>NC_134354.1:104001377-104356043 GCF_048569485.1 Anomaloglossus baeobatrachus | reverse complement strand
TCAATTTATTTAATTGGAACAGTTCAATTGCAAGTTGCTATGCTGAAAAGTCTGCATTAACTTGAGGGGAGGCTTATGTTTTTTATTTTTGCCATGTCTTCCTTCAGTATCCAGTCCTGATTTGGCTGCAAAACTGCTTCAAAAATTTTAACAAACTACCCTGTGTGCATAAGGTCTCATGGAATATGTATATTGAGTGACTAAGTTTTTTTATTTATCCCCAAATTCATTTTTATAGACCTTTCCACTAAATTGCTTCTTTTCAGGATGAGACTTGTGATGCATATTTCTTAGGCTGTGTGCACAATGAGTTTTTAGTGAGTTTTTGACGCTGTGTATTTTCACTGTGGTGTAAAAAATGAAGCGTCTTACAATTCCAACAAAGTTGATGGAATTTATAGAAATCTTTTGCCCACTGCGCTTCTTTTTTATACAGTGTAAATTGACCTGGGGTGTGTGCTTCAAATCCACAACATGTCAATTTCTCTTGTGTGTTCGCCAAGTTTTCTGTGTAGATTTTTCCCATAGACTTGCATTGGATGTGCAAAATCCACAGGTAAAAAAACGCACATGCATTTTTTAGTGCATTTCCAATATGCAATCCGCACATAAGTATATAGAGTTTTATCAAAGCAAAATACCAGAATGTTCAAAAACAACGTAGCTTTGTTTAAAACATGACCTAACAAAAAGTGAAAAAAATGCAGCCAAAAATGTGATAAAAACATATATAAAACACACACAAAAACGCAAGTGGACAAATTTACATAATAGGTTCAGAAATTAAGCAACATCAAAAACTCACCTAAAGTTTGCTGTGAGAACTAGGCCACATGCACATGTTGAGTATTTGGTGAGTTTTTTTGTCTCAGTATTTGTAAGAAAAACCAGGAGTGGGACAATCAGAGGAAATATATAATATTTCTATTCTGCACTACTTCTGTATTTATCACCCACTCCTGGGTTTGACTACAAATACTGAGGTAAAAAAAACCCTCACCAAATACTCAACATGTGCACGATAGAGCACCTAAGTGTTGTAAATAAGGCTGTTCTCTTGCATATTGCCTAGTTTTTCCTCTTACTTTTTGTTACTGTACATTCTTTAATCTGAATATAAAACGAATGCCCCCCAAAAGTGATCAATAAGTAGTTTTGTACCCAAAAATGGAACGAGCGATAACTACAGATTCTACTCAATAGAAAAATAAACAAATTATGAATTTTTGAAAATTTTGACCCAAAAACTGATGATTTTTTTTATTTATAAAGTTACTTAAAAAAAAAAGAAAAAATTGTGTAAATGTAGTAAAACGTAAAAAAAAGTCAACGAAAATAAATTTACTGTCATCATGATCATATCAACTTGCAAAATAAAGTTAATTTGTCGATTAAAGTTTAAATAGTAAATGGTATTTCAAAACAAAAATAAATCAATTTTTGTTGGGTTTTTCTTTTTGTTCTAGTCTCCCAAAAAGTATAATAAAAAGTGATCAAAAGTTGTATGTACCAAAAAATAGTACTAGTGAAAAATACATCTTGTCAAGCAAAAACTAATCATACAGCTGCGTTGACATAACTAGGAAAAATGTATGGATTTAAAAATATAATGAACCCAAAACTAAGAGATGGGCGAATAGTAACTATTTGTGTTCGGATAATGCTTACCCAATACCGAGCAATATTGCAATATTCAGCTCGGCAAGAAAAATGCTTGGGTTCCCCACTGACTTGCATTAGGTTTGGTATTCGTGATAAATATCAGAATAGTACTTTGGGATTTGTTATCATTACTGATGATCGAATTTCGAAATACTCGGATTCGTGATACTCATTACGATTACTGTCAAATACTATGCATTCCGACTAATATTAGTGTGTGCAATGTAAGTCAATGGGGAATACTCGCAATTTAACGTATGTAACCCGTACTATTCGTACGAGTAGTAAATAGTGCGGCATTCGGGTTACTCGATACATTGCGAGTATTTCCCATTGACTTGCATTGCACACACTATTTGGAATGAATACGCGAGTACTCGTTACGAGTATCGCAAATCCGAGTATTTCGAAACTCGCTCATCATTAGTTATCATTACTATATCACAAACCATAGAACTCAAAAATTCTATGATCTTGATATCGCCATAATCTTATGGACGCACTGAAAATTAAAAAAAAAAACTTCCCATAAGAAGTTAATAAAACTTAGGTAATAACTTATCTGTACTCCAAAATTGTGCCATTAACTAATACAACTCATCCTACAAAAAACAAGCTACATTGGTAAAAATATAAAAGATTCCTGAAATGTGTTGATATAAAAACTAAAAAATAAAATGTTTTGTCATAAGGGGACAGAATTGTCCAGTAATTGGCCTGTTTTCTCCATTTAAACGCTGGCATTGTAGCAGTCGGGGATTTTAAAAGGAATAGGTTTTTTTCACCATATCTATTGCTGCACGATATATGGACAGAGACCCTCATTTAAGCAATCTATCACTTTCTTGGCTGCTTACTGTAGTTTTTAATTCAGTTCTTTGAATGCTGAGCCCTGTATAACCCTGCCTACACCACTGGTTAACAGCTTAAGGGCCCCTTCACACGTCCGTGTCTCCGGTACGTGTTTGGTCCGTTTCTTCACATGCCGGAGACACGGGCACACGTAGACTCATTAAAATCAATGGGTCTGCACTTACGTGTGTGTTTTGCCATGGACTGTGTGTACGTGTGGAGCATACGTGTGCCCGTGTGCTCCACACATAGACATGTCCGCTTTTCTCCGGTATCACGAATGTCACATGGACCACACACAGACCGCACGGATGTGATCTGTGTGACACCCACAGGAGAAAACATACATGTCTGTAAAAAAAAAAAAGAATTTCTATACTCACCTTCAACAGCACTGCTGTCTCTGCCGCTGTTGTCACTTGCTTCCGACCCCCGCTCATTATGCTCATTGCATATTCACTCCACTGCGGGCCGGAAGCAGCAGCACCGGGGAGTCAGCAGGGCTGGACACCATAGATCAGCACCACAGACAGCAGCGACCGGGACAGGTGAGCAGACAGTTCCCGTTCTCCGTGTGTTATCACGGAGAACACACGTGTGCCATAAACATGGCACATGGAGGGCAATAGGCATCTTTGACTCATCCGTGAAAAACGTGTGTGATTTTCACGGACGTGTGAAGGGGGCCTTAAACTGTGCATAGGCAGAAAGCTGTCAATCAGTGGTGGGGTGGGTTATACAGAGTTCATGAATATGGAGGACTACATGAGAGCAGGTTTACTAGTCCTCTAGTGATAATCTCCTGCTGGTAAAACAGTGATTTTTATCAAAACTACAGCAAGAAGCCCAGTAAGTGTCACATTGACTTTGTTATTTTGAAGACTGACAATTATGGATTACCATGAACATAGTTATTATCTAAGGTTGTGTCTAGAAAAATATCTGTTCATGCTACACTTGGAAGAAAGGAGATGGTAAAGGGATTATTATTTTAGTTTAATACGTCTTTGACCTTGAACTTTGCTCCCCAGAAAGACGCAAATAGAAAGCAATTGATTCTTCTGATGGAAAAAAGAACTGGAAGTGATCCATTTTAATATGCTAATACATTTTACACTGCCGTCTACACGGAGACAAGGAGATTGAAACATAATAAGATATACTTGCCAGTCATGGGACTGTCTTCAGCCGAATGTAAAATCTCTTTTGAGACGTGAAGACATCCAGCCACCAAGGATGTGTGCTATGACTATAATTAGACAGAATAGAGAGTACAGAGACACGTAAATCGCTTTTATATAAAAGGAGCCTGTATATTGTGCTGCTGGCACCAATACATTTTGGTTTAAAAAATATAATTTTTCTTCCAGTTTCCCCTCCCCCACTCCAGAGGCAGCTCTCATGGGCAAACGAGAATTATTCGTAGAGCTTATGCGGAAGATTTTTACACCCACATGATGAAAGAGAGCTACGAGCTTTGGGCAGAGTTGGAGAAGGAGTGTGGAATCCAGCTGTACAGGTGGAGTATCAAAAACTAAGCTAAAAATACTATCATTGATCATAAGTGCTATGTTATTCTTCAGGTCAGAAAATGTCGAAATGATTTACTAAAAGGGAATCTGTCAAAAGGTTTTTGCCACCTGGACTGAGAGCATCTTTATATATGGATAAAGTCCCTGATTCCAGTGATGTGTCACTTACTGGGCTGCTTAGCGTAGTTTTGATAATCTACTGCTGATTAACCCCTTCAGCCCCCAGGCATTTTGTGTTTTTCCGTTTTGTTTTTTTCCTCTCTTTCTTCCGAGAGCCGTAACCTTTTTATTTTTCTGTCAATCTTGCCATATGAGGGCTTGTTTTTTGCGGGACGAGTTGTACTTTTAAATGAAACCATAAGTTTTACCATATAGTATTCTGGAAAACGGCAAAAAAATTCCAAGTGCGGAAAAATTGCAAAAAAAGTGTGATCGTACAATAGTTTTTGGGATATTTTATTCAGAGTATTCACTATATGGTAAAATTGATGTATCTATGTGATGCCTGAGGTCAGTGCGAGTTTGTAGACACCAAACATGAATAGGTTTACTTGTATTTAAGGGGTTAAAAAAATTTCACAAGCTTGTCCGAAAAAAGTGGCGCACGTTTTGCGCCATTTTCCAAAACCCATAGCGTTCTCATTTTTCGGCATCTATGGCTCAGTGACAGCTTATTTTTTGCGTCTCGAGCTGACGTTTTTAACGGTACTATTTTTGCGCAGATGCTACATTTTGATCGCGTGTTATTGCATTTTGCGCAAAATTTGCGGCGAACTAAAAACGCAATTTTGGCATTTGGAATTTTTTTGCCGCTACGCCGTTTACTGATCAGATTAATTGATTTTATATTTTGATAGATCGGGCATTTCTGAATATGCGGCGATACCAAATATGTGTATATTTTTTATTTTTTTAACCCTTTAATTTTCAATGGGGTGAAAGGTACCTGAGTTATTCACTCCATTCACTGTAATGTAATCATGAAATCCCGCGGGTATACCGCAGGTAGCAAATTCTGTGCGTTTCATTGCGTTTTCCTGCGTTATTACAGCGTTATTTCATGTTTTTTGGGACATAATGTTCATCACTGCCCTTCGTTTTGCAGGGAAGTGATGTCATTATGACAGGAAGAGGAAGCGGAGCAGAGAGTAAACACACACATATTACACTCACACACAGACACAGATATAGAATGCACATAGAAATCAAACGTACATATTAAAAATAAAAAAAAAACGTGGGCTCCGCCGTATTTTTACCATCCAGCCAAGGTGAGCACACAGCGGAGGCCTGGTATTCTAAGGTTGGGGAGGGCGAGGGCCATGGTTAATGCCCCCCCCCCCCTCCCGCAGCCAAGAATATCAGCCCGCTCTGCCCCGAGAATATCGCATCCATTATGGAACAGTCCCGGCGTGTTACCGGTTCTTACCGATTGCTGTGATGCGGTGGCAATCGGGGTAATAACGAGTTAATGGCAGCCCATAGCTGCCACTAAGTCCTAGCTTAATCATGACAGCATCTATGAGACAGGTTCCATGATTAACCTGTAAGTAAAGTAAATAAACACACACACCGAAAAATACTTTATTTTAAATAAAATAACAAAAAAGCCCCCTCTTTCACCCCTTTATTAACACCCCCCAAACACACAGCTCCAGCATAATCTACACAGGTCCATCAACGCTTGCATCCTGCCACGACTGACACATACTCAATGCACCATCGTTCAGTGCTGCAGAGGTAACTACAGGACATTTCTCATGGTCGGTAATGTGAACACATTACCACTCGCGAGAACTGCAGTGTGTCCTCACAGAGACTCTATCTATTGATTGATTGATCTGTCCTCTATCTATTGATTATCTAATGATTATCTTTCTATCCATCTATCTATTTATCCATCGATTATCTATCCATCAATCTATCTATTCATCTATCCATCTTTCTATCTATCTATCCATTATCTATCTATTTATTTATCTATCTATCTAGCTATCTATCTGTCTATCCATCTATCTATCCATTATCTATCTATATAACTATCTATTCATCTATACATCTTTCTATCTATCCATTATCTATCTATTTATTTATCTATCTATCTGTCTATCCATCTGTCTATCCATTATCTATCTATTTATTTATCTATCTGTCTATCCATCTATCTATCCATTATCTATCTATTTATTTATCTATCTATCTCTATCTATTCATCCATCTATCTATCCATTATCTATCTATCCATTATCTATCTATTTATCTATCTTTCCATCTATCTATCCATTATCTATCTATTTATTCATTTATCCATCTTTCTATCTATCTATCTATCCATTATCTATTTATTTATCTATCCATCTATCTATCTATCCATTATCTATCTATTTATTTATCTATCTGTCTATCCATATATCTATCTATTATCTATCTATCTATCCATTATCTATTTATTTATCTATCCATCTATCTATCTATCCATTATCTATCTATTTATCTATCTATCTGTCTATCCATCTATCTATCCATTATCTATCTATTTATTTATCTATCTATCTCTATCTATTCATCCATCTATCTATCCATTATCTATCTATCCATTATCTATCTATTTATCTATCTTTCCATCTATCCATTATCTATCTATTTATTCATTTATCCATCTTTCTATCTATCTATCTATCCATTATCTATTTATTTATCTATCCATCTTTCTATCTATCCATTATCTATCTATTTATTTATCTATCTGTCTATCTATTCATCCATCTATCTATCCATTATCTATCTATCCATTATCTATTTAACTATCTTTCCATCTATCCATTATCTATCTATTTATTCATCTATCCATCTTTCTCTTTATCTCTCTATCTATCTATCTATCTATTATCCCTCTATCCATTATCTATCTATATATCTATCCATTATCTATCTATTTATCTATCTTTCCATCTATCTATCCATTATCTATCTATTTATTCATCTATCCATCTTTCAATCTATCTATCTATCTATCTATCCATTATCTATCTATCTATCCCTCTATCTATCCATTATCTCGTTATTTATCTATCTATCCATCTATTTATCTATCCATTATCTATCTATTATCTATATTATTTATTGCTGTTAAAGCATTAAAAAACGCAGGGACCAGCCTACAAAAAAAGCACAAAAAACGCACCAAAACCGCACCAAACGCGGTAAAACACATGCGTTTTTTGGTGCGTTATTGGTGCGTTTTTTAACGCAGGTGCGCTAATCCTTCACTCTCAAGAAATTTCTTAAGAAAATTTCTTGAGAAAAATCCTTTTTCTAGTGCGCACATAGCCTTAGGCGGGCTTTGCACGTTGCGACATCGCAAGCCGATGCTGCGATGTCGCACGCGATAGTCCCCGCCCCCGTCGCAGGTACGATATCGTGTGATAGCTGGCGTAGCGAAAATTATCGCTACACCAGCTTCACATGCACTCACCTGCCCTGCGACCGTCGCTCTGGCCGGCGACCCGCCTCCTTCCTAAGGGGGCGGGTCGTGCGGCGTCATAGCGACGTCACACGGCAAGCAGCCAATAGCGGCGGAGGGGCGGAGATGAGCAGGATGTAAACATCCCGCCCACCTCCGCATAGCCGGTGGAGGCAGGTAAGGAGATGTTCCTCGCTCCTGCGGCTTCACACACAGCGATGTGTGCTGCTGCAAGAACGAGGAACAACATCGTACCTGTCGCGGCACCGGCATTATGGAAATGTCGGTGAATGCAACGATGATACGATAACGACGTTTTTGCGCTCGTTCATCGTATCATCTAGCATTTACACAGTACGATGTTGAAAGTGACGCCGGATTTGCGTCACGTTCGATTTGACCCCACCGACATCGCACGTGTGATGTCGCAATGTGCAAAGCCGCCCTTAGAATCCCCAGCAGTTTCTTTGTCTTTCTGCATTGTCTCCTTCCTCCCTCCATAGAGTTTTATAGCAACAGGTGTAATTTGATCCCTCAGTGCAGACAGATGTGTACACAAATTTCAGCAGCAAATGATCAGATGACAAAAAATGGGCTCATAAGTGGTGTAATCAGTAGATTTCTTTAGTAAGATATATAAAAAATATGTTTTGTTTACTTGTACTTTATGGAAGAATTATTTCATTTTAATTTTTCTTGTATAGTCTTTCATTGACATTTTTTTAAGATTTAGTACAGTTGACCCATTGCAAACTTCCCCAATCCACAGGATAGTTGATAAATGTATGTTTGATGAGGTTCCCATTGCTAGGACACCACCAATCAATAGAACATGTTCATATTTTATTTTCAGCGTCTTGTCTATTAAAAATGTTATTCAACAGTTCCATAAACGTATTAGGCTATGTGTTCACGTTGCGTAATTTCATGCGTTTACGCTGCATATTGCACTGCAGCGTAACTGCATGCGTCCTGCGTCCCCTGCACAATCTATGAAGCGCAGCGGCGTTTCGGATGCTGAAATTTTGATCCAAATTGCTGCGCTCAAAAAAGCAACATGTCACTTATTTGGTGCGCTTTGCTCCCACTCTGTCTATGGCCCCCTTCACACGTGCGTGTAAATCACGTACGTGTTATGCGTACCGTATTTCATGTCCGTATTGCGTTTTTAACGTCCGTTTTCTGGCTCCGTGTGTGATGCGTGTGTCATCCGTATGTCCGTATGAGATGTGCGTGTGTCAGTGTTTGTAGTCTGTGTGTAATCCGTATGCCATCCGTTTTGCTAGTACGTGTAGCAGGAAAATGTCATGTAATGAATGGGATAATATGTTGCTGGTGTGTTCAATTGTTAGGTTAACAATATAAAAAACAATGTTTTTGACCAATTGTCTTGATATGACTAATTTTTCCACAGGTATATACAGTATGAGGGACAATAATACACACTGTGTCCAGCAAGATAAATTCGATTTCCTAGGGACCTTTTTTAATTAACATGAACCTTTTCCAAAATCATACAATCATTGCCATATTTTCAAAAAAACGGACACGGACAATACGGAGATGCATCCGTGTCACGTACGTGTGCTCACGGACCCATTAAGTTTAATAAGTGCGTGTGTGCATGTTCCATGAGAAAAACGGACATACTTCTGTGTTTAACGCACCAACAAACGTATCACGCACACGGACACACGCTCCGTATGGAAAAACGAGCCTGTAACTCAGTACATTGATTAACATTGGAGTATGTGTGCCCGTGTCTCCGGTACGTGCAGAAACGGACCTAACACGTACCGGAGGCACGTGCATGTAAAGGGGGCCTAAGGGAGAGGCAGCATCCAGAGCGCATGAAATCGGCATCTATTCTGCAGACACACTGCATCCATTACGCAGTGTTTCTGCAGCAATTTGAAGCGCACATGAGCTGTCAAATCGCTGCAGATTTTTCAGCATGGACACGACGCAACGTGCGCACATAGCCTTACATGGGTCTCCACGTATTCCTATTGACTACAAACACTTTGACATTAAGGCTATGCGCACTAGAAAATGGACTTTTCTTAAGAATAATCCGCACACTCTTGCAGAATATCGCACCGCGGCAAAAGCCGCGGTAAACTTGCATCCGACTTTTTGCTGTGGTTTGCAGCAGTTTTGCCGCAGTTTTTCCGTAGGTTGGTCCCTGCGTTTTTTTACCATTATCTATGGCAAAAACCGCAGGTACCTACAGAAAAGAAGTGACATGCACATTAATTCTGCAGCGGCAATTCCGGTAAATCCGCAGGTATAAAAAAACGCAGTGTGCGCACAGCATTTTTTTATACCCATAGGTTTTGATTGGGAATGAGTTCAGAAATGTTAGACAACAAATCCGCGGCAAATCTGTGGTAAAAACCACGATAAAACCGCAGCGTGCGCACATAGCCTTAAAGAGGTTTTCCCAAAAAAACTGTGTATATCACCAGCCTGTGGAATAAGTGGAGAAAGCCAGAACCGAGCCTAAAATCATAAATTACTTCACCTATATGATCTTAGGCACAAAAGAATACAAAGTAGTATGACACTTAAGTGGCAAAAAACATATTTGTCACTTTTGTTTCCTTGGTTTTCTGGTAAGGTTCGTAAGTGCCCAATGCCGACCGCTGATGTTTATTTATGAGGGTGTCCTTCAGAGTGAGAGCAATTCATTTACATTAGTAAGATTAGTGGAGGGTATATGAGCAGGATAAGGGTATATGAGCAGGGTGGGGGTATATTAGCAGGATGGGAGTATATGAGCAGGATGGGGGTATATGAGCAGAATGGAGGTATATGAGCAGGATGGGGGTATATGAGCAGGATGGAGGTATATGAGCAGGATGGGGGTATATTATGAGTAGGATGGAGGTATATAGCAGGATGGAGGTATATAGCAGGATGGGAGTATATAGCAGGATGGGGCCATATGCCAGGATGGGTTATATAGCAGGATTGGGCCATATGCGAGGATGTGGTATATAGCAGGATGCAGCCATATGCCAGTATATAGTAGGATGCGGCCATATGCCAGGATGACGGTATATAGCAGGATGGGGGCTATACCAGGATGAGGGACATATACTGTATATACAAGGCAGGAGGATCATTACCATGATGGGGTACCTTAGTAGAGAATTTGGGGACATTATCCCCATAACAGTGTCAGCAGCAGATCCTCGCTCCATAACAGTGTGTCATGACCACATTTTTTGCTTAAAATTTTATTTTCCTCCTCTAAAACCAGGGTGCGTCTTATGGTCCGGTGCGTCTTATAGTCCGAAAAATACGGTATACGGTCTGTTGAATAGAGGAGGTCAGATAAGGAGAACACCCAATAAGCTGTAATAGGAATAATTATAGAGAGGGATTTATCTACAGTAGGTAGATATTTTTGAAATTAGGAGGATTATATATTCTCTCTCTATAACATTACCACAGTCATTAAAGCATGTGTACCTGTTTTTATTAATGATTTTTAATTACCGTATGTAATTTAATTTATTTATTACAGTACAATAGAAACTAATATATATATATATATATATATATATATATTATATATTTATATATATATATATATATAAATATATACCGTGTATATATATATATATATATATATATATATATTTCTTAATAGTTTTTTTACTCACCTGCTGGGCACTGCCATTTTTATTTGTACGGGTGTATAAGAGCACGACATATGACACTTGCATACAACAATACAGCATCTGCAGAAGACTGCAGTCAGTGTACAACCCTGTCTTTCATGCCTGTGGCTGCCTCACATGCGAACACAGTACACACCTGGGCTGTCCAGATCATAGCTGTAGGTGAAGCCAGGCGCCACTCTATTGTAGCTCAGTGCTGCGCACTGGGCTACAACTTCCCTCTATAACTGAGATATGAGTGGAGCATTACCAGCTAGAGAGCTGGGAACATTGTAATTAGCGGTGAGTACATGTGACCAGCGCTGCAGTAGTGATTTCATGTAGTTGTGAGAAAAGGTCCCTGGATGCAGTCACTGCCATAGCGCTGGTGCCCAGACCTGTGCTCACCATTCACCGCTAGTTACAATGATCACAGCGCTGCAGCCACTAATGATATGACTGCTCCGCTTTGATCACAGTTATTCTCTTAAGCACAACCGTTTTTCTTCCCCATTAAAAATGAAGTGAATCAATAGCATATTTGATATTGCTGCATAAGTGAACGCTCAATAAATACTCTGCACAAAAACAAGCTCATTAACAGAAAAAAGATGAAAAATTATGGCTATCATCAAATGGTGCCAGCGCGAGCCAAGTATCGTGCGAGCATCGCACTAGTGCCCCGTGTAGCCCCGGCCTTCTGTTTAAAGCGCAGGTAACATCATGAAGACCAAGGAACACAACAGACAGGTCCGTGATACTGTTGTGGAGAAGTTTAAAGCCAGATTTGGTTACAAAAAGATTTTCACAACTTTAAACATCACAAGAAGCACTGTGCAAGCGATCATATTGAAATGGAAGGAGTATCATACCACTGCAAATCTACCAAAACCCGGTCGTCCATCCAAACTTTCATCTCAAACAAGAAGAAGACTGATCAGAGATGCAGCCAAGAGGCCCATGATCACTCTGGATGAACTGCAAAGATCTACAGCTGAGGTGGGAGAGTCTGTCCATAGGACAACAATCAGTCGTACACTGCACAAATCTGGCCTTAATGGAAGAGTGGCAAGGAGAAAGCCATTTCTCAAAGATATCCATAAAAAGTGTCATTTAAAGTTTGCCACAAGCCACCTGGGAGACACACCAAACATGTGGAAGAAAGTGCTCTGGTCAGATGAAACCAAAATTGAACTTTTTGGGCAAAATGCCAAACGATATGTTTGGCGTAAAAGCAACACAGCTCATCACCCTGAACACACCATCCCCACTGTCAAACATGGTGGTGGCTGCATCATGGTTTGGGCCTGCTTTTCTTCAGCAGGGACAGGGAAGATGGTTAAAATTGATGGGAAGATGGATGGAGCCAAATACATGACCATTCTTGAAGAAAACCTGTTGGACTCTGCAAAACACCTGAGACTGGGACGGAGATTTGTTTTTCAACAAGACAATGATCCAAAACATAAAGCAAAATCTAAAATGGAATGGTTCACAAATAAACGTATCCAGGTATTTAAATGACCAAGTCAAAGTCCAGACCTGAATCCAATCGAGAATCTGTGGAAAGAGCTGAAAACTGCTGTTCACAAACGCTCTCCATCCAACCTCACTCAGCTCCAGCTATTTGCAAAGGAAGAATGGGCAAGAATTTTAGACTCTCAATGTGCAAAATTGATAGAGACATACCCCAAGCGACTTGCAGCTGTAATCTCAGCAAAAGGTGGCACTACAAAGTATTACCTTAAAGGGGACGAATAATATTGCACGCCTCAATTTTCAGTTTATTCTTTTTTATAAAAGTTTCAAATAAGCAATAAATATCGTTCAACTTCACAAATGTGTCCACTTGTTGTTGATTCTTCACCATAACATTAAAATTTTTATCTTTATGTTTATGTTTGAAGCCTGAAATGTGGGAAAAGGTTGAAAAATTCAAAGGGGCTGAATACTTTCGCAAGGCACTGTATGTACACTCTTCATTCATCAGGACAGTTATAAGATAAAGTTCCTTCTTTTACAGATGCAATCTTGTGGCAGTGCTCCATAGTTGTACTGCACACTAGTAATGTGTTGCTTGAGAAAATTATTTCTTGCCGCAAAGGGTTTCGGATACAGGATAGAGGATTCCAGCAGTCTATCTTTAGTTATTAATTATTCTAATTCTGTCAACCTCTCTCATCCATATTAACTTTTTTTCTCTTACTAATTATCCCAGTTGGTTTCAACAGCTCTGAGAAAGTGCATACTCTTTTGTTCCATTGGCACGTGACTCCTTCCATCAGTATCTCTCATACGCACAGGCTGCCTAATGGCAGATTTATCATCTGTCTGTATCATCTTACACAAAGGGGGCACAAAGCAATCCTACTGTGCCAATGATTTCTGCACTACTCTGACCTTCAGGCGCCCTCCGTATAGCCACAGCGGTCTGCACAATCATTGACAAAGGCTCGGCTTGTAGCATTGTCACTCACCTTTCTCAGAGCTCCAAGAAAAGGATGTTATTATTGCAGAATTTAGCTTATCTAGTCCTTGAAAAGTTATTGTCAACATTGATTTTAATTTCTTTCATTCCTGAAATTTTCCATTGAAAAAAAATGATTAATCATTTTTATATAAAAGTTTTTAAGATGAGTAAAAATAAAAAAAATGCAAACCTGCCAGTTGATAAAACCATAAACGGATACACCTTGGTACTGGTTATTGGGCTCTTATAAATTCACCAATTAGTGCGCTAAGTATCTCATTTTTTAACATAGTCTCTATAGCAGTAATGCAGTTTCAAATTCATATATTCAAAGTTTATATATAGTATTTCAGAGTGCAGCTGTAATTTTTAGGTTGTATTTACTAGTTGTATCGGCTTCCACCTGTTCCCACTTGTCTTATTATCGGAGGTGCTGGTCAGTTTTTTTTATATTTGTAGTACGCTCCTTTGTGACTACGCACTCTTACCATCAGCTTAGGGTGTTTTTAATAAAAGCTGCATCCTGCCTGACCTTTAAATTGTAGGCTTTCAGGCCCGGTAGAGGCATAAAAGGTTAAGGTCCCAGAAAGGGTACGCCTTGTCGCTGGCTGTTGAGCTCTCATGAATTGGCCAACTTGTGCAATAAGTACATAATTTTTAACACAGTTTCTACAGCAGTAATGCTATTCTAATTTCATATAGTTAATGTTTACATATTACAGCATTTCAGAGTGCAGCTATATCTTTTTGGTTGTATTTACTAGTTTTCTCAGCTTACACCTGTTCACACTTGTCTTATTCTTGGAGGTGCTGGTCAGTTTTTTTTATATTTGTAGTACACTCTTTCCATCAGCTTAGGGTGTTTTTAATAAAATCTGCATCCTTCCTGCCCTTTAACTTGTAGGGTAGAGGGATAAAAACTTAGGATCCCAAAAGGGGTACACTTTTTCACTGGCTTTTGGGCTCTCATGAATTGGCAAACTTGTGCACTAACTAAGTACATCATTTTTAACAGTTTCTATAGCAGTAATGCAGTTCCAATTTCATACATTCAATGTTTACATATTCTAGCATTTCAGAGTGCAGTTGTATTTTTATTTCTTTTTTTGCTATATTGACTTAATTGTCTTGGCCTGCACCTCTTCCCACCTGTCTTATCCTTGGAGGTGCTGGTCAATTTTTTGATATTTGCCAGTTAATAAAAGTCACAAGGTAATTAATTAACATAGCTTTGCTTTTTTTTTTTCCATACAGAGCTCTATATCACCTGCAGAGACCAAAAATTAAAAGATGTGATGTAGATTCCTGCACCACTAGAGGGAGCTTATGAGCTTACTGCATGCATGCATTGAGTTCATTTTAAGCTCCATCACTCCCTCTAGTGGTGATTGTAGGAAATCAAAATCATAATGGTATATTTTAACCATATGACTATGTAGGAAATGTGCGTCCATAAAAGAAAACATCGACATTGTGTTATAAAGTGTAACATTCACTTATTTGTTAAGTGCCATTACTATAATTAATACAATATTTACATGTCATTATATAAATAACCTTTTTGAGGTTTTTGCCTTAAACAGCTACTATTTTTCATAAAAGAAAACTATTAGCGCAATAATCTAAAAAATGATGGTCATTCTGAGAGCAGTGCTTTGTAGTGCACTTGTGTTTAATAAACTTCCAACATCGAGAGAAGCTTTACTCAGAATAGGCAATTATTCTGCGGGGATCATTTAAACACTTGAAATAATAATCCGTGAGAATAATACATTCTAGACTTTTACAAGAGAAAACCAACTTGATGGTGATAAGTAAACAACTTGGGGCATTGACATTTATCGTATAGCAGATTTATAGCAGAAATGGTTTCTGAACTACCGTAATAGACGACAGAGTAGCACTGCCATCTTATTTAGACATTGGCCCTGGTCACACTATATTTCAATACAGGCTATAAAGGGGGCTTTACACGCTGCAACATCGCTAGCGATAGCTAGCGATGTCGTGCGCGATAGCACCCGCCCACGTCGCTGTTTTGTCATGGGGGTGATTGCTGCCGTAGCGAGCAATATCACTACGGCAGCGTCACACGCACATACCTGCTTAGCGACGTCGCTGGAGACACCGAACAATCTCTCCTTTAAGGGGGCAGTTCGTGCGGCGTCACTAAGCGGCTGCCCAATAGCAGAGGAGGGGTGGAGATGAGCGGCCGGAACATGCCGCCCACCTCCTTCCTTCCTTCCTCATTGCTGGGGGACACAAGTAAGGACACGTTCGTCGTTCTTGCGGTGTCACATTGGTGTCACACGTTCTTGCGGTGTCACATAGCGATGTGTAATGCCGCAGAAACGATGGACAACCAGCGGCATGCACCACCAACGATATTATGAAAAGGAGCGACGTGTCAATGATCAACGATTTTTGACGTTTTTGCGATCGTTGATCGTTGCTCCTTTTAGTCACACACAATGATATCGCTAACGGCGCCAAATGTGCGTCACGAACACTGTGACCCCCGACGATATATCGTTAGTGATATTGTTGTGTGTAAAGTACCCTTTAGGCTATGTGCACACTAGAAAAAGGATTTTTCTTAAGAAATTTCTTAAGAAAATTTCTTGAGAGTGAAGGATTAGCGCACCTGCGTTAAAAAACACACAAAAAACGCACCTGCGTTTTACCGCGTTTTGGTGCGTTTTCGGTGCGTTTTTGGTGCGTTTTTACCGCTGGTTGCTCCCTGCATTATTGTGCCATTATCTATGGTAACTAACGCAGTTAGCTGCAGAAAAAAAGTGACATGCTCATTCTTTTTCTTAAGAAAATCTACTGAAAGAATTTTCTTAAGAAAAAAACGCAGTGTGCGCACAGCTAATTTTTTTTGCCATAGGTTTAGCTGCAGAAAGGTTACAAGAATTTAACAAGAAATTTCTGCAGCAAAAACGCACCAAAAACGCAGTGTGTGAACACAGCCTTAGAGTTCATAATTTCAGATGGGCACAGAAACAAATGATAGGAGGCTACATCTATGTGTCTATCTCTGAGGAACACAAGCCCGAGTCCATTTGATCTCCATTCGTGTCATTACAGTCTATGGCCCTATCAAGTATTTGAGTCCTGTTTTTAGGGATTCAGGTGGAAATTCCTAGATACCCCAGAAATGCAGTACTAAAAGTGTCATAGAGTAAAGTACCACTGAGAATCTCACCAAGTTTATCAGCATCCTTTATTTTATATGCCTTAAAGGGAATTTTTAAGCAGATTTTTTTCTACCTTATCTGAGGACAAAAACATCCTGAATCCAATTATGTATCACTTAGATTACTGGATGCAACTGTGCTGACACAATCAGATTAGATTTAGCAATTTAGCAGAGCTGAGAGAGCTGTCCCCGCCCACACCAGGCTCTCTATCGAGATTGTACATTGACAGTGAGGTGTCAATTAGAGGCGGGGGCGTGCCAAACTGCCCGGCATGTGACATTGTAGTCCAAGCAATGAGATGTCTTGCTGCTTAAACAAACATAGCAAATACACAACAGATCAGACCTTGACAACACAGGCATCCCTGAATTCTCAATGTTAACCCTTGCAATATGCTGTCTTCAGCTTACATAGCAAAAACCTGCAGACAGATTCCATTTAATAACAGTGTTCCCTTCACCTTAGCTGTATTCCTTTAATGAGAGGAATAACAGAAGAGAAGTTTAGGAGACCAAAGGATATGTTTAGGCAATATATATTTGACAATATGAATGTTGCACTAGTTTGAAATATGCCTCCCATTGTATGCTTGTACATATATGTAATATTTTATTTTCAATTTAGTTATATTGTGTGTGGTCAACCCTGTTTTTCAGTAACATTGAAGAAAAATTATGCCACATATACCTTCTATATGAACATGTAAAAGAAGTCAAAAGTGTCCGGAACATTCTCCCATACATATACAAAAATATATAAATGAGGAACATTTTTCGATGCATACATCAAATAGATTCCAAACATAGTGCAGAAGCGCCACCGTGGCAGCTTCTTTGGGACCCAAAATCTGGGTGGAGTTGGGTTCAAGAGATCACATGCATTTGGTGAACACATTAAATAATAGAAGAAGATAGTGTAAAGGGTAGAAAAAATATATGACTCATCCTGAACTGCAGCAGGAGGCCAGCATCTTGCTGTGTGCCCCACGAGGAATATATGGACTGAAATCCCGGGCACTGCATCTTTATTATAAGAGGATCTCATCTTTTGTCTTTTGTAGGATTCTTTTAGTCCTCTGACCCGTGAGGAACCCCGTTTTTAGGGGGAAATGGGTCGTTATGAATACAGTTGGGACCTTGGACTTGGCATTCATATCTTGAAGAAACATCTGCACGCTAAGTATCTAAGGGCCATATTTTCCTACTTATATGACGTATGAGTGTTGCATAATTGGTCCTGGTTGGACTAATCCATTTAATTAAGCTGACCTATAAATATCTCTTGTAGGATGCTGGCCTGACTGTTGACTTTCTGTCAAGGTCCCCATTTATTAGGGTCACCATTGTTTTCCACCACTATTCATTTAATGATTTTGTTCTTCATGACCAGCATATATGGTGGACGAGTACAATACATGTACACACAGTTACCATGGCAGACGTGATTTTTCTAGTATCTTTGCCTGAAGGTGTCTACATGAGTATTTCTGTACCTGCACTTTGTGAGGTCTGGTGGAGGGTATTTTATTAGTGACAGTTTAGGGTGTAACAGGGACAGCCACCGAGGAGCGGGGGCACCGCATAACTTAGGGTGATTATACCTCCGTTGTTAGGCAGGAGCTAAGTCTAGGGCAAAGCCCTTATCCTATCAGTTATACTACCTATCTATGCCCTGATCGCTAAGGGCTATCACTCTCTGTTACCCCCTACTGGTTTTGGTCCACGATTACCCATGTATAGATCCTATGTGACGCCCTGGCCTATCAGGTCGTCACAGGGTATTGTGCAATCTGCCCTTCTGTGCAATATCCACCTTCTCCTTGGTTATGGGTCCCTAACAAACGGTGTTGCCAAAACCAGCTAATCAAAATCCTAGAAACACTCTGCACCACAGACACACCAGTGGACAGCCTGAGTGGAATAGGGTCGCCCACTTGGGGGGTTGGTTAAGGGGAGGTCAGGAGTGTCAGGAGTTAGTCAGAGAAAGGGGGAGTGTAGAGTTGGAGGTGAAAGAGAGAGGAGGTCAGGAGCTGGGCTCCTTGGAACTACTAGGTAGCAGACGTTGGTCTGGGCCTGTCAGGAGCTGGACCCCTGGTCGCAGGGGATCATGACAAGGGGCACGGCATTGTCGTGGAGGACAGCCGGCGGGCTTGTACCTTCACCGGGCTGGTACCAGGGCATGACGGGGTACGTAGACCCTAGGTCAGGGAGTAGCTTCAGGCAACCTGACAATTCGCCCGACGAGAACAGAGCCTTCAAGATCCGCTCTCCGCCCGCTTCAAAATCGGGGAACTAGTGCAACGAGAGGGATAGGACTTTCCACATATACGGTCCAAGAAATCCCAAGAGTCAACCCTAAGAGCAAGCTCCCTCAGTTAGCCATACTGGGGAGCGGGACCCGACTAGTTTGAGGCTACAGGGACCAACCAAGAAAGAAAGAAAGTGCCATGGGAAAAGGTCACAGATCAACAGGCAACACCAACAGAAACGGGACCCAAACGTGCTCCCCCTCAGTGGCAGCGATGTCCAGAACTTTGGTTTACTAAAGTTATCGGTGTTATTGGACTGAGTGAGTACGTAAGTGACCCTTACCTCCCCAATGGCACCTCCCTGTCCCCATCACAAAGTCCCAGGGCATTCCCCCTGCCCGTGGAGGGCTTAAACACCTGGCTGCCCACTCCATCGCCACCGGGTACTCCCAGCCGCAGCGGTGGTACTTCATCTTACCACACACCACAGGTGGCGTCACAAACTCTCAAAATATCATACCCCCTATAAATACCCCCCTTCATTCGAGTGGCCGCGAGACCCCCCGGGTCCGGACGCCCCTCGAGCCACCACGGATCCGCAAACTGACACAGGGGCAGCACACACTTACACACCACTGTCTTTTCTGTCGAATGCGGTATGTTTGCTGGAGATTTTATCTGTATACAAATAAAGTATTATTCATTTTAGAGTTTTTTGTTTTTGGCCTTTTTCAGAAAAAAAAATATATATAGTATATTAATGGGTGAGAATAAAAAAAGATTTTTTTTTTTAAAAAAATACTCTAAGGGGTACTTTGCACGTTGCGACATCGCTACTGCGATATCGTCGGGGTCAAATCGAAAGTGACGCACATCCGGCGCTGGTAACGACGTCGCAACGTGTAAAGCCTAGGAGAGAAGATGAACGAGCATGAAACAGTAAAAAAATCGCTGATCTGTGTCGCGTCGTTCATTTTCATAATGTCGGTGCGTCCGCAGGTACAATGTTGTTTGTCATTCCTGCAGCTCCACACATCGCTGTGTGTGAAGCCGCAGGACCGACAAACATCCTCTTACCTGCGCCCGCCGTCCACCGGCAATGCGGAAGGGAGAAGGTGGGCGGGATGTTTACATCCCGCTCATCTCCGCCCCTCCACTTCTTTTGGCCGGCCGCTTAGTGACGTCGCGGTGACGTCGCTGTGACGCCGAACACACCTCCCCCTTGAAGGAGGGATTCTTCGGCAGTCACAGCGACGTCGCCGACCAGGTATGTGCGTGTGAAGCTTCTGCAGCGATAATGTTCGCTACAGCAGCTCGCACTACATATCGCATGTGCGACGGGGGCGGGGGCTATCGTGCTCAGTATCGCTAGCATTTGCTAGCGATGTCGCAACGTGCAAAGTACCCCTAAAAAGAAAAAAGAAAAGCAAATAAGCAACAAACTAGTGCTAATTTTCCAACGATACTAATTATTGTAAATTGGTGATCATTATTTACTCATGAGTTGCAATAATCACTTTTTCTGCCCCACTGTACTGATGGTCTAATTGGTTGTGTGTCTATGTAATAATGATTTAGTGTTATGAACTATAGAATAAAAAATCCAAAGCTTATAGTAACATAATAATGCCCCAAGCAACCCCACCTTTCATTTTATTTATATGGCAACAAAATTTCACCTAGAACATATACCGCTAACACATCCAGCCTTTTGTATTTCTTCTGCGGGTGCTAACATATACTTTATACAATTGCTATTTCTCATTTCAACATTAAACTTTAATTTCGGGAATTGTCTTCCTGCTTTCTGTCTTGCTCTTGTGAGATACTTTTGCACAAACACATCTCGAGCCGTCAGCAGAAGCCTCGAGGTGCCACTGTGCAGCACGGTCAATTTCCATATTTTTATTACAATGCATGTCTCGGCAGGTTCCCATGAGTTGTGGCTAAAAAGCGTTGGCCTCCATCATTCCTGGTGTGTTTATAATTAACAGGTTGCCCTTCTTTGTTAATTGTATATTAAATATTAGGTGCAAAGTCCATAAGTAGACGTACGTACCTGTGAAGAAGCAATGGTCACAATAGGATAAGACATAGGAACATGGAACATTTTCTACTTCCAGCACTGGATTTAATATTTAATACACACTGTTTTCATACAGCTGGGGAAGTATTTCATTATTAAAACTATAAGGATATTCGATGCAAGCCAGGCTGTCTGCTGGAGACCGTCGTCTCACAGTTCTATGATAAATAGAAGGATTATGCGGTGTTGCACTTTAAATAGACACTGATGTTTTGGATCCCTTAAGGACTATCTTCAGTTCAAGCACCTTAAGAACATGAAGTGATTGCAGAAAGGCAAGACTGTAGACGTCAGTGGGTTTAGATTCTCCTAGGAGTATTCGCAGACAACGGTAGTTATGTATTATATCCGGCAGGTAAGTAAAGAAGTCTAAAGGTCGCACCGGTTACAGGTTGAGTCTTCATAACAATAAACTATATTGTCCTATAGTCAAGAAATATTAGGAGATATCATCTTCAGGAGTTATTATTATTGGCTTGATGCAATGTTACTGACTTCATTGCAGACATCCAGGGGAAGTACTGAAGCACCCATCTGCCATGTGGGGCTCAGAAATAGCTCAAGGACCGATTTATTAATGTGTTTTTCAGAATTCAGGCGTAAAACACCTTAATAGGCCATAATATTTTAGCCCAATTTGTAAGTTACATAAAACTATTGCAACTTTTAGTATTTTCACACCAGTCATGGCCAGGTATATCATGGAATGTCATGTAGATTACGGCAGAACCTTAAGGGTCTTTTTGGGGTTAAAATAGAGGGAAGAGAGGGTGCTGTATTTTGGTTCAAATAAAGAATTTTTCTTGATGTTTGTGTTTATTTCTTTTTACTTATAGGATTAGTGATGGGGGGTCTCAAAGACCCTACCCATCACTAATTCTGGGCTTGATGACATTTGTATGCTATCATTAACCCATTATTACCCTGACTGCCACCACACCAGTGCAGTCGGGAAGAGCTGGATAAAGCACCGGGATTGTCATATCTAATTGATGCAACAATTCCAGGGCGGCTGCAGGCTGCAGGCTGCTATTCTTAGGCTGGGGGGTTCCAATAACCATGGGTCTCCCCAGCCTGAGAATACCAGCCCCCATCTGTCGGCTTTATCTTAGCTGGGTATCAAAATTAGGGGAACCACATATCTTTTTTTAATTAATTTTTGATACACAGCCAAGATAAGCCCACAGCTGGGGGTGGCAACCTGTAGCCATACCTTTATCTGTGCTAGTATCACTATAGGGGGACCCTATGCTATTTTTTTATACTCAATTATAAGCATGCAGACGGTGCCTGTGAGTCCAAACAATCACACTCACTGTTGGAGAGGGTCTACCAGCAGTGAATCATAGCTGCCGTTGGGCAAGTAAAGCAGTGAATATGTATAAGGACTGATGAGCAGACCCAGAAGTAGTGTTACCACCGCGCAGGAGGCTCGATGAGTATACTCTCCTGCTTCAACCATTTTGTTTCTTTTTTTTTTTTTTTTTTATTATCTGGGTGGCCAAACCTGGTTCGCTCATTACTAACCAGGATCCATTTTCACTTTTCCTTAGGAAAAAAGGATGTAAAAACTTGACATGCGTGTGTATTGTAGAACAGTGAGAAATACAAAAGAAATGAAACCATGAAAAAAATATGACAATAAAAGAATAATATTGAAGATTAGGAAACACACAGAAAGCTCAACAATAAATGTACCACGAGGAGTCCAGTGCAAGCACAAAGCGGTACCATGATCACTCTACTGATTCCAATATCAGCGTTACCCACATGTCAGTCTACAGAGAATTGCAGAAAGTTATTACAGTAGATTGCAAGCTCTGACCCCAACAAGAAGCAAATATATCATTTTCCAGCGTCTGAACCCTAGTGAAATACGGAAAGTTTATGTATCAATGCCTCCTATAATTACTTCATCAGTTTACTCTAAAATTATGATCCCATAAGAATAGAACATAAGATCACATCTGAGATTATGGTAATATTTGTAAGGACTAAAATAAATCTTTATAGTTGTGGAAAAGTAAAAAATATTGTGATATATCCTGATAATGCAGCAGATGTCCTGCAGCACTATGTTCTCTGAATAATAACAGGGACCACATTTGATACTTTGTTATATAGATTGAAAAAACACCTAGGTCCATATAGTTTACCCTTCCTCCACCAATTATACATTTTGTAACTAAATAATTTATAACCAACAATGTTGTGTGTACACATCCAGACCTTTTTTAAAAGCTGTTATAGTATCTGCCATTACTACCTCTTGTGGTCGGCATTCCACAGTCTGACTACTCTAACTGTAAAGAACCCTTTCCAATTTAGCTGCCGGAATCGCTTTTCTTCCACTCGCAGTGAGTGCCCCCTGGTCCTTGGTATTGTCTTTGGAAGGAATATGTCATGTGCCAGTCCTTTGTATTGACCACACATGTATGTATACATATTAATGAGATCTCCTCTGAAATGACTTTTTTCTCAATTAAACAAACCTCTCATCATATGGGAGGCCTCCAGTCCTTGCAATAATCTAGTTGCTCGCATTTGAACTGACTCTAACTTCTTAATATCCTTTTAAAGTTTGGAGCCCAAAACTGGATCCCGTATTCTAGATGTGGCCTTACAAGTGATTTATAGAGGGGTACCAATTTGTTTTTATCATAGGATCTAATCTCTCTTTTTATACACCCTAAAATCTTGTTTGCTTTCTGCTACTCAGCTTACTTGTACCAGAATACCCAAGTCCTTCTCCTGTTCTGTAGTCCCGAGTTTACTTCCATTTAATGTATACGCAGTTATAGAATTACTCCATCCTAGGTGCATTACTCTTTATTTAGCAACATTAAATCTCATTTGACAAGTGTCTGCCCATTCTGACATCTTATCCAGATTGTTTTTTAATATTGAATTATCAAGGTCCATTTTTAATATCCTACATAGTTTGGTATCGTCAAAAAAGACTTACAATGCATATGACTCCTTAATTTCATTGTTGTTATTATTTTGTACAAATTATATCTCTGGTGTTATAATATTCCTGACGCATGGTTCCAACATCAGAATTAAAACCATGTAATTGGAAGTTACACCAGAATTATTTTTTTTACTATCAATTAATACTATTGTCTGTACTGCCCCAAAACCTTATCATTTCTCACAGAAAACATTCATTGCCACATCTAAATTCTTTGTTTCATCATAAGAGCAGGAAAACAAAAATGATGGTGTCAAATAATGATCAGCTACAGTGAAATAAACCACAATAACTTTTAGTGGGGTTCTTCAAGGTCCAAAATGGTGTCAGATGTCAGTTGTCAGTATGCTTCCTGAAAACATGATGGAATCTGGGATTGAGGTTCCTCATCGAGTCTCCAACGCAGATGTGAGCTCAGCCTTAGTTTATTAATTTCACGATATAATGGCTAGTTGCAAATTCATAATACATTCACATATTTTTGTTTTTATTAGATTCATTACAGTAAAAGATTTAATTACATATTTGGTAGACTTTCCATTAATACTTAAACCCAGCTTTGCATTTTGATCCAGTTCTTACATGCAGGGTTTATTTTGTCCTAAGTAGAGAAGGGAGAAAGGTTCATGACTTTGCTCTTTTCTGAATTAATTCACAGTTTTAGTTTAAAAAAAAATCATGTATCAAAATGAACGTGAATGGCTAGTTAAAATAAAAGCTTTGCGCCGTATACAAACATTGTTGTTACTGCACTACTGGCTTTGGCATGCAGAATCTGATTTTTGGGGGGTATTCTTGATAGGGTGGGTCCACTCCAAAACACGAAAGAAAAAGAGCCCAGAAAACACTCCAAAGAATGAACATGTAATAATGTAAACCATGTTTCTATGTAAGAATGACTTGCTGTTCATATGCTAAGTCTTTTAACCCTAGAACCCATACCTGGGGCCTCACAGGCCTGCAAGGTCACTTGTTTTCTATGGCAGATTTCTATGGTTGCGCGTTCAAGGGTTAAGTGCTTCTAGATTTGCCAAGTGGTTAAAAGAGGTGGCTGATCATTCTTCAGGCACTTTCTGCTCCGAATTCCCTATGTACTTTACAATGCAAGGCAATGGGACGGCTAAAAAAAATACCCAATTATCTTCCTCTTGAAAATCTTGCCAGGTTAACTTTCCATAAGAAAGATGTATGTGTATACCCTTATGATAGACAAAAAGGAAAAAGCACGGGAAAGTATCTTTAAACGAGACATTTACAGGATCAGTATCCACATGATATGTCCTAAATAGCAATGAGAGAACCCGTGGAAGTTTGCAGCCAAAGCATACCTCCACAATAGAAGTCAGTGATTGGCAGTGCGGGTCTCTGCCCACATGCGGTCAGCCATACAGAGATCACTTCAGTGAATGGGATTTTTCCATTTTTTGGGGGTTGCACACTACATCTAATAACGGTGTTGTTTCCCCCAGTGCGAGCAGATCAAACACTGCAAGCAGCTTGCACTGGGCTGAGCACCGATTGTACCCGAGCATAGTGATACTCAAGTGAGTGAAGTTCACGTAAAGCGCCCGAACTCCAAACACAAAGTTTGTTTTTTCTTTGTTTGTTTTTTTAAAAAAAGTGAGTGTTCGGATGAAAACAGTATACCGAACATCGGGTTCTTTCATCTCTAGCCCAAACAATTCTAAGAGGAGCAGGTATCACCTCTAAGGCTCTAATCCTTAAGAACAAGGAGTCCCAAAGATGTTAATGGCTGATTCTCTTGACTGACATCAATGGAGATATGGCCATTCCGGGAAGCAGGTGTTATGCGGTGTCTGCTCTTAACTCACCAGGTGGATTGGCTCTTCAGACTCTCTTCACACTGCAGAGTCTGACACATCTCCTGGTGGATTTCAGTTACTCAGTCAGAGCAGGGTGTCGACCAGATTTGCTCTCTGTCGTATTTGGTCTAGCGGGAGTTAATTCCTGCTGGTTTGTGAATTCCTGCTGTGAGCAGAGGTTATCACAGCCGCCTCCGCCCTTTAAAAGATGGTGGCACCTGGGGTTCCATAGCTCTAGCTTGCTCCAGCCACACCGGTCTTGTGCATTTGATTCAGTTTTGGTGATTTGTTGTTTGCTATTTGGCGTGTAGTGGAAGTATCGTTGTTGTTTATTTATTTCCTTCCTGTACTTTATTCATCATTGAGCATGAGCACGTATTGTTTTTTCCTCTGTGTGTGCTTGCGGTTAGTTTGAGCTTTGGTTTCCCCTGCTTGTTGCTATTCGTGGGATATATTTCTCCTGACCCAGCCATCCCCTGGGTGGGAGTGTTATAGCAGGGCTTTTCAGGAGTTAAGGCCACTTTACAAGCTACGATATCGGTACCGATATCGCTAGCGTGCGTTCCCGCCCCCATCAGTTGTGCGACACGGGCAAATCGCTGCCAGTGGCGCACAACATCGCTCAGACCCGCCACACTACTTACCTGCCTAGCGACGTCGCTGTGACCGGCGAACCGCCTCCTTTCTAAGGGGGCAGTTCATTCAGCGTCACAGCGATGTCACTAAGCGACCGCCCAATAGAAGCAGAGGGGGCGGAGATGAGCGGGCGATCGCAGGTACGGTGATGTTCCTCGTTCCTGTGGTTTCACACAGCGATGTGTGCTGCCTCTGGAACGACGAACAACCTGCGTCCTGCAAAAGCAATGATATTTGGGAACTGGACAGCGTGTCAACGAGCAACGATATGGTGAGTATTATCGCTCGTTAACAGTCACTCCTGCGTGTCTCAACAACGTTGCAAAAGAGGCCGGATGTGCATCACGAATTCCTTTCGCAATGTCGTTACATGTAAAGCGGCCTTTAGGGTCATGCTGGCGGTCCAGACCTCGCCACCATCAGGCGTACCTCTGGACTAATGGTCAACTTAGGGTCTCTTAGTCTGAGGGCCAGTCTAGACGCCCCTCCCCCCAGTTACCATATTACACCTCATGACAGCAGGTTTGTATTGATAAAAAAATGAACACATCACAGCCACAGGTCTTAAAAGCAGGTAATTTTGGTGCATAATAACCTAGGGTTAAATTATTGCATTTTTAGGACTGGCAACTAGAGATGTTCGAGGTTCGCCAATTTCATGTTCGAGTGATTTTGGGGGGTGTTTGAGACGTTCGACGAACTTGAGCTTTTTGCTAAAATCTCGACAGCTCGAGTTACGTTCGAGAACGGTTCGAGCACCAAAAACTTTGCTTTTCACAGTAAGGCTATGTGCACACGTTACTGTCTGCATGCATCCTGCGTCTCCAGCACAATCCCTCTCTCTTTCCTACTCACCAATCACGGGGGTCTTGCTGCACGGCTGTCACAAATCTCCAGCGGCATTTCCTCTTTTGAAAATGGCTGCCGCTTCACTATTCAATTAGTTATTCCGTGCTTTCCCCGCCCACCGGCACCCATGATTGGTTGCAGTCAGACACGCCCCCATGATGAGTGACAGCTGTCTCACTGCATCCAATCACAGCCGCCGGCGGGCGGGTCTATATCGTGCAGTAAAATAAATAAATTAATAAAAAAAAAATGCGGTTCCCCCCATTTTTGATACCAGCCAGGATAAAGTCACATGGCTGGAGGCTGGTATTGTCAGGATGGGGAGCTCCACATTATGGGGAGCCCACAACCCTAACAATATCACCCAGCAGCCGCCCGGAATAGCCGCATCCATTAGATGCGACAGTCCCGGGACTCCACCCAGCTAATCCTGAATTGCCCTGGTGCGGTGGCAATCGGGGTAATAATGATTTAATCATGCCAGGCGTCTCCCCGAGACACCTTCCATGTTTAAACTGTAAGTGAAAGTAAATAAACACACACAACGAAAAATCCTTTATTTGGAATAAAAGACAAAAAACATCTCATTTACCTCTTTATTAATCCCAAAACAACAATCCAGGTCCGAAGTAATCCACACGACGCTTTCAGCTCTGCTACATGAAGATGCAGGGAGTGATCTGTGGCCTCGCCACGTAGCACCTGAACTGAACCGCGCTGTAATCTGAGACTATGTTTTTCATTAGAGCCAGTAGCTCAATGGTTAGAGTGCTTGACTCAGAAGCATTAGTTCATGAGTTCTAGTCCCGGTAAAAAATGTAATTTATTTTAAATTAGAATTATTTATTTATAATTTAATTTAATTAAATTATGCACTGAGGGGAGGAGCCGGACATCAGCTGTGAGCCACACCTCTAAAATCGCAGCAGTTCACGAAATGAGGCTGCATTGCTCTCTCTCGCTCTCTTTGTCTCTCTCAGTCTCTCAGTCTCTCTCTTTTTCTCTCTCTCTCTCTCTTTTTCTCTCTCTCTCTTTTTCTCTCTCTCTTTTTCTCAGTCTCTCTTTTTCTCTTTTTCCCTCTCTCTCTCACTCTCTCTCCTCTCTCCTCTCTCTCTCCTCTCTCTCTCTTCTCTCTCTCTTCTCTCTCTCCTCTCTCTCTTTTCTCTCTCTCCTCTCTCTCTTCTCTCTCTCTGTCTCTCTCTCAGTCTCTCTCGCTCTCTCAGTATCTCTCAGTCTCTCTCTTTTTCTCTCTCTTTGTCTCTCTCAGTCTCAGTCTCTCGCTCTCTTTTTCTCTCTCTCTTTTTCTCAGTCTCTCTTTTTCTCTTTTTTCCTCTCTCTCTCCTCTCTGCTCTCTCCTCTCTCTCTGTCTCTCTCTCAGTCTCTCAGTCTCTCTCTTTCTCTCTTTCTCTTTTTCTCACTCTCTTTTTCTCAGTCTCTTTTTCTCTTTCCCTCTCTCTCCTCTCTCTCTCTCTCCTCTCTCTTTTCTCTCTCTCTCCTCTCTCTCTTCTCTCTCTCTCTCTTCTCTCTCCCTCTCTCTCTTTTATCTCTCTTCTCTCTCTCTCTCTCTCTTCTCTCTCTTTTTTCTCTCTCTTCTTTCTCTCTCTCTCTCAGACCTGGCGATGATCAGCTGATGTGGTCACCTGATGGAATCAGCTGACACTATAAGTCGAGCGGTGAGACCGGCTTTTTACCGCCCGGACGGCTAAACTATTATCAGCTGATGCTGTCGGACAGGAGTCTGCACAGAAGTGTGTAGTTTGTTTGGTTTTTTTTTGCACTGATGCATCATCTGATTGTATAAAAGCCGTTTATACAATCAGCTGCTGTGTCATCTGATTCAGTCTCTTGAACCTGACTCATCATCTGATCACTTTACCTTCCAGCAAACCGATCAGATGATATTGGATGCGGATTGGACGGCGTGGGACCCTTGACCCAGGATTACTGCAGAGGAGGGGTTCTTTATTTCAATAAAGATGGAGTCACTAATAGTGTTGTGTTTTATTTCTAATAAAAATATTTTCTGTGTGTTGTGGTTTTTTTTTTATCTGTACTAGAAATTCATGGTGGCCATGTCTAATATTGGCATGACACCATGAATTTCGGGCTTAGGGCCAGTTGATAATATACAGCTAGTCCTAACCCCATTATTACCCAGCGAGCCACCGGTCACCAGGGCAGCTGGAGAGTTGGATACAGCGCCAGAAGATGGTGCTTCTATGAAATCACCCTTTTCTGGGGCGGCTGCGGACTGCAATTCGCAGCAGGGGTGCCCAGAAAGCTTGGGCACCCTGAGCTGTGGATTCCAATCCCCAGCTGCCTAGTTGTACCTGGCTGGACACAAAAATTGGGCGAAGCCCACGTCATTTCTTTTTAATTATTTCATGAAATTCATGAAATAATTAAAAAAAAAGGCTTCCCTATATTTTTGGTTCCCAGCTGGGTACGAATAGGCAGCTAGGGGTTGGGGGCAGTCCGTAGCTGCCTGCTGTACCTGGCTAGCATACAAAAACATGGCGAAGCCCACATAATTTTTTGGGGGTGCAAAAAACTCCTGCATACAGTCCTGGATGGAGTATGCTGAGCCTTGTAGTTCTGCAGCTACTGTCTGTCTGTATGGAGGAGAACATACAGCATCTGCAGAACTACAAGGCTCAGCATGCTCCATTCACTAGTGTATGCAGGAGAGCAGACAGCAGCTGCAGAACTACAAAACTCAGCATACTCCATCCAGGGCTGTATGCAGGAGTTTTTTTGCCCACCAAAAAAATGACGTGGGTTTCGTCATATTTTTGTAAGCTAAGCCAGGTACAGCAGGCAGGTACGGCTGCCCCCAACCCCCAGCTGCCTATTTGTACGTGGCTGGGAACTAAAAACATAGGGAAGCCCTTTTTTAAATTATTTCATGAATTTCATGAAATAATTAAAAAAAAATCGACATGGGCTTCGCCCCATTTTTGTGTCCAGCCAGATACAACTAGGCAGCTGGGGATTGAAATCGTCAGTACAGGTTAGCCCGAGCTTTCTGGGCCCGTCTGCTGCGAATTGCAGTCCGCAGCCGCCCCAGGAAATGGCGCTTTCATAGAAGCGCCATCATTTGGTGCTGTATCCAACTCTTCTAGCTGCCCTGAAGCCGGGTGGCTCGCTGGGTAATAATGAGTTAATACTAGCTTTGTTTTACTAGCTAGTATTAAGCCAGAGATTCTTAATGTCAGGCAAGTTTGACCCGGCCAATAAGAATCTCCAATAAAGGGTTAAAAAAAAAGACACCACACAGAGAAAAAATACTTTAATAGAAATAAATACACAGACACACTTAAAGACTCCATGTTTATTACTCCCTGTCACCCCTCCACGATCCATGGTCTTCTGTCTTCTTTCGCCTTCAACCCATGCAGCTCTGCTACATCAGACAGCACAGCATGGGAGGAAGACGCTGCTGCTCCTCGTGCAGTCTATTCACTCAGTGAGAGTGAGCAGAGGCTGCAGGCTGTAAGCGGTGACGTTACCGCTGACAAGCGGGTTACCATAGCAGCGGTGCTCCGATCACGTGACTCGCGGTGCTGCTATTTACCGGCTGTGACAGCTAGTACCTGCATGTGGGCTGACTCTGTAAAGAGCGTCCACATGCAGGAACGGGGAGTCGACCATTTGTCAGAGCATTTCGCCGGTACACGGATATGCTGGAACGATCACCGCATACCGGAGAGATGCACTGACAGGACCTAGCATGACGTCATAGCCATGTGACCAGACTGTAGCCAATGAGATAATAGACACGTGACTGGTTACATACTATTTTGACGTCACGATAGGTCCTATCATCAGGTCTGGTTACCGGGAGGACGCAGCGATTATCGGAAGGAAAAACGGTGGGAGACAGAGTGCAGGATGCGTCGCGGGGACCTGTAAGTATAATGGCAATGTTTATTAACTGTATGTGTACATTTATAATGTGTTTTTATGTGTTTGTGTTTGCCTCCCATTGTTTTCAAACTTGAACGGGGTCTCCGTTTGACGAACCGAACTGAACTCGAGCCTTCAGAGGCTCGCTCATCTCTACTGGCAACATATATTGAATTATGCAAAGTACACACAACATATCCATACTTTATAATACATCCTATATAACTTTTTGGTCCCTCTAGAGACCATTATTGGGTACATCAGTGATCACTACAGGTTCTTTTACATTGCGTACATGCGTAAGTGAAGTGTGTACCTGGCACATTATGTATATGTTCTTCAATATGGATGCTAACCATGTGAAAAACAAATAGTGCTGGTATGCATCATTATTCCTGAGATCTGCCATTAGGGATAAATATGTCTATACAGAATGCATTACAAATACGGAATACATGGTGTTTTGACTTCAGTAAATATTTTTTTAGTCCTGGACAATCACTAAGTAAGAATGCAAACCCTTATATTTTCCATGGATATTAATGTATGATTTCCAAAGTAAATGCTATAGTTAAAAGTCTGTAAGTTTGGTTTACATCAATCTTCTAGTTTCCCGGCCTGCAGAGAATATTGGATAACCAGGAGATCGAGGAAATGTGTTTTTGTTACATTTAGGCTTATCCTAATGATTTTCTTATTGAGGCACAGAGCGATCCAGAGAGGCCAGAATAAGTTGAATAAATTGATTTGTGTTTCCTTCGCCTACTTCTTAAATTATCCTGTTGCTTCTAGGCTGAAAGTATGATTACAAGAAGGCTGATAGAATTGCAATTTAGCGCTAAAGTTAAACTACCATTATTATATACATGAATACTTATCAGCCTTTCATTTTGTCTGCAAAACACATGCATAAAGATAAATAATTTAGCTGCATTAAAGTAGTACATTTGTTTTTCTAATTGCTTTGTCTTTTTCTTTTGCTGTTTTAGTTTATGAAGCTATTTTGCTATTATTTGTATACTGACTGTATATACATGTATATACTTATCAATAAGCACTAAAAGAAAACCACTTATGAATATTTCCTTCCATCCACATGAGCACTTTATTGTGTGTAATCATCCAAACTGTGGTGGAAAGATTTTAAAGGGACTCTGTCAGGACATTATTGCTATGTAATCTGAAGGCAGCATGCTGTAGGAGTTAACATGCAGTTTACAGCCAGACATCTCTTATCTCAAAGTGTGTTTTTGTTTACCTGCAATGTTAGTTTTAAGGCCCCGTCACACTAAGCAACATCGCTAGCAACATCGCTGCTAACGAACAACTTTTGTGACGTTGCTAGCGATGTTGCTTTGTGTGACATCCAGCAACAACCTGGCCCCTGCTGTGAGGTCGTTGGTTGTTGCTGAATGTCCTGGGCCATTTTTTAGTTGTTGCTGTCCCGCTGTGAAGCACAGATCGCTGTGTGTGACAGCGAGACAGCAACAACTAAATGTGCAGGCAGCAGGAGCCGGCTTCTGCGGAGGCTGGTAACCAATGTAAACATCGGGTAACCAAGAAGCCCTGTCCTTGGTTACCCGATATTTACCTTCGTTACCAGCCTCCGCCGCTCTCACTGTCAGTGCCGGCTCCTGCTCTGTGCACATTTAGCTGCAGCACACATCGGGTAATTAACCCGATGTGTGCTGTAACTAGGAGAGCAAGGAGCCAGCACTAAGCATTGTGTGCTGCTCCCTGCTCTGTGCACATGTAGCTGCAGCACACATCGGGTAATTAACCCAATGTGTGCTGTAGCTAGGAGAGCAGGGAGCCAGCGCTCAGTGTGCGCTGCTCCCTGCTCTCTGCACTTGTAGCTCCGTGCGCTGGTAACCAAGGTAAATATCGGGTTGGTTACCCGATATTTACCTTAGTTACCAAGCGCAGCATCTTCCACACGGCGCTGGGGGCTGGTCACTGGTTGCTGGTGAGCTCACCAGCAACTCGTGTAGCCACGCTCCAGCGATCCCTGCCAGGTCAGGTTGCTGGTGGGATCGCTGGAGCGTTGCAGTATGACATCTCACCAGCAACCTCTTTGCAACTTACCAGCGATCCCTATCGTTGTTGGGATCGCTGGTAAGTTGCTTAGTGTGACTGGACCTTAAGATCTTAGCTTTATCATTAATGGGTCTCAGCAGGGTGGGAGCTGTAAGACGACTCTGCCCCCTCTGTGATTGGCGGCTTCTGTGTATGGAAATGTGCACTGAAAACCTTGTGTACGTGGGGACAGCTCACCCAGTACTGCTGCATCCAAAAAATAATATTTTTCAGTGTGACAGTATGGCTGCAGTCAGTAATCTAAATGATACATTGTTAGATTCAGAATTTCTTTGCCTACATCATGCTGCTCTAGGATGAAGTAGCAAAAACCTGGTGACAGATTTTCTTTAAGCCCATTCATTTGAATGGAGCACATCATCAGTAGCACCGGAGAGGGTCCATGGTGATTGCGAACAGGGCAAGACTATTCATTTAGTTGTTGTTTTGATTAACCTCTTCCAACATTGGACATACTGGGTACGTCCTAGATCATGTCGGTATAATCACCACCAGCTGCTGCAGTGAGCCGGTGGAGATCCCTGTACATGTTTGCTGATTTGAACAGCAGACATGTGTGGTTATCAGGCGCAGGTGGATCCGCAATCCACCCATGCCTGCTAACCACTTAAGGCTACTTTACACACTGCGATATCGGTCCCGATATCGCTAGTGTGGGTACCCGCCCCCATCTGTTGCGCGACACGGGCATATCGCTGCCCGTGCCGCACAACATCGCCCACAGCCGTCACACATACTTACCTGTCCGGCGACGTCGCTGTGACGGGCGAACCGCCTCCTTTCTAAGGGGGCGGTCCATGCGGCGTCACAGCGACGTCACTGAAACGTCACTGAACCGCCGCCCAATCGCAGCGGAGGGGCAGAGATGAGCGGGACGTAACATCCCGCCCACCTCCTTCCTTCCGCATAGCGGCCGGGAGGCAGGTAGGGAGAGTTTCCTCGCTCCTGCGGCGTCACACGCAGCGATGTGTGCTGCCGCAGGAACGAGGAACAACCTCGTTACTGCTGAAGTAACGATAATTGGGAATGGACCCCCGTGTCGCCGATTAGCGATTTTTCACTGTTTTGCAACGATGCAAAATCGCTAATCGATGTCACACGCAACGGCATCGCTAATGCGGCCGGATGTGCGTCACGAATTCCGTGACCCCAACGACTCCGCATTAGCGATGTCGTAGCGTGTAAAGCCTGCTTTAGATCGCGTCAAAATGTGACAACGCAATTTTAATGGCCTCGGCAAAGAAATTGCCTTTCCTTGCCGCCATCGGAGGCACCATGACGCGATCATAGGGAGCCAATGGTTGTCATGGTAGCACAGAGTCATGTGATGATTCCTGTTGCTATCGGTACATAGTTCCTGTTACAGCCGACAGAGAGTTGGCTGTAACAAGAACGCCGCATTTCTACTAAACAGAAACTAAACGATGCTGCTCTGATCAGGAAAAATGAATGAGCAATCAGACTTCTGATCCTTAGGCGGGCTTTGCACACTACGACATCGCAGGTGCGATGTCGGTGGGGTCAAATCGAAAGTGACGCAAATCCGGCGTCGCAGTCGATATCGTAGTGTGCAAATCCTTTTTGATACGATTAATGAGCGTAAAAGCATCGTTATCGTATCATCGGTGTAGAGTCCAACATTTCCATAATGCCGGTGCAGCGACAGGTACGATGTAGTTCCTCGTTCCTGCGGCAGCATACGTCGCTGTGTGTGAAGCCGCAGGAGCGAGGAACATCTCCTACCTGCGTCCCTTTCTGCAATGTGGAAGGAAGGAGGTGGGCGAGATGTTTACATCCTGCTCATCTCCGCCCCTCCGCTGCTATTGGCCGCCTGCCGTGTGACGTCGCTGTGACGCCGCATGACCCGCCCCCTTAGGAAGGAGGCGGTTCGCCGGCCAGAGCAACGTCGAAGGGCAGGTGAGTGCATGTGAAGCTGGCGTAGCGATAATGTTCACTACGCCAGCAATCACAAGATATCGCTGCTGCGACGGGGGGGACTATCGCGCTCGACATCGCAGCATCGGCTTGCAATGTCGCAGCTTGCAAAGTACCACTTACAGTCCCCTAGGGGGACTAGTAAAATTTAAAATAATGTTAAAAAAGAAAGTTTAAAAAATAAAAAAATAGAAAACCTAAAAGTCCAAACTACCCCCCTTTTGCCCCATTGCAAATTAAACAGTTAAAAAAAATACATATATTTGGTATCGCCATGTTCAGAAATGCCTGATCTATCAAAATATAAAATCAATTAATCTGATCGGTAAACGGCGTAGCGGCAAAAAAATTCCATATGCCAAAGTTAAAATTTTGGTTGTTGCAAATTTTGCGCAATATGTAATAACAGGCGATCAAAACATAGCAGCTGTGCAAAAATTGTGCCATTAAAAACGTCAGCTCAAGATGCAAAAAATAAGCCATCACTGAGCCCCATATCCCGAGAAATGAGAGCGCTACGGGTCGCGGAAAATTACGCAGAAAGTGTGCCCCTTTTTTGGACAAACTTCTGAATTTTTTTAACCTCTTAGATAAAAGTAAACCTATACATGTTTAGTATCTACAAACTCGTACCGACCTAAGGCATCACAGCGACACATCAGTTTTACCATATAGTGAACATGGTGAATAAAATACCTCAAAAATAATCGTGCAATCGCACTGTTATTTTTCATTTTTTCCGCACCAGTACACTATATGGTAAAACTCATGGTTTAATTTAAAAGTACAACTCATCCCGCAAAAAACAAGGCCTCATGGCCTTTGATAGAAAAATAAATAGAGCATATACTCAAATCCAATCCAGGATAGAAGAGGCAGCAACACCATATCTTCATACGTGTTTTTTTATTTTTTAAATTACATGTGGATCGGGTACATCATAGGGGGGAGGTGAGGAGAGGCAAATGGGGTAGGACGACGGCTGGCCATTTCGCACAGTGTGTGCTTCGGCGGGTCCTGACTATTTTCTTTTGATTAGAAAAATAAAAAGGTTACGGCTGTTGGAAGAAGGGGAGCAAAAAACAAAAACGGAAAATCGCCCACGGTGGAGGGGTTAAATAAATTCCTTCCAAAAGTATAGAAATTTTTTTTTAATTCATGTCCAATTAAAAATGTAAATCTCTTTCCAACTATAAACTTTGGAGACAAATTAGTTAGGAGTAAAAGTTTCAATAGCAACACGACATTCATGTGACCTCGACAATGTAATGATGTTCTACTCATTAGCTAGTACTAGCCTCTGCAAGCATTGCCTTTTTTTTATAAAAATTTGTATATTCATTGTCCTCTATCTGCAGCCTCTGTATACAGAACACAATAGCTATTTCTGGTCTCTTCAGCTGTATTCCACCGTTAAAATGAAAATCACTATGTACCGTGCACGTTCTTTGTCTCTTGTGTGCACATTGCTATTTCTAGCTGAGACTTCCCGTCAAGGGCAATTTCACCTCTATGATAAAATTGTTTGAAAAAAAAAAAATCCCCCATACCCCACCTTACATATTTCATTTCGGAGCTGCCACTCACCGGTCTCCATATGCACTAATGTAGCCCCCCACACTCCTACTAAACAGGGCTGTTGCTGTGCTTCTTCCACGGTGTTTCATCTAACAATACATCTATTTTAAGCCACTTCAGGGTTATCACAGAATGTAACATAAATGTCTCTAGAGACTACACTGAGTAATTTCCCAGGAAAGACACAATGTTAACTCTTTACGTCCAACAGGGTCTATCATAAGTCTTCATCAAATAAAACAAATCCACCATCCAGCCCAAAATGTGTTTCTTCTGGACTGAAGCATTGCCAGATTATTAGTAATTATCCACAATACATCATGTACCGGAGATCATTTCAAAATGGTTGATTGTACAATAAATTAAAGGCAAAATAAACGACAAGGTACAAAAAAAATAAAAAACACCTTTATGTGATAATAAACTGGTTAGAATCAGAATAAAAATGACCTGAAAATTGTGACTTGCTCCAAATTTTGCACCTGCGAAGAATAGGTCAAAGGAAAAGGTGTATGTGCTATAGAGGCTGCCCATGCAATCATTATACGAATTATGAGAAAGGAAGGCCTTTCTCAGTCTAACTAGAGGACAAAACAGCAGGACATGCACCAACAGAGGGTATTTTGTGTCTTTGAGCCTTCTCTACTTTCTCTACTTCAAAAAGTAGGGGGCAGTGTCGGACTGGCTACCGGAGGAACCTCCAGTAATACCAGTCCTGGCTGCGGTTACCTGCATTGAACTCCGGAGCTCTCACCTGAGCTCTGGAGTGCAGCCTGGACTGAACTCTGGGTTTGCAGGACTGAACCGCGAGCACTGACTGATTCCCCAGCGATTGCGGTTCAGTTCATGCCACAGCTGTGGACAGGCCAGGCTGAACTCTGGAGCTCAGGTGACAGCTTCGGAGTTCAGCCCGGCCTGTCCGCAGCTGTCATGAACTGAACCGCAATCGCCAGGGAATCAGTCGGCGCTCGCAGTTCAGCCCTGCAAACCCTGAGTTCAATCCAGGCTGTACTCCGGAGCTCAGGTGAGAGCTCCAGAGTTCAATGCAGGTAACCGCAGCCAGGCCTGGTATTACTGGAGGTTTCTCCGGTAGCCAGTCCGACACTGGTAGAGGATGTACATAGAAATCACAAGGTCTGGTCACAAATTTCAGAATTGGAATCTTGCACTAGTATAAGAGTGATATTAGTGACCAAAACATTAAAGGGGTTTTCTCCAAAGTATGATACATCTATCATCTAACCCCAGGATCTTTGATGAATACATGCTTGTAGGATCCCAACAGATCACTAAAGTAAATTTCCCAAATTTCCCATACTTTCTTCACCAGTCAACCACAGTGAGGCGCTTGAATAGAAATGTGGTAAAAAATGCCTCTATATTCAAAATCTATGAGACTGATACATAGTCAGGTTGGGACCCACATTCTCTTATCTAGCTTGCCAGTAGAAAACTACTTTAAGGGTGCTTTTACACTTCGATTTGTTTCCCATGCAGTGGTTCTGTTGGGGCTTACGTTTCCAACCCCACATACAACAGGATTCAGATATACGAGCCAATAGGGCCATTGACTATAATGGTGCAGACGGAGTTGTGTGTAGAGATGAGCAGACCCATGCAAGTTTGGTTCCCCTGGTGCAGCTGGACTTTTGAAAAAGTTCGGTTTGGAACCCGGACTTGACTGGAACCCCAATGGGTGTCACTGATTGGGCAGTTCAGGTCTCCGCCCAGGTCTCTGCAGCCAGCCATAGACAGATCAGGCAGGTGGGAAGGGTTTTTTTCTTTTTTTTTTTTTTCTTTTACTGAACACTACATCTAATCACGCTGTTGTTACCCCCAGCCATTCAAAAACTGCAAGCGGCTCGCACTGGCTGAGCACTGAGCGTACCTAAGCATACCGGTAATCACACAAGTGGTTTGCATACGTAAAGTACCGATCTCCGAAAGCAAACTCTGTTCACTCATCTCTAATCGTGTGTTCTGTCTGGCACCATTTTCAGGTGTATACACCTACTGGAGGTAGACATCTAGACGCAGTAAACTGCGTTTGGGTGTCAATCTCCAGTAGCCGTATTTGCCCAAAAATGGTGCAGGACAGAACTCAGTGTCTCTGTCTGTACTATTATAGTAAAAGGCCTCTTCAGCGCATACGTTCAAATCCCGTTTTTATGGGGGTTCGGATTGGAGCCCCAAAGGGGCCACTGAACGGTGGACAAAGCACAGTGTGAAAGCACCCTAGGGTTACTTACTTAAGATGCCATTAACTATTTTTGCAGCTGCATTGGCCAACCGTGCATGGATACGTAATAAGACAGATTCACAGATTTTTCTTCCAGGCAGAATAGTAGGTAAAGTTAGTATAGGTCAATAAAACATTCTTGGAACCAATTTTGAATTCATGCTAATGTTAGTGGAGTTGAAATACCAGATATACCAGATGGACAAAAGATCGTTGTAAATTATAAAATTTGTTTTATCTCACACAACCTTTTTAGCAATGGATAGAAATAATCATAGTGAAATGTGCAGTTTCGTCATCAAAAATATTAAACATTTTCATAAGTATACAGTACCTCTCAAGTCTAATATCTTTTTTGCTGACTTGAAATAAGATGCTCATTGATGTATTAGAGTTTATTTGATTAATTTTAGATTATTTTATGATATTTCCACAGGAAAATGGGCCTTCTGGTTATTGCCCCATCTGGAAATGAAGAGTTTGAGTCCATATGTAAGAATATGGAAGAAAGACAGATATCATGGGAGTCTCTGACTCAAGAACAATGCAAACAGAAATATCCAGGATTTTTTCCAAAGCCAGGCGAAGTTGTCTGTTGTGATCATGATGGCGGAGTTCTGAGTGCCGACAAGGCTTTACGGGCCGTGCAGGTACAGTGAGAATATCCCATAATGGTATTCCTTAGAGATCTACGTAACCACTACATGAAGCACCACGGCATGTTCACATAATTATTCACCCCAGCACAAAGTGATAAACAAAACATTTTGTGTCCCCTGCTAGATACACATTGGAAGGTTCTTTGTAATTAGATTAGCTAATGATTAAAATATATTTATGCAAAAGAATTAAAAAATCTAATTTTCAGTAGAGACATGTCTTCATTCTACAGAGAGCACATATCCAAAGTGTGAAATTGCTTTGTTCATAAATAGTTCTTTGTTTTACGGTGGAAAGAGCAAAGTAACTCTTTAGGGACTAAACCAAACTGTAGCGTAGAGTGTTTCACATACACGGAGTTCATCTTACGAGAAAAAAAACAAACAAAACAGGATCAATTTAAACATGTTTCTTTACATTATATTTGATCTATATCTAATTAAACATCCCAACAAATTAAAAGGGTTGTTCACAATAATTTGAATGATGTGTACAAGTTGGGTTTGTCATGATGTTTAATTACACTTTCTCTTATCTCCTCGATGCACATGATTAAATTGCACAAACGTTGGCTGCCACGTAGATTGAAATTAACATTACAAACATTCTTAGGTACAGTGCCCACGCTGTGGAGTTTTGACGCGTATTTTTAGAAATCTTTAACCATCCAAATTTAAGAAAAAACATGAGCCCCATGTTAAACCACCCCCTGAGGAAGTGCTAGCAATGGCACGAAACATGTAGGGGTGGTCCTGTTACTTCTGGTGGACGCTCGGCTTTCTGGAGCGAGATCATGGGTAAAGGCCGCTTTACACACTGCGATATCGGTCCCGATATCGCTAGTGTGGGTACCCGCCCCCATCTGTTGTGTGACACGGGCAAATCGCTGCCCGTGCCGCACAACATCGCCCAGACCCGTCACACATACTTACCTGCTCGGCGACGTCACTGCACACCTTTCTAAGGGGGCGGTTCGTGCGGCGTCACAGCGACGTCACTGAGTGGCCGCCCAATAGAAGCGGAGGGGCGGAGCTGAGCGGGTCGTAACATCCCGCCCACCTCCTTCCTTCCGCATAGCGGCCGGGAGGCAGGTAAGGAGAGCTTCCTCGTTCCTGTGGCGTCACACGGAGCGATGTGTGCTGCCGCAGGAACGAGGAACAACCTCGTTACTGCTGCAGTAACGATTTTTGAGAATGGACCCCCATGTCACCAATGAGCGATTTTGCACGTTTTTGCAACGATGCAAAATCGCTCATTGGTGTCACACGCAACGGCATTGCTAATGCGGCCGGATGTGCGTCACCAATTCCGTGACCCCAACGAGTTCGCATTAGCGATGTCGTAGCGTGTAAAGCCCCCTTAAGTGTATCTTGGTGTATTTTTTCACCGCTTTACTACTGCAGTTTTCTGCAAAATCTGTGTGTATGCATTTATGCTCTGAGGTGTCTCCTTGATCTTTATGCGCTGTGTTATACCATATTTTTATTCCTTTGCATCCATTCCTCCAGTCAATTCCTCCACCATTAATATACAGGACCATTTTTCCACTACCCTCCTCTCCCTCTTTGACCTTATTTTTCCATTTCTCTTTACTATGTGTTTAAAATGCGTACCTTTATGTACGGCATTGTTTGGGAGTTGTTTTTGATTATAATAAAATTACTATTTTGTACTTCACAATGGGTCTTTTTTGGTCATTCGTTGATTCCCGTTAGATGCACATAAGTGTTTACACATTTTCATTAGCTGCACTTAATACTCTTTTTCTCTTTGGTTCAAAGTATTTTCAGAAATCTGCATCAAAATCTGCATGTCCATTGTGAAGCCAGCAAAGTCTATGAGAATTCAGAAGTGCTGTGCCCACATTGGTTAATTGTCCCTTGCGTATTTGGTGCAGATTTGGTGCAGAAAAGAAAGAAATTTGCACCAAATACGCAAGAGAAAAATACTCAACGTGGGCACAGCACTTCTGAATTCACATAGACTTTGCTGGCTTCACAATGGACATGCAGATTTTGCTGCAGATTTCTGAAAATTTGAGTCAAAATCTGCGTCAAAATACGCAGCGTGGGCACAGGGCCTTATAGGTCAGGACTCGCTTCTGGAAACGTCATGAGAACAAGATCTACAAAAAAGGAAAAAAATTGAAAAATTAGAAGCTCAGTATTTTGATTTACAGTGGCATGTAAAAGTTTGGGCACCTCTTGTCAAAATTAGTCTATGTGCACATGTTGTAGGGTTTTTTTTTGCATTTTTCTATGTGTTTTTTCTTGCTTAGTTTAATCAATAAAAGCAAGGAAAAAGCATCCCAGCAAAGTCTATAATAATTGTGACTTGCTGTGCACACGATGCTTATTTTTTTCTTGCAGATTTTGTGGCTGAAAAAAGAAGCAGCATGCGAGTGCAGTGCGATGTTTCACACACTCCCATAGGCTTGTATGGGGGTGCGTGAGCTGAGACTCGCTGCAAAACGCAGCATGCTGAGATTGCGCCGAAAGCACAATTCGTGTCGAGAAATAAAAGGAAAGAGAGCACTGCCTCATTGATTAACACTGGTGCGAATGCAATACGATTTTTTTATCGGATTGCACTCGCGCATGAAAATCGCATGTGGAAAAGACCCTAAATATAAGTCCCCTGCTCGTAGTATTACACTTACCTGTTGTTGTTTACATATTTGTTGGCGCTGCTCTGGTCTTGTAGCAGAATCTTGTGCCCATAACTTCTGACTGGCCGGACGTCAGAAGTTACGTCACAAGCGCTCACTGCAAGTCTATGAGATCCAGAAAGAGGCTCTCATAGACTTGCATTGATTTGTAACCTCTGGTTGTCCCTTGAACCGCTGCAGTTGCCAGCAGGTCACAAATTGCTAGAGACCGATGGGAGCGATATTGGAAAAAGATGAAGACGGCATGTGAGTATTAGACAGTTGGCAGGGGACTTAGAATTAAAGCATCACTTCAGAGGTGAAATTAAAAAAAAAATCACAACAAACAGGAGTCATGCATTAAATATCAAATCACAGCATAAACAAAAATCTGCAATTTTATCCACAGCCTTATAAGCTTTTATGAGGGCAAGTTCAAAATTAAACATATATTAAGGAATATGTATCCATTTCATATTTGTTTAATTTTAGTAGAGGTAAATATATACCGTAGTTTGAGTATTTCCTACTGAATGATTAATGGAGCTTTGGTAACAAAATAGGGGTGATCTCTGAATTACATATAAATACCATAGCCACTGCTAAAATCATAATTTGACCTGTCACTAGGTCAAAAGTGGCCAGTTTTTTATATTATTTTATTACTGCTCCATTTCATTTTTTAGTTTATTTTGTTTATTTTTTTTTTAATGCTGCTATACAGTTCCAAAAATCTGTGAGTTGCTCATAGAATAATAATAATACAGAGCAGCCCAAAGATACCCCCCAGACAGGGGAGGGCATATCAGTGGTGCAATCTGTGCAGCTGCACAGGGGCCCGGGAGGTAAGAGACCTCATTTCTACCTCCAAAACAGTTGGCATTGTGCATTATTATAAGCTATTTGGACTGAGAAGGGCTCTTATATTGTTCCTGCATCTGTCTGTGTCCGCCACTGCCCCAGAGAATCCTTTGAGCCATTAGCAAAAACCATAAAAATTAGTCCTGAATAAAATAATAAAATAAGCTCTATATTTTTAGAACTGTATAATGGATTAAAAAAAAAAAAAAAAAAGCAGTCCACACTTCCACTGACATTTTAAAACATCAATGCAGTTAGCACTAGATTGTGAGTAAACAGCTAGCACTAGATTGTGAGTAAACAGCTAGCACCAGATTGTGAAGCTGCGGGGGAGAGAAGCTGTAGTCACACAGCAGACATTATTTCCATATATACCTTCTCAATCTCTGTATAAACAGCAGTTAACTAGCTTTTATGGATGCAGGTTAGGAAGCACTGACTGTGCTTCCTCCGCCAAACCCAGTGATCATGTGATCATTGGGTTCTAAGGCTATGTGCGCACTTTGCTTTTTACCTGCTTTTTACCTGCTTTTTCAACTGCAGCGTTTAATGCCAAAATGGTTGTGTTCTGCTTTTCAAGCAAAGTCTATGGGAATTTGGGTTTCTTGTGCGCACTTTGCAGTTCAAACTGCAGCCTTTTTGTTGCAGAACTTTGGTCAAAAACTCAGCTTTGCAGGGCAAAACCCAAATGGCAAAAACAATTGTCATGTTTTTATTTTTGCCATTTGGGTTTTGCACTGCAAAGCTGAGTTTTTGACCAAAGTTCTGCAACAAAAAGGCTGCAGTTTGAACAGCATAGTGCGGACAAGAAACCCAAATTCCCATAGACTTTGCTTGAAAAGCAGAACACAACCATTTTGGCATTAAACGCTGCAGTTGAAAAAGCAGGTAAAAAGCAGGTAAAAAGCAAAGTGCGCACATAGCCTAAGAGGGATCAAGAGCTGCTAGGTCAAAGGAAACCCAGACAGCTCTGATATGCAGCCAGGAGACTGAAATTTCCCTGCAGTTCAGGTTAATATATAAGCCCCAGTTAGAGGGGAAAAACAGCAAAAAAAAAAAGTATTGATATTTTAAATTGTCCCCCCCCATCCTAGGTGTCTTAATGAAAGAATACATAAATAAAAATATAAAAAAATGAAATAAAAAAAGAAACATAAATAATAAAGTCAGTCTAAATTGTTGTTTTGAGCCCCACCCTCATCAAAAAAATATGTCCAATATATAAAAATAATTTCTATAGAGGAGAACATTTTCAATGTTTTTAGCTGTCCTTTGTAGTTGTTAAAACAAAATGTGAAAAATAGACACATTTCATATTTTTCTTTATTTTTTCCCTCCATAAACATAAAAAATATAAAAAAAATTACAAACATTAGGTCCCATGTGTGGTGAAAAAAAGAAGCAAAATTAAATATCTATATGTGAATTTTTTTAGAGCTATTAAAAGAGCATGTTCGATAATACCTAAAAATATGCCAAGTCAGGAAAGGGGGGATATGGCGTGGCGATGAACCGGTTAAAGGGATAATCCCACTGAATGTCATGATATTTTTTTTTCTAGAAACAGTTCCACATTTCTTCACAATCTGTATCTGTGTCATAACCCATGCCCATTGACAGCTCCTTTAAGAATGGGAGGCTTAGAAATTCTAGAAAATGAAAAACATTTTAGTTGAATTCGATCTTGCCAAGTTCTTACTATACTTTCTTTTGTTATGAAAATGTGAACACCCCGGCATACAGATTTAGAGGGAGGTGTTTATTAATGAATAATAATGTATTATTAATATTTAATGGCCTTCAGCTCGATCTCGAGCCATAGTGACTTAATGGATGAACGCTCTGTAGTTAGATGTATCTAGTGCAGCCTAGAAAGGTCCACCAGGGTCTTCTCCGCAGTTATCAAGCCATCGGTTTGATGGTCTTCCTCTTCACCTTGTTTCTTTTATTCTTTTGGCCATGATGTCCTTCTCCAGTGATTGCTCTCTTCGTATGGTGTGTCCAAAGTAGGCAAGTCGTAGCTTGGTGATCCTTGCATTGAATATGGCTGGCTTGATTTGTTCTAAAATATATTTGTTTGTTCTTCTTGACATCCATGGTGTTGATAACATCGTTCTCCAGACCACATTTTGAAAGTGTTTATTCTTCTTTTCTCTTGTTTATTTATCGTCCTGGATTCACATCCTTATATTACTACAGAAAAAAAACTTAATAATTTACCCACATTTTTGGAGCCACAAACTGTTGTAAAAATATTTTATTTTCCATAAACTTCTTTATGATTTTCTTAAAGGATCAGTTTCAAAAAATGGGTGGAGTGATCCGTGATGGTGAAAAGGTGAAGCACATACAGTCAGGACAGGTGGTCACTGTAACAACTACATCCGGTGTCTTCGAAGCTGAAAAATTAGTCATCACAGCAGGGCCATGGGCACAGAAGGTGCTTAGCCCACTGGGCCTTGAACTACCCTTAAAGGTGAGAAAAAAATTTTCGTTTGTTTTAAATTTTCTACTGTTAAAATATTTTGGCATTTATAATAAAATCTCTTTTTTCAAGAAGGCAAGTAGCGGGATTACTTATTACCTTTTCATTTGATTTACAGTATGATTCTTGAAACAGAACTGCATTTAAAAGGTTTCTGGGACTGTCATCCTCCCTTGGGCAATATATATCACTGCAATGTGTTAGAAGCTCCTCTACCAACAATCAGCTTATATTGCAGCCAGTTTCTTTTCCTGTAGCCTTGAGATTCTTCATAAGTAACAACACAAAACCTTAGTGTTGTAGGTCTGTCAATTTCCAACCACCTTTAGGGATTACTTTTCTCTTTATATGAACACTCTAGATAGAGAAATAACACAGTCGTTTATCTTAACCGCGACTGGTTGCCATTAAAAGAGCAAGACACTGTAGAAGTGTTTCTAATTTATGAACCTCTTCTAAGGAGGTTGATTATTATAGATTGGTCTGACAATACCTATTTCCTACAACTTTGCTAGATTGAGTCAAAACACTTTGATTAGGAATATAAGTGGCACAAATAATGACGGCATATCTTGGGCACTACTCACACCGCATAGCGTGGGCAGCATACATCTAACAAGAAACACATGTAGACATATATTCTACATCCACAGATTTCTTTAAGTTGAATATACACGCACAAAAGATTTTTAATTTGGCATACATTTGGGTATATAAATGTATAGCTCACCATTAAAATCTATCGTTATACTATGTTGCCCTATATATTAATTAGGCAAAATTGCACAAAAAAATATTAGCCTCAATTCACCAATATCATTGATTTTCATCTAAATGAGGATTCGTGTTGAAGTCAGGCGCTCCAGGTTCGTTGAAAGGCACACATCTCTTAATGAATTAGTAGAGTAAAGCCTGCTTTACACCTTACAATTAAGCATACGATATCGTATGCGATGTGACAGACCCCCATCGTATGTGCGACTCGTTCAATTTGTTGACCGTGTCGCACAAACGATTAATTGCCGTCACACGTACTTACCCTTCCATACGACCTCGATGTGGGCGGCGAACATCCACTTCCTGGAGTGGGAGGGACATTCAGCGTCATAGCGACGTCACAATGCGGCCGGCCAATTGAAGCGGAGGGGCAGAGATGAGCGGGACGTAAACATCCCGCCCACCTCCTTCCTTCCACATAGGCGGTGGGACGCAGGTAAGATGTGTTCATCATTCCCGGGGTGTCACAAACTGCGATATGTGCTGCGTCAGGAACATTGAACAACCCGACGTGCAATTTTTAGCAAATGAACAACGTGTATGCGATGAACGGTTTTACGTTCAATTGCAATCGCACGTAGCTGTCACACGCTACAACACCACTAACGATGCCGGATGTGCGTCACTTACGACGTGACCCCGCCGACACATCGTTAGATATGTTGTAGCGTGTAAAGCCCTCTTAAGGAGTGGTGTGCGTCAGAAATCTTACTCCTGTCCATGACCAGTGAGATTTCTGGCCTAAGGAACACCACAGCTCATCATGATTAGAGAAGCCATGGCATCATGCCCCCTCTCCTCCCCCATTCTGCCCCAGATCTGCAAATTTTAGTAGAGCTTGAAGAAATCTGTGTGGCAAAAGTGACAACATTATTGCGCAACTCAGAGTTTGCGCAAAAATGTTCTGAATTTTCAAAGCAATTTACTCCACAATTTTGTTGAAATTGCTTTAATGAATCAGGGCCATTATGTCTTTTGGCTAATAGGAGTCATCAGAAAATATACTATGTATAGAAGTCAAGAATCCAGTGTATTAACGAGAAAAGCTATCTCCCACTCTTTACCATTAGATACACAGCAGCCAGCAGTCAATCACCGCCCCAGGAACCAGGCAAGGTAAAGAGAAGTGGGGGGGGTAACTTTCTCCTTATCTATACACTGGACTCCTAAACTATATGATAGGGGTATTCTTTAATTAGACACCAGTGGCCAAAAACACTATTATTTGCACAGTTATGGCTAATAGGAGCATGATCATCTCTCCATACTAGGCTTCCCTGACAAAGAGCATAGTCTGATGACTAGAGATAAGGCAACATTCAAATTTGCATTGTTTGCACGTATTTTCCCAGAAAATTTGATTTGCGGAGAAGTCCTTCTCCACAAATTTAACGTCCCTCCAGACCCCAAAGCATATTGAATGTAATTTGTAAAACATGTTAAAAAAATACTTAATTATCACACCCTATTCACCTTTCCGACCTCTACGTACCTTACTGTCACCCGTCTGGTCCTCTCTTCCGGCTCTGATGAGGCCTGAGAGTATTTTGCGGAAGCATGTGAAAGGTCATGACGTGGCGTGACCTAGCATGTGCATGCGTCGTGGAAAACAATCCATATCCTCATCAGAGCTAGAAGTCCCAAGCTAGCATGAGAGGCTCACAGATTTCAGCCCCTGCAGCAGTGCTAGGAAGATGCGACGAGGACCGGATGTGTAACGGTGGAAAAAAAAAGGCCAGGAGCCATCATGTTGCTAAATCTGCGCGGATGCAAATTACAAAAATCCTGACTTTAGCAAATGCGAATGTTTGTAAATATCCAGTAGCATTCAATTCCATTGGGTTTATTTGTTCATCTCCACTGATAATAAAGCCAGTATAAATTGACCATACTTATGACTCGCCCACCCCAGGGCTATGGGACACCCGGTGCCGGGACGGACTAGTCCGGTGGTAGTCAGTGGTGGCTGGGCCCGGCTCCGTGGCCCTGGTGGGTGTCAGTAGAATATGTGGCTGATGAATAAAGTTTGTGTTCGTGACGCCACCTGTGGTATGCGGCTAATAAGCCGCCGCTGCTGTAAGAGGCCTCCGGGGGATGATATGGCAGCAATGGTGGTACTGCTCCCCACAGGTGGAGCAATGCCCCGGGGCACAGTTGGTGCTGTGAGTGTCTATGCAGCTGAAATAACAGAGGCAACTTCAAGGGTGCAGTTCAAGTTCTTTACTCACACTTCTTGTCACAGCGCTGTAGGGACCCTTGGACTGCTGGGACCACTGTCAGGGACCTCCGCCGTTTCTGGGTGATTCTGAGAGTAAAAGCCGGTACCCTTCTCTTAGTGTCTCTTTTTTCTGCTGTCTTCCTTAGCCTTGCCTTTGATAGGATAAACCTGGCTTGGCCTCCACTACAGCCTCCAGGCTGGGGGGTCACCTGTCGGCTGATTACCCCTTTTCTGGAAGGTCTGCTATGGGTTCTGGCCCGGGGAGTTTACAACATTCCCTGGGCCTCGGTTTTTACTGTTTGGAGATGATCTTTGCACTCCTCCAGTCTCTAGGGACAGTCCCCTGTTGCAGCTTGATCCCTCCACCGATGTTATTGTGGACCAGGCCACCGTAGCTCTAAACTGCCCTGGACAGCTCTACAGACTACCCGTGGCCCTGCAACTCCTTCTGTTCTCTACGTGGTGTCACCTGGACCCTCTGAGTCCCAGGATCTTCACCAGGAAGCGTCTCTTTCTTTCCTTTCAGCTCCTGACTGACTTGGAGCTCTCTTTCTACTTCTCCTCCTTGCCTGCCTCCTGCAGACCTCTTCCTCCTTCCGCACTCTCTCTCAGACTTCTGTTGCTTTCTCTGTGCGGACACTCTGAGCTCACAGAGCTCCTTTCTCTTTCACAGCTACATGCTGGCTCCTCACTCTCTCACTCTCTGAGGTAAACTGAAACTCTGACCTTCCTCTCTGCTCTACACTCGGCTGGCTCTCCCCACCCCCCGGTTGCTAAGCTACCACCCTATGGGAGCAGGGATGGGTCTTACGACCCCTCCCAGCATGCAGCATGGGAGGGTAACTGCCACTTTCCCTGGTCCCAGTATGTTCCTAGCAATGGGTGTAGTGTGGATTTACCAGGGGACCGGTGTTCACTCCCTTCCTCACCCAGAATGGGGCATCACACCGCTGAATGGGGTGCAATGACCTGTGGCAACGGAAGCCTCAGGGGCGCCACACTTATACAGTAGCATTCTTTAGCACTACGCCTCTCATAGGTGTGGTATGAACCTAACCTGAAGGCCCTTATACACAATTTCAAGCTGGGGTGTACTCTCACCAGAATAAAGGGGGCTTTACACGCTACGATATTGTTAATGTTTTATCGTCGGGGTCAAATTGTTAGTGACGCACATCCGGTGTCATTAACGATATCGCAGCGTGTGACACGTGACGTAACAGCGACCTTAAGCGACCTCAAAAATGGTGAAAATCGTTCACCATGGAGAGGTCGTCCCAAAACCAAAAATCGGTAATGGTTGATTATCGATGTTGTTCGTCGCTCCTGCGGCAGCACACATCGCTGTGTGTGACACCGCAGGAGCGAGGGACATCTCCTTACCTGCCGCCGGCCGCAATGCGGAACGAAGAAGGTGGGCAGGATGTTACGTCCTGCTCATCTCCGCCCCTCCGCTTTGATTGGCCGGCCGCTTAGTGACGTCACGGTGACGTCGCTGTGATGCCGAACGTCCCTCCCCCTTGAGGGAGGGATTGTTCGGCAGTCACAATGACGACGACGACCAAGTAAGTGCGTGTGGCGCTGCCGTAGTGATAATGTTCGCTATGGCAGCGAACACACGATATCGCACACACAATGGGGGTGGGTGCTTACACGCTCGAGCAATTGCTAGCGATGTCGTAGCGTGTAAAGCCCGCTAAGTTTCATTACATTTTTGGGGAAATAATGTAGTGGAAAATGTTTTGTTAAAATAGCCTCACAAGTACAGCTAAAAAGTTACTAGGGAAGATATATGCAATGTAATGGCAGGTGTAATTAAAATTATTCAACCCCCATTGCAAATTAGGTTTATTAGCCAAATTTAAATAGCTCAATACAACTAATATAACAATGGTTTCACCAAATTCATCACAAAATGTATTTTTTACTGAAAATCTCATAATTATTCAACCCCTTCACAACAAGTGTGACGCCCTCGCTTATCAGGTCATCACAGGGTATTGTGCAATCTGCCCTTCTGCATGATATCCACCTCCTCCTTGGTTACGGGTGGCTGACCTTTGGTGTTGCTAAGAACAAGCTAATAAAAATCCTAGGAACACTCTGCACCACACCCACCAGACACACCAGTGGCTGACCTGAAGGGAATAGGGTCGCCCACTTGGGGGGTTGGTAAGGGGAGGTCAGGAGTGTCAGGAGAGAGGCAGTTGAGAAGTGACTCTTGAGTGGAGAGATCAGGAGCTGGGCTCCTTGGTGTACTAGGTGGCAGACGTTGGTCTGGGCCTGGTAGGAGCTGTACCCCGGTCGCAGGGGATCGTGACAAGGGGCACGGACTGTCAAAGAGGACAGCCGGCGGCCTTGTGCCATCACCGGGCAGGTGCCAGGGCACGACGGGGTATGTGGACCCTAGGCCAGGAAGTAGCTTCAGGCATCCTGGTAATTTACCCGACGAGGACGGACTGTAGCGTTCTGTCCAGGAGTGGATCCACGGGACCATGCACCAGACTCCGTCAGGGAAGCCACCAGGAGCGAAGCTTTATACAGGGACTGTCTGGCGACCACCCCAGAGGACCTAGATGCACAGCAGCTGGAACACAGGCGGGATACGGGGAGCGTCCTTTGAAAGTCCAGGCAGAATACGGGGGCCGCTCCCGTGACTTCGGATAGGAGGAAACCTGGACGGATGACCGGAGCCGGGCGAAGACAGCAGGCGAAGTCCGAAACCAGTGATGAATGCAGGCTGGAGACGTCAGATGTAATCCAGAGCCGGTGGCGGAGCAGAGGGAAGATGGTGAGGTCCACTGCTAACGGACACCGGTAAATCTCCAGGGAGCCAGAAGAGCTGGAGCACACGCCGGGCGTCAGGATCTGAGGGCAGAGACAGGGTTAATCCAGGAACAGAACACAGAGGGCTTGAACACTTGAACACTAGCACAAGAGACTAAGCTGCAAGAACTCGTTGAACAAGCACCGCCCGTGTGCATAAGGAAGTCTTTTATACCCTGCACCTGTAATTGGCCATATCCTGTTCCAGGGATGCTGGCCCTTTAAGAAGAGGTGAATGCGCGTGCCCGTGCCCTAATGCACATACTCGAAGCCAGGGAGCCGGAGACAAGCACAGGAGGCTGGGGACAGGACGCAGGGGAGCTGGGGCAGAGTCCCGAGCCGCAGCAAGCCGGCGGGACCGCCAAGCAGGGAGCACGGGCGACGCAGGTGAGCAGGAGCGGGAGCAGCGGCTGCGGTCAGTATGCACGTCGACCAGATCAGTGGCTAAGGAGCGGCGCAGAGATCCCGAGACCGGATCAGTGGGTAAGAAGCGGCGCCGGGACCCCGGGAGCGTGACAGTACCCCCCTCACGCCTTCCTCCCCGTAACTGGGCCAGGAAACTGCGCACAAGAGGAGCAGCGACGTTCTCCCGAGGTTCTCAGGATCGTTCCTCAGGACCGAAACCCTCCCAATCAATGAGAAAGTACGACCTACCTCTCACCCTCTTCATGGCCAAGATGTCTCTTACCTCGTACACATCATCATCAGAAGCAAGAGGAGGAGGAGAACTACCGGTATCAGGGAAGTAGGGCGAGATGACCATCGGTTTGAGCAGGGATACGTGGAAGGAATCCCAGATGCGCATCGTGGCTGGAAGCTGCAATTTGTACGAAACTTTGTTGATCCTTTTGAGAATCTTAAAAGGACCAATGTTTCGAGGACCCAACTTGTTCGATGGGATCTTCAGCCGGACGTATTTGGAGGACAGCCACACCTTATCTCCCGGGGAGAAGTGAGGAGGATCGACGCGTCGTTTGTCGGCATGTTTCTTCATCCGAAGAGAAGCACGTTCCAGGGATGTCTTGACAGCACTCCATATGTTGGAGAAGTCTGTGGAGAGTGCATCCGCAGCAGGAACACCAGAACTACAGGTCACCGGCAGCGGCACGGAAGGCTGAAGACCATAGACAATATGGAAGGGAGAACTGCAAGAGGATTCACTGACATGATGATTGTAGGAGAACTCAGGCCACGGGAGCAGCTTGGACCAGTCGTCATGATGGGAATTGACGAAGTGCCAGAGAAAGGATGTCAGAACTTGGTTGACTCGTTCGACTTGGCCGTTTGACTGAGGATGGTATGCAGACGAGAAGTCCAGAGACACTCCTAGTTGTTTGCAGAGCGCCCTCCAGAAGCGCAAGGTGAATTGAGTTCCCCTGTCGGACACTATGTGCAGAGGAAAGCCGTGAAGTTGGAAAATGTGTTGAATGAAGTTGTCTGCGAGTTCCGGAGCAGAGGGCAGTCCAGGCAAGGGAACGAAATGAGCCATTTTGGAGAAACGGTCCACCACGACCCAGATAGCTGAATAGCCAGAAGACAAGGGCAAGTCCGTGATAAAATCCTTGGCGATATGCTGCTATGGTATGAAAGGAATAGGCAGAGGCAAGAGATGACCAGAGGGCAGCTGCCTGGGAGTCTTGTTGCGGGCACAGGACGGACATGCCGACACAAAAGAGGTTGACATCCTTGCAGAGAGACGACCACAAGTAGTGAGGGGCGATCAGGCACCAAGTCTTCTTCTGGCCCGCATGTCCAGCAACCTTCGAGGAATGGCGCCATAGAAGAACTTTCCATCTGTCATTCTCTGCAACGAAGGTCTTCCCCTGGGGAAGTTATGACAAGGTGATCGGAGACACCGAGATGACCTTACTAGGACAAATGATGGACTGGTCCTTCTCATCCTCTTGCTCTGCAGGTACAAAGAATCGGGACAGGGCATCTGCCCGCACGTTCTTGTCAGCAGGCCGGAAATGGAGTTGAAAGTCGAACCGGGCAACAAACAATGACCACCAGGCTTATTGCGGATTGAGTCTTCAGGCCGAGTGCAGGTACGCCAGGTTTTTATGTTCGATGTAAATTATGACCGGATATAAAGACCCCTCCAGCAGGTATCGCCACTCCTCCAAGGCCAGCTTTATAGCCAGGAGTTCCCGATCGCCAATGGTATAGTTGCGTTCCGGGACGGAGAAAGCCTTGGAGAAGAAGCCGCAGGTAACCATTTTTCCGGAGGATGATTTCTGCATGAGTACGGCACCGGCGCCCGAAGAGGAGGCATCCACTTCCAACGTGAATTGTCTATTCGGCTCGGGTCTATGGAGAACTGGAGCGGAGGCAAACACCTGTTTCAAGGAATGGAAGGCATCTTCGGCCTCAGGAGACCATTCCTATGGATTCACTCCTTTCCTAGTCATGGCGGAGAGGAGGGCCGTCCGGGCTGAGAAGTGGGGGATGAATTAACGATAATAATTTGCAAATCCGAGGAAGCATTGAATGGCTTTCATTCCAGAGGGAAGAGGCCATTTAAGGATGGAGGACACTTTCTCCGGATCCATCTGTAGACCCGTATCGGAAATAACATATCCAAGAAAAGGAAGGGACGTCTGTTCAAACACACACTTCTCATACTTGGCGTACAGGCAATTCTCTCTAAACCTCTGCAGGACGAGACGCATATGCCTCCTGTGGGTCGATATGTCCGAAGAGAAAACCAGGATGTCGTCCAGATAGACGACCACACAGACATACAGCAGGTCCCGAAAGATGTCATTCACCAACTCCTGAAAGATAGCTGGGGCGTTACAGAGACCGAACGGCATCACACGGTATTCGTAGTGCCCGTCCCGGGTGTTAAAGGCGGTCTTCCATTCATCTCCAGGGCGAATACGGACCAAATTGTACGCTCCACGGAGATCAAGCTTGGTGAAGATGTGGGCCTCTCTAAGCCGATCGAAGAGCTCTGGGGTGAGAGGAAGAGGGTATTTGTTTTTCACGGTCATCCGGTTTAGACCCCTGTAGTCAATGCATGGCCGGAGGGATCCATCCTTCTTTTTCACGAAGAAAAACCTGGCCACTGCAGGGGATGCAGATCTCCGGATAAACCCCCTCACCAGGTTCTCAGCAATGTATTCCGACATGGCCTGTGTCTCAGCTGATAACAGGGGATACACGTGACCTCGGGGAGGAGTAGACCCTGGCTGCAGGTCTATGGCGCAATCATAGGGTCTATGCGGTGGCAATACCCCGGCTTCTTTTTTGTCAAAGACGTCCACAAAGGACCAATAGGCAGACGGCAGTCTTGGTAGGGAGTCCGGTGCCGGAGGCTGATGGAGTGGACGAACTGGTTGCAGACACGTCTCGTGGTAGGCCTGGCCCCATCTAGTGATCTCCCCGGAAAGCCAACTGACGACAGGTTCATGTGTTCGCAACCACGGTAGCCCCAGCAGGATTGGGTGAGCCAGCTTCGGCAGAACATAGAATGCGATCTGTTTAGTGTGCAATGCGCCTATATGGAGTTCCACGAGCATTGTGACGAAGAGCACGGCCTCGGAGAGAGGTCTCCCATCCACGGAAGCGATCACCAGGGATTCCGAGAGTGGCGTGACAGGAATGTGATATTTGTCCACCGTGGCCTGTTGTATAAAGTTGCCCGCTGAGATGTAGTCCAGATACGACTCCGCAGTGAACCGAGACTTCTCCGCTGTCACTTGGATGGTCAGTGTGACCGGGGATGAGAGGGCCTTGGCGCCTAAGGTGGCCTCTCCTACCAACCCTAGGCCTTGGAGTTTCCCGGCCTTTTAGGACAAGAATGGATCAGGTGTGTGTTGTCTCTACAATAGAGACATAGGCCCTTGGCGAGCCGCTCTGCCCGGCATAGTGCCGCTTGACCCAGATGGTCCACTTGCATAGGTTCGGAGGTAGAAGAACCGGACGACAGCAACTGTGGGGGAACGGACGTCTTCGGAGTAGGAACATGACACATCGGTCTCCTCTCACAGACTGCTTCCTTGGTCCGTTCCTGGAAGCGGAGGTCGATCCAGGAGGCCAGAGAAATTAGAGCATCTAAGGTAGTTGGTACTTCACGGCCAGCCAACTCGTCCTTGATGCGATCGGAAAGAACCTCCCAGAAGGCGACGGACAATGCTTCGTTGTTCCATCCTAATTCAGAGGCAAGCGTGCGAAAACGGATGGCATACTGGCCAACCGTTAGAGATCCTTGGCGTAACCGAAGGAGAGAAGAAGCTGCCGAGTTGGTGCATCCGTGCTCTTCAAAGGTTCTGCGAAAGGTCCCCAGAAAGTCCCGAATGTTGTGGGTCACTGGATCTTCTCTCTCCCACAGGGGATTCATCCAGGCCAATGCCTCTCCCTCTAGATGAGACATCAGGAAGCCCACCTTTGCTTGATCTGAGACAAAATGATGTAGGAGTAACTTAAAATGCAAGAAGCATTGGTTCAGGAAGCCTCTGCAGGTCTTGGGATCCACAGCATAGCGAGGCGGAGCAGCAAGGTGGAGTTGCGAAGCTGAGGAGGAAACAGGTGCGGACGCTGCCGCTGTTTGTTGCGCCGACAGAGACGGGGCTGTTGCCTGTAGAGTGTTCAGACAGTTATCCACTGACGACATGAAAGTCAGCATGCGGGTTTGGGTGTCACGCTGTCGCACCAGTTCCTGTTGCAAACCAGCCAGCTGGGACGCCTGTATCTCGGCGGGATCCATGGTTTGTTCAAACTGTAGCGTTCTGTCCAGGAGTGGATCCACGCGACCATGCACCGGACTCCCGCAGGGAAGCCACCAGGAGCGAACCCCTATACAGGGACTGTCTGGCGCCCCAGAGGGCCTAGATGCACAGCAGCCGGAACACAGGGGGGATACGGGGAGCGTCCTTGGAAAGTTCGGACAGAATACAGGGGCCGCTCCCGCGGTGACTTGAGACCAGAGGAAACCTGGACGGATAACCGGAGCCAGGCGAAGTCCAGAACCAGTGATGAATGCAGGCTGGAGACGTCGGATGTAATCCAGAGCCGGTGGCGGAGCAGAGCGAAGATGGTGAGGTCCACTGCTAACGGACACCGGTAAATCTCCAGGGAGCTGGAAGAGCTGGAGCACACGCCGGGCGTCAGGATCTGAGGGCAAATACAGGGTTAATCCAGGAACAAAACACAGAGGGCTTGAACACTAGCACAAGAGACTAAAGGCCGCTTTACACGCTACGACATCACTCAAGCGATCTCGTTGGGGTCACGGAATTTGTGACGCACATCCGGCCGCTTTAGCGATGTCGTTGCGTGTGACACCTATAAGATATTTTGAATCGTCCCAAAAATGTTCAAAATCGCTAATCGGTGACATGCCCCCCTATTCCCAATTATCGTTGCTGCTGCGTGTACGATGTAGTTTGTCGTTCCTGCAGCAGCACACATCGCTATGTGTGACACCGCAGGAACGAGGAACCTCACCTTACCTACGGCCGCCGGCAATGAGGAAGGAAGGAGGTGGGCGAGATGTTCGTTCCGCTCATCTCCGCCCCTCCGCTTCTATGGGGCGGCCGCTTAGTGACATCGCTGTGACACCGAACAAATCGCCCCCCTTAGAAAGGAGGCGGTTCTCCGGTCACAGCGACGTCGCTAGGCAGGTAAGTAGTGTGACGGGTCTGAGCGATGTTGTGCGCCACGTGCAGCAATTTGCCCGTGCCTCACAACCGATGGGGGCGGGTACGCACGCTAGCGATATCAGTAACGATATCGCAGCGTGTAAAGCGGCCTTAGGCCCCCTTCACACGCACGTGTCTCCGGTACGTGCTAGGTCCGTGCCCGCATGTACCGGAGACACGGGCACACGTAAATCCATTAAAATCATGGGATTTATGTGCACACGTGCCATTAGCCCGTGCCTCCGTGTGGAGCATATGTTTGTCCGTGTGCTCCACACGGATGCATGTCCATTTTTCTCCGGCAGCACAGGTGTCACACGGCCCGCACCCGTACCACACGGATGTAGTGTGGATGCGATCCCGTGTGAAAAGCGCCGGAGAAAACTCACGTGTCAGAGAAAAAAATAACAAATCTTTACTCACCTTCTTCAGCCCTGCAGTCTCTGTCGCTGAGGTCACTTGCTTCCGACCGCCGCTCATTATGCTCATTTAATATTCACTTCACTGCGGCGGAAGCGGCAGCAGCGGGGAGTCTGCAGGGCTGGAGACCGAAGTTCAGCACCACAGACAGCGACGTCAGGGACAGGTGAGTCGAAAGTTCTCGTTCTCCGTGTGTTATCACGGATAACACACGGAGAACACACGTAGTGCTATAAACACGGCACACGGAGGGGAAAATGCACCTTTGACACGTCCGTGAAACACATGCGTGATTTTCACGGCGTGTGAAGGGGGCCTTAAGCTGCAAGAACTCGCTGAACAAGCACCGCCCGTATGCAGGAAGTCTTTTATACCCTGCACCTGTAATCGGCCATATCCTGTTCGAGGGATGCTGGCCCTTTAAGAAAAGGTGAATGAGCGTGCCAGCGCCCTAATGCGCATGCGCGAAGCCCGGGAGCCGGAGACAAGCACAGGAGGCTGGGGACAGGACGCAGGGGAGCCGGGGGCAGAGTCCCGAGCCGCAGCAAGCCGGCGGGACTGCCGAGCAGGGAGCACGGGCGACGCAGGGGAGCAGGAGCGGGAGCAGCGGCCACGGTGGACCGGATCAGTGGCTAAGGAGCGGCGCCGAGATCCTGAGACCGGATCAGTGGCTAAGGATCGACGCCGGGACCCCGGAAGCGTGACACAGAGCCTTCAAGATCCGTTCTCCACCCTCTCCAAAATCGGGGTACTAGCACAACGAGGGGGATAGGACTTTCCCACTACATAGTCCAGAAAATCCCAAGTGTGAACCCTGAGAGCAAGCTCACCCAGTTAGCCATACTGGTGAGCGGGACCCGTTTAGTTCCATGCTAAAAGGGACCAACTACAGAAAAGAGGAGCCAAGGTTAAGGTCACAGAGCATCAGCGTTATTGGACTGAATGAGTATGCAATTAACCCTTACCGGCCCGATGGCACCTCCACAACGCAATCACCGAGTCCCGGGACATCCCCTCTACCCGTGGAGGGGTTAAACACCTGGCTGCCCGCACCATCGTCACTGGGTACTCCCAATCACAGTGGTGGTACTCCAATCTTTCCACGCACCACGGGTGGCGTCACGAACCTTCCATATCTTCCCCTGTAAATACCCCCCTTTTTTATTTCGGGTGGCCGCGCGACCCCGACTCCTCAGGCTCGGAGAGCCCTCGAGCCACCGCGTATCCGGATCCGAGCGGCAGCGGCAGGCTGCCGGCGTGGGGGCGACACACAAGTATTTTTAGTATTTAGTATCGCTAGCTTGGCTGATTTGATCTGCTCCAAATGTGATGCATATCTAAACTCCAACTACTGGCATTGTTGCTGAGGAGTCTAAGGGGGGCTTTACACGTTGCGACATTGCTTCCGAAATATCGTCGGGGTCACGTTGTTAGTGACGCATATCCAGCGCCGGTATCGACATCGCAACGTGTAAATCCTAGGTGTGACAATAAACGATCGCAAAAGCGTCGAAAATCGTTGGTCTGTGTAGCGTCGTACATTTCCATAATGACGGGTCGACCGCAGGTACGATGTTGTATTTCGTTATGTCTCGCTCATCTCCGCCCCTCTACTTCTATTGGCCGGCCGATTAGTGACGTCGCGGTGACGTCGCTGTGACGCCGAACGTACCTCCCGCTTGAAGGAGGGATTGTTCGGCAGTCACAGCGACGTCGCCAAGCAGGTATGTGCGTGTGAAGCTGCCGTAGCGATAATGTTCACTACGGCAGCAATCACCACATATCACATGTGCGACGGGGGCGGGTGCTATCACGCTCGGCATCGCTAGCATATGTCGCAGCGTGTAAAGTACCCCTTAGCCCATTACATAGAATCATAGAATGGTAGAGTTAGAAAGTACCTCGATGACCATCGGGTCCAACTCCCTGCAAGTGCAGGTTTTCCTAAATCATCACAGCAAAATGTTTATCCAGCTTCCGCTGGAAAATTTCCATTGATGGAGAGCTCACCACCTCCCGTGGTTGCCTGTTCCCCTCACTATCTGAAAATTTTTCCTAATGTCTAATCTGAATCTCCTTCCTTTTAGTTTCATCCCATTGCTTCTTGTACTTCTTTGTGCTAATGAGAATAGGGTAGTTCCCTCTGCACTGTGACTACCTTTCAGATATTTGTAGACCACTTTTAAGGCTCCTCTCAGCTTTCTCCTTTGCAAACTAAACATTCTTAGGTCTTCATAAGACATGGTTTTCAAACCTTCTGCCATCTTGGTTTCGCTTCTCTGGACTTGCCACAGTATGTCAATGTATTTCTTGATTTGGAGTGCACAGAACTGTACACAGTATTCCACGTGGGGTCTGACCAGGGCTAAGTATATGGAAAAAATGACCTCTCTTGACTAGATTCAATGCTTGTCTTGATCCCAGAATTTGTTGGCCTTTTTAGCTGCTGCTCCGCATTGTTGGCTCATGTTGTATCTGTGATCTACTATTATGCCCAAGTCCTTTTCCCCGGTGCTATCACCTTGTTCTATTCCTCCCATACTATATATGCTTTCTACATTTATGTTACTCAGATGTAGGACTTTGTATTTGTCCCTGTTTAACACCATTCTGTTTGCCTTGGCCCATTGTTCGAGTGTGTCTAGATCCTTTTGAATGCGCTCTCTTTCCTCTCTAGTGTTGGCTACTCCTCCTATTTTAGTATCATCTGCAAATTTTATGAGTTCCCCAGTAATTCCGTTGTTCAGATCATTTTTAAAGATATTGAACAGCACTGGGTCCAGGACAGAGCTTTGCGGCACCCCACTTTTGACTTCCTCCAGTTAGATGTATAACAATTTAGTATTACTAGTTATGCGCAATCATTCTTAAGTCAGTTTTGAAACTGATTTTTTGTCAATTCCATATGTGATCATTTTTTCATTGAGGATGTTATGTAATACGTTATCGAATGCCTTACTAAAGTCAAGGTATACTATAGCCACAGCATTCCTCTGGTCCAACCATTCAGTGACTTTGGAAGGAAGGAAGGAAATCAAGTTGGTCTGGCAAGATTTATTGGTCATAAATCCTTACTGGCTTTGTTTGATTAATGCCTTCACATCCAGGTATCTAAGTATATGTTCCTTGACAATTTGCTCGAAGATTTATCCTGCTATGGAGGTCAGGCTTACTGGCCTGTAATTTCCCGGATCCTCCTTTTTCCCCTCTTTGTAGATAGGAACCACATTTGCCCTTTTCCAATCTAGAGAGATCACTCCTGCTACCCATGACTTATTGAAGATTATGGCAAGCGGTACTATTATTTCCTCAGCTATCTCTTTCAAGACTCTATAGTGTAAATCCTTTTTACCTGGGGACTTGGTTTCCTTTATCTTGGCTAAGTGTTATTTTATCAATCCTTTGCTTATTGTCAACTTGGACTCCTTCTGACCATTATTTCTATCATGATTATTGTTGATGCTTGCATTATGCGGGCGTCACATGGTACGATATATCGAGCGATATGTCGTCAGGGTCACGTCGTTAGTGACACACATCCGGCATCGTCAGACATATCGTACCGTGTGACACCTCGGAACGACTGTGAACGAGCAAAAATACTTACCTTATCGTTGCTCGTTGACACATCGTTCATTTTCAAAAAGTGGTTCCTCCTTCTATGCTCCGGTTGTTCGTCGTTCCCGTGGCAGCACACATCGCTCCGTGTGACACCACGGGAACGACTAACAAAGTTTACCTGCGTCCCGCCGGCAATGCGGAAGGAAGGAGGTGGGCGGGATGTTTACGTCCCGCTCATCTCCGCCCCTCCGCTTCTATTGGCCGGCCACTATGTGATGTCGCTGTGACGCAGAACGTCCCTCCCCCTTCAGGAAGAGGATGTTCGCCGCCCACAGCGAGGTCGTCCGGCAGGTAAGTGCGTGTGACAGGGGTAAACGACTTTGTGCGCCACGGACAACAAATTGCCCGTGACGCACAAACAACAGGGGCGGGTGCGATCGCTTACGCGATCGCATGATTTATCGTCCCGTATGACGCTTGTATTAGTCTTTTGGGAGAAGACAGACAGGAAATACGAATTTAGTATCTCCAGCTACTGTTCCACCTTGTTGACTGTTTCACCTTTTTGATTCTGCAGGACTCCAATAGCCTTCTTCACTTTTATTTTGCTTTTAACATACCCCCCAAATATTTTACTTTACCATTTACCTCTTTTGCAAGCTTCAATTTGTTTTCAGCATTAGCTCCTTGATGCTTGTTTTGCAGTCTGCAAACGTCCATATATTCTTCACTAAGTATAATCCCCATCTTCCTCTTGTTGCATGTTTCCTTATTTTTTTTACTTTTTTTTTTACACATGAACGATGACAATCTGTTCACTAATGTTCTTGGGTTGTCATGAAACAGGGAAAAAAAGTTAAGAGAATCATTGTGTGGCGCCCCTGACCTGCTCAGGCGCCACTGAGTTTGCACCCATGCTGGGTGAGTGCAAACAGGTAATCCAAAAGGCTGGAATAGGGTGTGTACACACAGAAACATAGTGACCAGGTCTCACACACCTTTGAGGGGACCCCTGGGCAGACCCAGGAGAGGGCGTGCCTCCACATCCAATCAAGGGGTGCGGTAGAGAGGCTGGAAGCTAGGTTGCAGCGGCAGTCAGGAAAAGGAGCTAGAGGTAGCCAGTCTGAAGCGGAGACGCAGGAGAGCGGACACGCTAGTCAGACCTTGCACGTGTAGTGGCTGTTGGCGGGGAAGAACGGTCACCAGAAGTTGGACAGAAAGACGCTGAGGAAGTCAGCTGGTCATGTACGGAGACTTCTGGTGGCTAGGCATGCACGGGGAACAGGTCCCTAGAGCCAGACATCCATTTAGTGGTCTGCTAAACCTGCTGGTGGGGAGGACCACAAGTCGCACACCAACCAAAACAGAGTCCAAGCATCAGCAGCAATGAGGGGGCCCATAAGGAGGATTGAGCTTGGAGCCATAATCCTTGGTCCACGCTGCCATCAAACGGGCCAAAAAGTGGTGAAAAGGCAGTTGCGACTTCCCTGGATGAACCCCACGGTACTTCAAGTCAGGGGTAGTCCGAAACAAGAAGTGCTAGGAAGGCGAGCTGACAGTTACCCTTATACCATCCTGAAGGATACCTGGTTCTCTCTTGGTGTATCTCAGCATCGCCCGGGTGCCACTTGAAGCATTTGAAAGTGAGTAAAAACCAGTTGCAAGACACTTTGGACTGAGACTGAGTTATTCTGTTACCTGTTGTTCTACACACATACACCGTGCCCCTGGGGCCAGCCTCACTTTCGGGAGGCCACACCATCTGACTGCAGATTCCATCAGCCCCAGACGCTCATTAAAACTGCAGTGGCGGTCACACATAACCCCGACCGCAAACCGAGAGTTGCATCACGACTCAGATGTAACCAACCTGACAGACCTGTCACCAGAAGATCCAAAGGAGAAGTCCCTGCAGCGTCCCTGGAGGTGGAGCGGTGTCCCTGGGGTGACCGCTGTGGCCAGGCGACTCAATTGACTTGCACAAAAAAGGAGAAGGAAATAGCAAAATCATTCAATATTCATAGAGATGCAGTTGAAAGCAGAGTTCACAAGTTGAAAGTTACATTAACACTGTCTAAGCTACCTGGAAGGGGTCAAAAGAGGAAGCGATCATTGGCTGCCACCAAATACCTGTGGAGGCAAATGGTAAAAAACCCTCAAGTGACTACAATGGACCTGTATCAAGAATTGGTGGCAGTAGGCACTGAAGTTTTAGTTTGCACAGTGGAGTACATACTAAAGGCTGAAGGTATCCATACCTAAAATCCAAGACATTCACTTCTATTGACCCAAAAACTCAAGAGAAGTCAACTCTAATATGGTCAAAACCACATAAACAAGCTTCTTAAGTTTTGCATCCTTATTCTGTGGAGCAATTAAACAGAGCTAACTTTTTGAGTCTATTAGCCATAAGTGTGGGGTAGGAAAAATGAAGCAATATACTGAAAAAGACGCCTTACCTACAGTAAAGCATGGAGATGGCTTGGGGAAGCTCTGCGTCTGCTTCATCTGTCACTGGAAATTTGCGGAGTATTTGAGGTAAAGATGATTTCAGTAAAGTATCAGGAAATCCTAATGGAAAATGTCAGGCCTTCTAAGAGGAATCTATTTCTTTGACTTCACTGGAGCTTTCCAACAGAACAATTCTTGATAGAATATGAAGAATTCAGTAGCAACTCTCCAAACACAACACAAAATGTAATTTTTATTGACTACTTCAAGATTGGATAGGATTGCTATATCAAGCATCACCCTAGCGGTCGAAGCAGAAACCGGCACAGATGTTGCATATAATCACTTTTTAAGCCGTATTTGGTCTTCATCATAAATAAGACTAATTACTGAAACATAGCATAATTTGCATTAAGCTCCTGCAGATCCAGATGCACTGAATATATTTTCAGATTTCTGCACAGATATTATACTGTATTTTATTTAATTAAAATGTTATTGTGATGGTTCAACAACAACTGTAAGGCCTTGTGCGCACACTGCGTTTTAACCCGCGGTTTTACCCGCGGTTTTGCTGCAGAAATTTCTTGAGAAATGTTTGTAACCTTTCTGCAGCCATTTCCCAGCAAAACCTATGGGAAAAAAAAATAGCTGTGCGCACACTGCGTTTTTTTCTCAAGAATATTCTTTCTGCAGAATTTCTTGAGAAAATGTGCATGTCACTTCTTTTCCGCAGGTACCTGCGGTATTTCACTCCATTCACTGTAATGTAATCGCGAAATACCGTGGGTATACTGCAGGTAGCAAATGATGTGCGGTATACCCTCTGTATAGCAGCGGTTTACCTGCAGTAATGTTAATCACTGCCTGCGTTTTGCAGGGAAGTGATGTCATTATGACAGGAAGAGGAAGCGGAGCAGAGAGTAAACACATACATATCAGACACAGACATATAGTAAACACACACATATCACACTCACACACAGACACAGACATATAGAATACACATAGAAATGAAACGTACATATAAAAAAAAAACGTGGGCTCGGCCGTATTTTTCCAGCCGAGGTAAACACACAGCGGCAGCCCGGTATTCTCAGGCTGGAGAGGGCGAGGGCCATGGTTAATGCCCCCCCTTTCCCGCAGCCCAGAATATCAGCCCGCAGCTGCCCCGTGACTGTCGCATCCATTATGCGGCAGTCCCGGAGTGTCCCCGGCTCTTCCAGATTGCCATCATGCGGTGGCAATCCAGGTAATAATGAGTTAATGGCAGCGGATCGCTGCCATTTAAGTCCTGGCTTAATCATGGCAGCGTCTATGAGACAGCTTTCATGATTAACCCATAAGTAAAGTGAATAAGCACACACCAAAAAATGTTTTATTTTAAATAAAAGACAAAAAAGCCCCCTCTTTCACCCCTTTATTAACCCACCCAACACACAGCACCGGCGTAATCCACGCAGGTCCCACGACGCTTGCATCCAGCCGCGACTGACACTGTACAGAATGCAGCCTCGTATTGAGACTACAGAGAGGTAACCACAGGTCATTTCTCATGGTCGGTAATGTGAACACACTACCGACCGTGAGAACTGCAGTGTCCTCCCAGGGACGCTATCTATTGATTGATAGAGGACAGATCAATCTATTGATTATCCATCTATCCTTCTATCTATCCATCTATCTATCTATCCTTCTATCTATCTATCCATTATCTATCTATCCATTTATATATCTACCCATTATCTATCTATCTATCTATCCATTTATCTATCTATCCATTATCTAGCTATCCATTTATCTATCTATTCATTATCTATCTATGTATCCATTTATCTATCTATCCATTATCTATCTATCTATCTATCCATTTATCTATCTATCCATTATCTATCTATCTATTTATCTATCTATCCATTTATCTATCTATCCAATATCTATCTATCCATTTATCTATCTATCCAATATCTATCTATCTATCCATTTATCAATCTATCTATCTATCTATCTATCCATTTATCAATTTTTTTTTTTCTTTTTCAACATGCTTTATTTATATATTATTGCAGTTACAGGATAAAAATCCGCAAGGACCAACCTGCGGAAAAACCGCGGCAAAAACGCACCAAAAACGCGGCAAAAACACGGCAAAACCGCATGCGTTTTTCCCACGGTTTTGGTGCATTTTTTTACCGCAGATGCGGTAATCTTCAACTCCCAGAAGTTTCTCAACAAATTTTCTTGAGAAAAATCACTTTTCTAGTGCGCACATAGCCTAAGGGGCACTTTGCACACCACAACATCGCAAGCTGATGCTGCGATGCCGTGCGCGATAGTCCCCGCCCCCGTCAAAGCTGCGATATCATGGTGATAGCTGCCGTAGTGAACATTATCGCTACGGCAGCTTCACATGCACTCACCTGCCCTGCGACGTCGCTCTGGCCGGCGAAGCGCCTCCTTATTAAGGGGGCGGGTCATGCGGCGTCATAGCGACGTCACACGACAGGCGGCCAATAGAAGCGGAGGGGCGGAGATGAGCGGGACGTAAACATCCCACCCACCTCCTTCCTTCCGCATAGCCAACGTGAGCCGCTGGACGCAGGTAGGAGATGTTCCTCGCTCCTGCGGCTTCATACACAGTGATGTGTGCTGCCGCAGGAACGAGGAACAACATCGTAACATCAGTATTTCCCAATTCATGGAAATAACCGACACTACACCGATGATACAATAACGACGCTTTTGCGCTCGTTAATCGTATCAAAAATGCTTTACACACTACGATATCGACTGCGAAGCCGGATGTGCGTCACTTTCGATTTGACCCCACCGACATCGCAGCTGCGATATCGTAGTGTGCAAAGTACCCCTAAGTGTGATAAATCACATTTCACCATCTGATCCATTGTCCATTGTCTTTTGGTTATTTGTCCAAAGATGACTTTCCCCTGCTAATGAGACCTCCCTGGACAGACATATTCCCTTGTAGCCACATATGTGTAATATATAGATGGTTTAAAAAGATTTTTTTTTTCTTTTACACCCACAATTCCCCAAAAATTGAAATGCTGTGTAAAATGGGAAGAAATTAAGAATACAAAGATTTGGAAACATTTTATAGCCATGTTTTATTCACAACAGAACATAGAAGACAGATCAGTAGTTGAAAGTTAAACAAAAAAATCACTCATTTACAAATTGATAGCAGCAAGCCATCTCAGAAAAGTTGGAACAGGATTAACATAAGCCTGTAAAAGTAAGTGTTAATGAAAAATAGCTGGAGGGTCAATTTTCAAATAAGTCACATCACTGTCTGTAAAAAGAACATGATCATTGCATAAGTACAGGAATACTTTCAGAAATCATGGTCACTGAACATAGTTTTCCATGCAATCCAAAAATACACATCAAAGCTCTAACCTGCAGAGAAGAAGCTGTACATCATCACAACCCAGAAATGCTGCTGTCTTATTTTTTATCTTATTTAAAGGGGACTGAGGCAAAATGGGAAACTGTTCTGTGGTCAGATCAAATAAAATTTGAAATTTTTTGTGGAATCCACAGATGCTGTGTCCAGGGGGTTTAACAAGGGTGGGACCATCCAGCTTGTTAGCAGAGCACAGTTCCTCTGAACCTTGATGGTGAAGCATCGCTCTGAGAAGTGATCAGACAGTACATTTATAAAGTCCCCCAAGGGGAATAGTAAAATCAAGAAAAAATGGAAAAAAGAAAAGTTTTAAAAATATGTATAAAAAATAAAAGTTCAAATAATTGCCCTTTTGCCCCATTGAAAATAAAAAAATAATAAATTTTTTAAAAATACACATATTTGATATCGCTGGGTTCAGATATGGCCGATATATAAATCCCATTATTTTAATTGATAAAAGGCCTAGCAAGAAAAAAAATCAAAACGCCAAAATTACAGATTTTTTGGTTGCCACAACATTGCTTTAAAATGCAATAAAGCCAATCAAAACATTGCATCTACCCAAAATGTCAGCTCAAGATGCAAAAAACAAGCCATCACTTAGCTCCAGATTCCAAAAAATGAAACCACTGTAGGTCTCGGGAAATGGTGACAAAAGCGCAAATTTTTTTTTTCACAAACTTTTGGATTTTTGTCAGCACTTAGATAAAAATGAAACTATACATGTTTCGTATCTACAAACTCGTACTGACCTTGAGAACCATACTGCCAGGTCAGTTTTACCATATCATGAACATGGTAAATAAAAAAAAAACAATTGCGCAATTAATCTTTTTTTTTTGCATTAGAGCAAAGTAAGATTTTTGGATGTGTGGTTCATGTCTTTTTCTCCAGCTATTTTGTTTTTTTTTTAATTTCACCGCACCTGGAATTTTTTTCCTGTTTTCCAGTACAGTATGGGGTATAATGAATGGTTTCATTCAAAAGTACAACTCTACCCGCAAACAACAAGCCCTCAAATAGCTATATTGATGGAAAAATAAAAGTTATGGCTCTTAGAAGAAGAAGAGTAGAAAATGAAAAATGGAAAATCTCCATGGGGTGAAGGGGTTATAATTGTGTTCCCCTTTTGGAAGGTTTAGTTATATAAACAACATAATCATTGGGTCCAGAGAAGGAAGCACTGTCAGGGTATACTCAATGATTGTTCAGCTCTGTATATTTAATGATCAGAAAGCCAAACATGACAATCCATCATATCGGTTTTCCCTATAGGGAGTACTGTTGTGTCTGACAGCTGGTTCACTGCCTCGGGAGCTGCAGAATCTCCTGCAAGCTGCTTACTTTTTATGGACATTTTAGGATACACACAGTAAAGTGCGGACCACCGGATCATATATAGCCGGAGAGGACCAGAAATAGCTAAGTACATTAGAATGGGAGCTGTGCCATCTTGTTTGTGATTCCCAGCCTTATCCTGAGACCATTACCATTCTGCTACGATTTGTAGGTAGTTTATAAAATCTAATTATCAAGCACATAAACTATTCCAATATTTTGAAGTAGCGTTAAAGTTGTAAGACAATGGTCACAATTATGTCAAAGTCAAGCTACATCATGTCTGCTATCTATATTCTACCTTCAAATATCTATGGATTGCATTTATTGCAGTTCCACAATACAAATGTCTTTATTTTAGGCCCCCTTCACACGTCCGTGAAAAACACGCACGTGTGTTACGGGCCGTTTTTCAGGTCCGTGTCCCGTTTTTGTGTCCGTTTTTATGGTCCGTGTGGCACCTGTGTGAATTGCGTATGCTAGCCGTGTTTGTGTGTAGAACGTCCGTGTGTGTGTGTGGAATGAACGTGTATGTGTACGTGGAATGTCCGTGTGGAATGTCCGTGTGTGTGATGCACAATGTCGTTTATAAATGTCGGCTGACAGCCGACAGAGTTGCGCGATGAGAATGAACTCGGGTGAACTTCACCCGACTTCATCCTCATACCGCGGCTCTGTCTGTGCCGCGTTCTGATTAGCGGTCACCTGTGAAGGATTCACCGGTGACCGCTAATCCCCCGAGTGACTGAAGTTTCCTCCCCTCTCTCATACTCACCGATCGAAGATCACCGGCGCGGCGCTGCACGGCATTCATTTTACTATTTTGAAAAAGCCGGCCGCTCATTAAACAATCTCGTATTCCCTGCTTTCCCCGCCCACCGGCGCCTATGATTGGTTGCAGTGAGACACGCCCCCACGCTGAGTGACAGGTGTCTCACTGCACCCAATCACAGCAGCCGGTGGGCGTGTCTATACTGTGTAGTAAAATAAATAAATAAATAATTTAAAAAAACGGCGTGCGGTCACCCCCAATTTTAATCCCAGCCAGATAAAGCCATACGGCTGAAGGCTGGTATTCTCAGGATGGGGAGCTCCACGTTATGGGGAGCCCCCCACCCTAACAATATCAGTCAGCAGCCGCCCAGAATTGCTGCATACATTAGATGCGACAGTTCTGGGACTGTACCCGGCTCTTCCCGATTTGCCCTGGTGCATTGGCAAATCGGGGTAATAAGGAGTTAATGGCAGCCCATAGCTGCCACTAAATCCTAGATTAATCATGTTAGGCGTCTCCCCGAGATACCTTTTATGATTAATTTGTAAGTTACAGTAAATAAACACACACAGCCGAAAAATCCTTTATTAGAAATAAAAAACACAAACATATACCCTGGTTCACCAATTTAATCAGCCCGAAAAAGCCCTCCGTGTCCGGCGTAATCCAGGATGGTCCAGCGTCGCTTCCAGCTCTGCTGCATGGAGGTGACAGGAGCTGCAGAAGACACCGCCGCTCCTGACAGCTCCACGCGGCAAATGAAGAGTGCCGCGCGATCAGCTGACCTGTCACTGAGGTTACCCGCTGTCAACGCTGGATCCAGTGACAGCGGGTAACCTCAGTGACAGCTCAGCTGATCACGCGGCTGTCTTCAGTTGCTGCGTGGAGGTGTCAGGAGCGGCGGTGTCTTCTGCTGCTCCTGTCACCTTCATGCAGCAGAGCTGGAAGCGGCGCTGGACCATCCTGGATGACGCCGGACATGGAGGGCTTTTTCGGGCTGATTAAATTGGTGAACCAGGGTATATGTTTGTGTTTTTTATTTCTAATAAAGGATTTTTCGGCTGTGTGTGTTTATTTACTGTAACTTACAGATTAATCATGAAAGGTATCTCGGGGAGACGCCTGACATGATTGATCTAGGATTTTGTGGCAGCTATGGGCTGCCATTAACTCCTTATTACCCCGATTTGCCAAAGCACCAGGGCAAATCGGGAAGAGCCGGGTACAGTCCCAGAACTGTCGCATCTAATGTATGCGGCAATTCTGGGCGGCTGCTGGCTGATATTGTTAGGGTGGGGGGCTCCCCATAACGTGGAGCTCCCCATCCTGAGAATACCAGCCTTCAGCCGTATGGCTTTATCTGGCTGGGATTAAAATTGGGGGTGACCGCACGCCGATTTTTTTAATTGCTTATTTATTTTACTGCACAGTATAGACACGCCCACCAGCTGCTGTGATTGGGTGCAGTGAGACACCTGTCACTCAGCGTGGGGGCGTGTCTCACTGCAACCAATCATAGGCGCCGGTGGGCGGGGAAAGCAGGGAATACGAGATTGTTTAATGAGCGGCCGGCTTTTTCAAAATAGTAAAAGCCGCTGCAGCAGTGTGAATGCCGTGCAGCGCCGCGCCGGTGATCGGGGAACGGTAAGTATGAGAGAGGGGGGGAAACTGACCGACAGACTGTGAGAGAGGGACAGACAGACAGAGAGACCGACAGAGAGACAGAAAGACCGACTGACGGACTCAGGGAGATTGACCGACATACACAGAAATAGAAAGAATGGCCGACATCACTAGAAATAAAAACACCAAATGGACACGAACTATAGGTAGATACATACGTGTTTACTAACGTGTGTGCACATACCCATAGACTTTCATTGTGTCCACGTGTGCGTGCTCCGTGCAGATAACGGACATGCATCCGTGCAAAACGCAAACACATACGGATCACGGACACGCACACACGGACATAATGAAATAACGCATGTGTGACCACAATCATAGATTAACATTGGTGCATGTTTGTCCGTGTCTCCGGTATATACGGAAATGGAACAAACACGCACGTGTTTCACGGACGTGTGAAGGGGGCCTTACAAAGTGTTTCTTTTTGTTACATGTTTGGTATGTAGTTCCTTAGAAATATGGTTTCTTTTATGTCAGTAATTTCCAACCACTTATGAGAGTGTAAGTTTGTTACATTACATTCCATAAGAGGGCATTTTTGTAAGCTAAACAAATATAACCACATTAATGGGGCAGCTTTATCAAAAATTATCTATGCACCTGTTGATGGATCAGGCGAGTCTGAAAAAGTGGCGTGCACCTTCAGTCAGAGACTGGAGTAAGATTTGTGGTGTAGGGCATGCTACAACTTGTCATGAACTAAAAGTGCGGGTTACGCAACGCCCCGTCCCACCCCATCCATCCCCAGTTTGGTGGAATTGTACTAGACTTGAGTGAAATATCCACAAAGTCACAACATTTTTGCACAATATAGCACTGCCAACAAAATTAGATTTTTTTTTTTAAGTCTTTTACACAAGATTTCTGGCTAAATAATTTGCTTAATCTACACAGAAGACTTTATCAGAAATACTGTATGTTCTTTTTATTTCATTTTTGGCAAATTTTATAAGGAATATAGCTTAACTGCATATATAAAAAGTTCACAAATAGATACAGAGTTTATTATTTTTGCACGTTTTATTGTGCGCAGTCTTGCAGTATTCAGACATTGTGGGAGATTGACTTGTTTTACTTGGGACACACTGCAACCACCCTGCCATCATGACGTGGAAGAATAAGATAAAACAAAGCAGAGAGATAATACAATATTGCCTAGAACACAATGCCATTTACTGTCTGCTAAAGATAATCCCTCCAAAGCATGAGCCTGCAGTTATTGTATACTCTAACTCCTTTCTCAACACCTGGTCTATCAGGACCAGCCTCATATCAACCCAAGAAGCCTCTCACTGTAATCAAGCGACTATGCATATATATCCATTATGGCTTGTCTAAAAGTTTACAGTCTATTTCCTTCTTTTTTCCTTAGTAACAGTTTCTCTCTCAAGATGTTTCTCTCTTCTTCATGCATCTTGCTCTCTTGATCTTTATCCACCAAGTTTTGTCTCAGCTGTTTTATCTGTTCCGTCAGAAGTTTCATTTCCCTTTCCATGCTTTCTGATTCTTCCCTCTCAGACAGATTTTTCGATAATTTGACTGCTTTATTTTTATGGTAGGATTTCCTTTCTTATCAGTCTCTATCCATTTAATGGCTTCTTCTTCTGAGAGCTGATATATGTCTTCTCAATATGTTGGTTCATATGCACTGAGTTTCTGGCTTTGGTTATATCCGCCCTCATGTAGTTTTTGGACTGGTGCTGACTTTGGTCAGTTGTTGGTCAGTTAGTTCTTCTGTTCTAATCTTAGGAGATGTCATCATATTAACTATCGGATATTCTTTCCTCTATCGGTCTGATTTTTTTTTATAACTAGCAATCCTCCTTCCAGATTGGGAATGTGCGTGTCTTTTACTGCCATGGCTAAATCCTCTTGAAGTCTATTATTACTGGGTCATATGCAAATATGTCCAGTACCTACTGCATTACGTTTGCTTCTATCAGCAAGATATATTGTTTTTTTTATTTTTATGCTAAATGTGACCGAACTGAAACCAGTCAGTGAGCTCTGCGGCCTGTGCCATCTATTTGGGTAGAGGCTCTGAGCTTTTGATTGGCTGCAGTGCTGTCGATGTGAAGTCAGGGTGCAGACTAACAGCACACACCAGCGCAGCAGCAGAGAACTGATTCAAGACCCGGGAAGGGTAAATAATATTTAGGTTACAATTTATCAGACCTTTGTTGAAGCTGGTCTTGATAAAGAGATGTACTGGAGTCAGACACTCCTGATTCATGAAGAGGTTTGCACCTCTGTGTGCGCCTCGCCACAAATCCTACTCCACTCCATGCTGGATTAAGATTTGTAGCATACCAAGCACTGCTTGTCATAAATTTCACAAGTGATGGTTTCCACAACCCTGTCCTGCCACAGCTCAACCAACTTTGTTGGAGGTGAGCAAAAATGGTTTGGGAAAAGTCGCAAAATTTTAGTGCCACCTTGAGTTGCGCCAAAATTTAGCAACATTTTAAAGCTGTAAAAATACTGACCCTATATACAAAATCTTTCTGAAAGTGGACAACCCCTTTAACATTGTATAAGACATTGACCAATGTCAAGTTAGGTACCTGTTTACACTTTTTTTGTACTGTGATATCCCAGTGCTCTTGTTTCTGCATGAAGGTAACCTTTGCAAGATCTGTGCTTATATCTAAACATACACCAAATACAGCTTTTAGAGATGAGAATGATACCCGCATAACCGAAGAATCTGGGGAACAATTATTTTTTACATCTAGACCCAGTGTAACGCTTGTCTCATCAATGGAAGGGTAGTCAGGAGAGCCAGAGTCTGGTAACAGGAGGTCATGTATAATCATACGAGGTAAACAGAGGCATAGTTAGGGCACAATCTGAGGGTCACAATACCAGAAGAGCACATAGTAGTAAAAGGGAGCAAGCAAAGACGTAGTCAGATAACAGTCCGGGGTCCAAGACAGGAATGCATGACAGGAATAAGGAACGGGCAGAGGGAAGTCCAATAACAGTCCGGGGTCAGAATACCAAGATCAGACCACAAGCAGACACACAAACTACAGCAGCACAGCAGAGCTAGAGACAGAGTGGCAGAGTTCTTGGGGAGCTCAGTAAAGAAGCCTGAGCAATTACCAGAAAGATGAAACAGCTGAGTAACCAGCACCTCCAAGAACCAACCTGGACTCCGTATAGTGACCAAGCTGCTAGTTCATTAACAAGGACAGCGCCACAGAGCATCTCCAAGGGCAAGATGTTCTGCACAAAGGAATAGACACTGTCAGATCTGTAAGTACCACAGAGCATCTCATGGTCTGCACAGAGAATCGTGACAGAGAGCACTCAGTATATGAGTAGACATGAGCGAACCCCTGGAAGTTTAGTTCGGCAGGTTCAGCCGGACTTTAGATAAAGTTCGGTTTGGGACCTGGACTTGACCTGAACCCCAATGGAAGTCACTAACGGGGCAGTTCAGGTCTTTGCCCACATGCAACCAGCAATAAACAGAACAATTCCGGGCGCAGGTGGGCAGGGTTTTTTCATTTTTTCTTTTTTGGTGCACACTACATCCGATAACTCTGTTGTTACCCCCAGTGTGAGCGGATCAAACACTGCAAGTAGCTCACACTGGGCTATGAACCAAGAGTACCTGAGCACAGCCATGCTCATGCGAGTGGTGTTCATACGTAAAGCACCCGAACTCTGAACTCGAACTGTGTTTTTTGGTAGAGTCTGTGTCCGATACAAACACTGAACACCGAACCTCGGGTTCACTCATCTCTGTAGATGAGCTCTCATGTTCGATCATTATGTTGAGAAAGGCTGTGGTTCCATATGAATTTTTGGGTACTGTATTTAACTATTTGGACATCATTCATCTACATTATACACTTTAATGCATCTTAAATAATATCAAATATATACTCTTGTATCAGCTACATTTCTGGTTATGAAGATCTAGATTTCAAACTATGAAAGAAATAAACAATAAAGTATTTAATTTATTATGACACTCTATACCGAACCTTGCGTTGCGTGCCAGTGTATAACCTTCTGCAAATGAGACCCTCATTTTGTTTGATAGAATAATTTATTATATTCTTTTAATTCTTTCATACTCCACTGTCATGTCCTCCAAGCTATGTATATGACATTCATGTTTCATATAATGCCTGGGGTAGAAATCAGAATGGTAACGATATAATTATGCATTTTACTACAATACATTCTGACAATAACTGTTTCATTGCACTGAGCTTTCATGACTTTGTATTAAAATTTACATGAATATCAGAAAGTTTTCATCATTTTTCCTGCATCATCTCCTGTAGCCTTTGTTCATATTAATGTGCACAAATCAACCACTTATTGCTGAGAACATTACAGAATATACATAGTATTCAATTGTTCTGCAATAATAAAGCAATTACAGAAGACTGAATGATGTGTAAGGACTGGGGAACACTAAAATATTATATTGATTCAGATGATTTTAAACCTTGCCAAAAGAACAGGTTGACACTTTAACAGAGAAATATAGGCAGTGAGGAATAAAATAGCTTAGAATAGGAAAAGTTAAAGCCCTCATCCTATTGTTTTACCAAAGTATTGTTTCTATGCAAATGTTTTCAAAATTACTTCTCCCACTCTGTAATTTCTACAATAGAACAATTAGATAAGAAGTGGATGACTAATTTACATTCAGTTGTGGCTGAAAGTGTTGGGACCCCTTGAAATTGTTCCAGAAAATGAAATGTTTCTCCCGGAAAATTATTGCAATTATACATGTTTTGTTATACACATGTTTATCTCCTTTGTATGTATTGGCAAATTGGACGTAATTTATCACAAATCCCCCAAAATGGGTGGGACAAAATTGCTGGAACCTTTCCAATATTGTGGGTAAATAACTTTGTTTCAAGCATATTTCAAGCTTGTTCTAACTCACCTGTGGAAAGTAACAAGTATGGTCAATATGAAAATCACCACTGAAGCCAGAGGAAAAGGGGAGAAGTTGACTCAATCTTTGCATTGTGTATCTGTGTGTGCCACACTAAGCATTGAGAACAGAAAGAGGAGAAGAAAAGTGTCTGAGGATTTAAGATTGTTCTCAAGGTTATAAATTAATCTCCAGAGGTCTTGATGTTCCTTTGTCCAAGGTGTGCAACATACTCAAGAGGTTTACAACCAATGACACTGTAGCTAATCTCCCTGGATGTGGACAGCAGAGAAAAATTGATGAAAACTTGTAACGCAGGAAAGTACAGATGGTGGAAAATCAGCCGCAATTAAATTCCAAAGAAATTCATATATCAGTGTCAGCACAAACTATTCGTCAAAACTTTAAGAAAATGAAACACTAACTCAGAAGACCCAGAAGGACCCCACTGTTGACACAGATACATAAAAAAGCTAGACTGCAGTTTGCCAAAATGTATGTGCAGTTGATTTGCTGTCCCTGGCACTGGGTGCCTTGACTCTGTGAAAGGCATCAATAAAAGGGAGAAAAAGCGTAGGCATGCTTATTCAAATGTGCAAGGCATCATGAAATCTGAAGATTATCAAAAGATTTTGGGTCACAATGTAAGACGCAGAAATGGATGAAAACAAAGCGCATGAGAGATGTGAAGTGACCAGCAATGAGTTCAGATCTATATCCAATTAAACATCTGTGGAGAGATCTTAAAATTGCTGCTGGTAGAAGGCGCCTTCAAATATAAGAGACCTGGAACAGTTTGCAAAAGAAGAGTGGTCCAAAATTCCAGTTGAGAGGTGTAAGAAGCCTGTTCATGGTTATAGGAAGCGATTGATAAAGGGTATGCAACTAAATATTAAGTTGAAGCCAAACATTTTTGTCTGTCCCATTTTTGGGGTTTTGTTTGAAATTATGTGAAGTTTGCTTTTTTTCTCTGTTTTTTTTTGTGCTATTCCAAAACACACAAAGGAAATAAACATTTGTAGGACAAAACATGTCTACTTGCATTAAGTTTTTTGGAGAAAAGTTTATTCCGAAAAATGTCAAGAGTGCCAATACTTTCAGCCAAGACTGTATACAGTACATACTAAAATATCAGTTATAAGACCACCTGCAAGAAGAAAAAATTGTTCTATAAACTTTCAGGAATGCACCAGATTTCTCATACATTGAGCATTATTGATGTAAAGAGTATAGCACTAATTTCTTTTAGTTTATTCCTCCAAACTTTGCAGAATGGATTTAACCAATTACCCTCTCTCACTGCTGCTTACTGGGGATTCATAAATTGAGCCTGCAAGGAAAACAACCCAATTACGAATGCACCAGGCGTTCAGGACATTCAATGAATATAATTCCAAACTCTGAAATTATATTAAATGTAAACTTATTATGTGTACACATACTACAGTCATGGTCGAAAGTGTTGACACCCTTGAAATTTTTCCAAAAAATGCAAAACATTATTTCTCCAGGAAAATTATTGCAATTACACATTTTGTTATACACATGTTTATTTCCTTTGTGTTTATTGGAACAACACCAAAAAATAACAAAGAAAAAAAAAGAAAATTGGACATACTGTAATTTAACACAAAACACCAAAAATGTGCCAAAATTGTTGGCACCCTCAACTTAATATTTTGTTGCACAGCCTTTGGAATATATAACTGCAATCAATCTTTTTCTACAACCATCAACAGGTTTCTTAAACCTCTCAAGAGGAATTTTGGACTCTTCTTTTGCTAACTGTTCCATGCCTCTCATGGGTATCTTCTCTCAACAGCAATTTTAAGATCTCTCCACAGGTGCTCAATGGAATTTAGAGTCGGTCTCATTGCTGCCACTTCAGAACTTTCCAACTCTTCGTTTCCATCCCTTTCTGGGTGCTTCTTGAAGTATGTTTGGGGTCATTGTCCCACTGGAAGACCCATGACCTAGGATGCAAGCCCAGCTTTCTGACACTGAGCACTACATTTCAACCCAAAATCCTTTTGTAATTTTGGATTTCATGATGCCTTGCACACAGTCAATGTAGATAGATAAAACCGGTCCTTTGAGCGCTAATAGATCTATTATCTCAGGTTTTCTTTGTGAATAATTATGCTTTATTTGTGACAATTAGATTAAAACAAATAAAGCTCTTGTTATCACAACGCGTTTCAGCAAGATAAACTTGCCATCATCAGGTAGATCTTAATCCTCCCAAATAACCCTAGAGGGAAGACAAACGGCCGCAATTAGTTCCAGGATCTTATGAGTCGGGGAACTAGGAACCAGGAGCGGTCATCTCCCCAGGTTCACTCAGCCTAACATCGGATAACACCAGCCGAGATAACCCACCATCCTCCAGAGGAATTATATGATATCACCGAGGTTGTGCGAGGGCGCACAACTCAATCAGGTGAGCAGTTTTTTAATACGCTGTAACAAACTTTGTCCCACGGGTGCTTCTCATATGCGCTATCTTTATTTTCAGTTGCACACAGTCAAGACACCCAGTGCCAGAGGCAGCAAAACAACCCCAAAACATCTTTGAATGTCCACCATATTTGACTGTAGGTCCAGTGTTCTTCTCTTTGTAGGCCTCATTCCATTTTCAGTTAAAAGTAAATTCATGTGTTTTACCAAAAAGCTCTATCTCTGTCTCATCTGTCCATAAGACGTGTTCGCAGAAGGATTTTGGGTCACTCATGTGCATTTTTGAAAATTGCAGTCTAGGTTTTTATGTGTCAGCAGTGGGGTCTTCCTAGGTCTCCAGCCATAGCATTTAATTTCATTCAAATGTCAATGGATAGCTTGTGCTGACACTGATGCTCCCAGAGCATGCAGGACAGCTTGAGTTGCTTTGTAACTTGATTGGGGCTGCTTATCCACCATCTGGACTATCCTGCGTTGCAACTGTACCACAACCGTGCCACCGGCCAAGCCGCTCGGATCCGGAGCCGCGGTGGCTCGAGGGGTCTCCGGACCCGGGGGTTCGCGCGGACACTCGAATTCAAAAGAGAGGGGATAGGTATGTACAGGGGATGTGTAAGTTCGTGAAGCCACCCACAGTGCATGGTAATGTAGGAGACCACCGCTGCTGTTGGGGAGCCCGGTGGCGATGGTGTCGCAGCAGGATGTTTAACCCCTCCGTGGGTAGAGGGTTTGTGCCCCAGGGCCCGTTGGGTGTTGGTGACTGGGGTGCCGTTGGGTAGAGGAAAAGGGCTTTTCAGCGTACTCACTCAGTCCAAGAATAACAACTCCGACAGCTTGTAAACCAGAATTCTGAGCACCGCTGCAGCATGGAGGGAGCACGTGTGGATCTGTGCCCTTGATGTTGCTGTTAGCCTGTGGCCTTTTCCGTGGCACCTTCTCACTAGTTGGACCCTCAAGCTTGAAACTTTTCGGGTCCTGCTCACCTGTATGGCTAATGGAGTGAGCTTGCTCTCAGGGTTCACGCGTAGGATTTCTTTGGACTGTAATTTGGGAAAGTCCTACCCCATCGGTGCGCTAGTATCCCGATTTTGGAGTGGGTTGGGGATGAATCTTGAAGTCTTCACCCCTGTCGGGTAAATTACAGGGACGCGTGAAGCTACTTCCCAGCCTAGGGTCCACGTACCCCGTCGTCCCCTGGCCCCTGCCCAGTAATGGCTCAAGGCCGCTGGATGCCCTCCTCAGGAGTCCGTGCCCCTTGACGCGATCCCCTGCGACCAGGGTTCCAGCTCCTACCACGCCCAGACCAGCGTCTGCCACCTATTAAACTTCAGGAGCCCTGCTCTGGACCGGTGACCTCTCCCTCTCAGAGAGTCACCTTCCACCTCCTACTGCTTTCACTCCTGTTTCACTTCTCTGTCACTTTCTCACTTTCCCCTACCAACCCCCATGTGGGCGGTCCTACTCCCTTCAGGCCCCCCAATAGTGTGTCTGGTGGGTTCGGTGCAAAGTGTTCCTAGGATTTTGACTGGTTAAGCTGTTAGCAACACCAAAGGACCAGGATCCGTAACTAAGGAGGAGTGGATACTGTGCAGAAGGGCAGATTGAACAATACCCTGTGACGACCTGATAGGCCAGGGCATCACACAACCATTCATCAATTTTTCTTTGCCATCCATGTCCAGGGAGATTAGCTAGAGTGCAATGCGTTGTAAACTTCTTGATTATGTTGGGCACCGTGACAAAGGAACATCAAGATCTCTGGAGTTGGACTTGTAACCTTTAGATTGTTGATATTTTTCTCAAGACAGTTCTCTTCGCCACTTTATGTTTTCCATGCTCAGTATGACACACTGGTTTCAGGTGTGATTTTCATATTGCCCACACTTGTTTTTTGCCACAGGTGCGTATGAACGAGCATCAATTTTGGAACGGTGCTAACAATTTTGTCCTACCCATTTTGAGGGTTTTGTGTGAAATTGTGTCCAATTTGCGTTTTTTAGTCTATTTTCTTTGGGTATATTGGAACAACACACAAAAAAACTCAAACATGTCTATAAAAAAAGTGTAATTGCAATAATTTTCTGGAAAAAATACTGCTGCTCACTCACTGAGTGAATAGACTGCACAGGAGCAGCAGCGTTCTTCATCCCATGCAGTGCTGTCTGATGTAGCAGAGCTGAATGGGTTGAAGGAGAAAGAAGACAGAAGAGCAGGATCGTGGAGGGCTGACAGGGAGTAATAAACATGGAGTCTCTAATGTGTCTGTGTATTTATTTCTATTAAAGTAATTTTTCTCTGTGTTGTGTCTTTTTTTAACCCTTTATTGGAAATTCTTAATGGCCGGGTCAAACTTGCCTGACTTTAGGAATCTCTGGCTTAATACTACCTAGTAAAACAAAGCTAGTATTAACTTATTATTACCCAGCAAGCCACCCGGCTTCACGGCTGCTAGAGTTGGATACAGCACCAGATGATGGCGCTTCTATGAAAGCGCCATTTTCTGGGCGGCTGCGGACTGCAATTTGCAGCAGAGGGGCCCAGAAACCTCAGGCCAACCTGTGCTGCGGATGCCAATCCCCACCTGCCTAGTTGTACCTGGCTGGACACAAAAATGGGGCGAAACCTATGTCGATTTTTTTTTTTTTTTATTATTTCATGAAATTCAAGAAAAAATTAAAAAAAGGGCTTCCCTATATTTTTAGTTCCCAGCTGGGTACAAATAGGCAGCAGGGGGTTGGGGGCAGCCGTACCTGCCTGCTGTACCTGGCTAGCACACAAAAATATGGCGAAGCCCATGTCATTTTTTGGGGGGGGCAAAAAATTCCTGCATACAGTCCTGGATGGAGTATGCTGAGGCTTGTAGTTCTGCAGCTGCTGTCTGCTCTCCTACATACACTAGTGAATAGAGCATGCTGAGCCTTGTTGTTCTGCAGCTGCTGTGTGCTTTCCTCCATACAAACAGGCAGCAGCTGCAGAACTACACGGCTAAGCATGCTCCATCCAGGACTGTATGCAGGAGTTTTTTGCCCCCTCAAAAAATTACGTGGGCTTCGCCATGTTTTTGTATGCTAGCCAGGTACAGCAGGCAGTTACGGGCTGCCCCCAACCCCCAGCTGCCTATTTGTACCCATGCTTTCTGGGCACCCCTGCTGCGAATTGCAGTCCACAGCTGCCCCAGAAAAGGGCGCTTTCATAGAAGCGCCATCTTCTGGCGCTGTAGCCAACTCTTCCAGCTGCCCTGGTGACGGGTGGCTCACTGGGTAATAATGGGGTTAGGGCTAGCTGTATATTATCAACTGGCCCTAAGCCTGAAATGCATGGTGTCACGCCAATATTAGACATGGCCACCATGAATTTCTAGTACAGATAAAAAAAAACACAACACACAGAAAAATATTTTTATTAGAAATAAAACACAACACAATTAGTGACTCCATCTTTATTGAAATAAAGAACCCCCCTCCATAGTAATCCTGGGTCAAGGGTCCCGCTCCGTCCAATCCGGATCCAATATCATTTGATCGGTTTGCTGGAAGGCAAAGCGATCAGATGATGTGTCAGGTTCAAGGGCCTGAATCACATGACACAGCAGCTGATTGTATAAACGGCTTTTATACAATCAGCTGATGCATCAGTGCAAAAAAAAAAACTACACACTTCGGTGCAGACTCCTGTCCGACAGCATCAGCTGATAGTTTAGCCGGCCGGGTGGTAAAAGCCAGCCTCACCACTTGACTTATAGTGTCAGCTGATTCCGTCAGGTGACCGCATCAGCTGATCATCGCCAGGTCTGAGAGAGAGAGAAAAAGAGAGAGAAAGAAGAGAGAGAGAAGATAGAGAAAAGAGAGAGAGAGAAAAGAGAGAGAAAAGAGAGAGAGAGACTGAGAGTGAGACTGAGAGAGAGACAGAGAGAGAGAGACTGAGAGAGATAGAGAGAAACTGAGAGAGAGATAGAGACTGAGAGAGAGAGACTGAGAGAAAGAGAGAGAGACAGAGAGAGAGACAGAGAGAGAGAGAAACAGAGAGAGATAGAGACTGAGAGAGAGAGAGAGAGAGAGACTGAGAGAGAAAGAGACAGAGAGAGACAGAGAGAGAGACTGAGAGACTGAGAGAGAGACTGAGGGAGAGACTGAGAGAGAGACTGAGAGAGAGAGACTGAGAGAGAGACTGAGAGAGAGACAGTCTCTCTCTCTCTGTCTCTCTCAGTCTCTCTCTCAGTCTCTCTCTCTCTCTCTCTGTCTCTCTCTCAGTCTCTCTCTCAGTCTCTCTCTCAGTCTCTCTCTGTCTCTCTCTCAGTCTCTCTCTCTCTCTGTCTCTCTCTGTCTCTCTCAGTCTCTCTCTCTCAGTCTCTCTCTCTCAGTCTCTCTCAGTCTCTCTCTCAGTCTCTCTCTCAGTCTTTCTCTCAGTCTTTCTCTCAGTCTCTCTCAGTCTTTCTCTCAGTCTTTCTCTCAGTCTCTCTCAGTCTTTCTCTCAGTCTCTTTCTCATTCTCTCTGTCTCAGTCTCTCTGTCTCAGTCTCTCTCTCAGTCTCTCTGTCTCAGTCTCACTCTCTGTCTCAGTCTCTCTCTCTCCCTCAGTCTCTCTCTCAGTCTCTCTCTCTCCCTCAGTCTCTCTCTCTGTCTCTCTCTGTCTCTCTCTCTCTCTCTGTTTCTCTCTCTCTCAGTCTCTGAGACAGAGAGAAACTGAGAGAGAGAGAGAGAGACAGAGAGAGAGACAGAGAGAGAGAGAATTAGAGAACTCCCAGAAACTCACCATCTACCGTTCACTGCGGAGGGACTACAATCTGGCCCCATATCTGGAGAGGCTATGCCACCCCAAAGAGAGGCAGACCCTGTGCCTGTACAGACTGAGTGCCCACAGCCTAGAGGTGGAAACAGGGCGGCACCGACAGACATACAAGCCGCGGGAGAACAGACTGTGCTAGCACTGCCAGCAGGGGGCTCTGGAGGACGAGGTGCATTTCCTGCTGCACTGTAACAAATACTCAGCAGTGAGGACTTCCCACTTCCAGAAACTTACCACTCATACCCCGGACTTTCATCCATGGACGAGGATATGAAACTCTGCATCCTACTGGGGGAAGAGGAATCAATGGTGGAGATCGCAACCCAATATGTCACCACATGTCATAAGCTGAGGGGAACATAAAGCCCTTAAAAGGACTTTCAGAGCCCAAATTGTGCCCCCAACTCCCCATGACCCTGATCCCCTCCCACCACACTTACTGTATTTCTCTTGCTTTGGCAATACTAATTGTATTTTGGTCCTGTCAATAAAACATATTTGAATTGAATTGAATTGAGAGAGAGAGACAGAGAGAGAGAGAGAGACTGAGAGAGACAAACTGAGAGAGAGAGAAACTGAGATTAAGAGAGAGAGACTGAGAGAGACAGAGAGAGAGAGACAGAGAGAGAGGGAGACTGAGAGAGAGAGAGACTGAGAGAAAGAGAGCAATGCAGCCTCATTCCGTGAACTGCTCTGATTTTAGAGGTGTGTCCCGCGGCTCACAGCTGATGTCCGGCTCCTCCCTTCAGTGCATAATTAAATTAAATTATAATTATAAATAAATGATAATTATAATTAAAAATGAATTACATTTTTTACCAGGACGGCCGGGACACAAACTCGTGAAGTACTGCTTCTTAGACGGGAGCTCTATTCATTGAGCCACTGGCTCTATTAATAAACATAGGCAGATTTGGTTATCTTGACTTCTACATTGCAGACTGAAGTCCCGGCGACAGCGCGGCTCACTTCAGCTGCTACGTGAGAGGACACAGATCGCTCCCTGTCATCTTCATGTAGCAGAGCTGACAGTGTCGTGTGGATTACTTTGGACCTGGATTGTTGTTTTGGGATTAATAAAAAGGTAAATGAGGAGGTTTTTGTCTTTTATTCCAAATAAAGGATTTTTCGCTGTGTATGTTTCTTTACTTTCACTTACAGGTTGATCATGGAAGGTATCTCGGGGAGTCGCCTGGTATGATTAACCTCTTATTACCCCGATTGCCACCGCACCAGGGCAATTCGAAATGAGCTGGGTAGAGTCCCGGGACTGTCGCATCTAATGCAGCAATTCCGGGCGGCTGCTGGGTGATATTGTTAGGGTGGTTGACTCCCGATAACGTGGCGCTCCCCATCCTGACAATACCAGCCTCCAGCCGTGTGGCTTTATTCTGGCTGGTATCAAATATGGGGGGAACCGCATTTTTATTTTTTTTTTTATTTATTTTACTGCACGATATAGACTTGCCCCCCGGCGTCTGTGATTGGTTGCAGTGAGACAGCTGTCACTCATCGTGGGGGCGTGTCTGACTGCAACCATTCATGGGTGCCGGTGGGCGGGGAAAGCACAGAATAACTAATTAAATAATGAAGCGACAGCCATGTTCAAAAGAGGAAAAGCCTCGGGAGATTTGTGACAACCGTGCAGCGAGACGCCCATGATCGGTGAGTAGGAAAGAGAGAGGGATTGTGCTGGGGACGCAGGACTCATGCAGATATGAAAGGTGCACACATACTTACTGTGAAAAGCCATGCTTTTGGTGCTCAAACCGTTCTCGAACGCTACTCGAACTGTCGAGCTTTTAGCAAAAGGCTCGAGTTCGTCGAACGTCTCGAACACCCCCCAAAATCACTCGAACATGAAATTGGCGAACCTCGAACATCGCTCATCTCTACCCACCACTATAGGACTGATTCTGCACCATGAGAATAGCAGATCAGATAAGAAAATGTGCATTTGACCCAGTAATTGGATTAACACAATGTTGATGTTCTAGAATGTGATGATATAGTTAGATTTTGAAGAAATGTTGATTTTTTTTTTTCTTCAACAATAAAGGCTGCTTTTCACGCAGCGACATCGCTAGTGATGTCGACTCGCTAGTGATAGCACCCATCCCCGCCGTTTATGCGTTACGGGCAAATCGCTGCCCGTGGCGAAAAATATCGCCGATACGCGCCACACCAACTTACCTTCCTAACGACGTCGCTGTTGCCGGCGTACAACCTCTTTTTTAAGGGGGCGTTTCGTGCAGCATCACAGCGACGTCACATAGCAGGCCACCAATAGAAGCGGAGGGGCGGATAGCAGCCGCATGAATGTCACTCCCACCTCGTTGCTGGAGGACGCAGGAACGCTGTTGTTCGTCGTTCCCGGGGTGTCACACATAGCTATGTGTGCTGCCTTAGGAACAACGAACAACCTGCATCTCAAACGAGCAACTATATTTTGAAAATGAACGACATGTCAACAATCAACGATTTGGTGAGTATTTGGGATCGTTAGCGGTCACTCGTGTCACACGCAATGACGTCGCTAACGAGGCCGGATGTGCGTCACAAATTCCGTGACCCCAGCGACATTTCATTAGTGATGTCGTTGTGTATAACGGGGCCTTAAATGTGAATTGTTGTTCATGGGAAAATATGACATCCCCTGAAAATAAACTCTAGTGCATCTTTTGGAGCAAAAAATAATATAAGACCCTGCATTATTTTTGAAGAAACACAGTATTAGTTAATTTTTGCCAACAATATTGTGAAAATCTGGTATCATTGGCTTTGCTTTCTGCTCTATTGAATATTCAAGTTAGACAATGAGCGTAACAGAAGCAGCTTTCCATATTACCATATGACATAATGAATTATATAGGTTGTGCAAGGTACATGGTGATTATTTTATCCTAAGTAGCACTGGGTAATGTTGTTACATGGTAACAGTGGATATGTGTAAGTTATAATGCAGCTATTTAGCTGCTTTTATTAAATAATGGCTCGTACCCATTACATATAATGTTTTGTGACAGTACAGTTATTACATGGCAATGTTCCATATTGTTTATTTTATTATATGTGTGTTTGCTTTCCAGACTCTAAGAATTAATGTCTGTTACTGGAAGGAGAAAATTCCTGGGAGATCTGGACTCCTGCAAAAATTTCCTACATTCCTGGGTGTAAACCTGAATGGAGAAGAGCATGAGGTGTATGGACTACCCTCCCAGGAGTACCCGGGGCTCTTTAAGGTGCCTACGTCTGCTTATCTTACATGTAATCACTTTATTCCCAGCATATGGTCTCATCTGTATTAGGAAATCTGTTTTCTGTCCCATTAGAAGAACATAAAATCAGAAATCATGCAGGACGTAAATTTGGTAGATAGAGGACACCATCGGAGCCCTATTGACCTAACAGAATATAATGGACTCTGTAGGAACAAAAGTAGAGGTTATCCAAGCCAATATTGTGATGTTTACTGCCTAGCAATATTTCAATGTGTATCTCCAACCTTGAACATCATTTCACAGTACATCAAGTCCCTACTCTATTTTCTGCTACAGATATTGTCCATTTCCATTGTGGCACTAATTTTTCTATTTCCATTTTTCTGAATGCTACATGTACATTTTCTCTGACCCTGATTCATTAGAATAAAGCGTTAAATGTAGCCGGTTCAATAATAGACTAAGAAAAACAAGTCTGTAGAGGCCTACAGAAATATCTCATGGCTCTTCATTGAGGCAGTATGTAAATAAAATGACATGAACATTCAATAATTACATCCATATCATAATTAACTGTGATTTATTTAACTAATTAATTGATTACATTGAGTTCATGTTTGTATGTCTACATCCAACCCTTGAGGGATATGTAGAAACGTTAATTTGCCTGAAATCCGGAGAAAACGTCAATTAAATTGTTACTCTGCTGCCATATCCTATACAGACTAAAATGATTTCAAAGGATTGTCTCATAGAAACATCAGGTGATTATATACTCTATTAGGAAATATGGAATTTGAGGTGGGGAAGCCCAGATTAGGGTTATTGTCGGAGCCAGCAGCTCCAATCTGAGCGGTGATGATGTGGAGACATATACTAGGCATATTGCTAAGACCTTAACTTAGAGGTACTTTGCTACTGCGATATCGTCGGGGTCAAATCGAAAGTGAGGCACATCCGGCGCCGGTAACGACGTCGCAACGTGTAAAGCCTAGAAGCACCGATAAACGATCGCAAAAGCGTCGAAAATCGGTGATCTGTGTAGTGTCAGTCATTTCCATAATTTCGCTGCAGCGACAGGTACGATGTTGTTACTCGTTCCTGCGGCAGCACACATCGCTGTGTATGAAGCCGCAGGAGCGAGGAACATCTCCTTACCTGTGTCCCGCCTGCAATGAGGAAGGAAGGAGGTGGGCGGGATGTTTACATCCCGCTCATCTCCGCCCCTCCACGTCTATTGGCCGCCTGCCGTGTGACGTTGCTGTGACGCCGCATGATGCGCCCCCTTAGGAAGGAGGTGGGTCACCAGCCAGAGCGACGTCGCAGGGCAGGTAAGTGCGTGTGAAGCTGCCATAGCGATAATGTTCGCTACGCAGCTATCACAAGATATCGCATCTGCGACGGGGGCGGGTACTATCGCGCTCGGCATCGCTACAATCGGCTAGCGATGTCGCAGCATGCAAAGTACCCCTTACTTTTAGGGCCTAGTCTTTTGGACCCCAACAAATCTTCTGTACTTCACTGCTTCTGAGCAGGAATTGTGCAGATGACTGCAACTCACCCTCAATCAAGAGAATAAAGTTGTCTCTGAAGAGGTATACATAATCTTTTTTGTGAAGGTATTGCCATGCTTGACTAATGTCCTTGTCCTTTTGTTCCAGTGATCAATTTTGTATGCTTTTGATGCACATGTAGGTGTATATACTGTATATGGTATAGCTCAGCAATCAGGAAGGACTATCATTGTTTGTATCAAAGCAGAGGCAGGGAATGAAGCAGCAGAGCTCACAGATTAGCAATAGAGTTAAAACTTTAAAGCATTGATTACTCATTACAGATAGTGTGTGACAGGACAGCAGTAATAAACAGCTAACATCATTTAACCATAGCCATACATGTTGAGGTCACATGGACATTACCAAGACTGTGTTTACATTAAAGAGCCTAATACGTGTTTAATGCAGTCCTGGGAGACCTCAGAGTGTTACACGCGTGTTTTCCTGCATGTTGGTCAGATGTATGGGCCCTACCATGCTAACTCCTATGAAGACATATAAGTTGCCCCGTCCTTCATTATGTAGTAATGTCTCCCATCCTGGGCCACTTCCTGGTATATATGTTCCCCATCCTAGGACCCATCCTGGTGAATATGTCCCCATCCTGGAATAACTATTTCCCATCCTGGTATATGTCCCCCATCCTGGTATATATGTCTCTATCCTGGTATATATGTTCCTCATCCTACTATAGATCTCCCCCATCCTTGTATATATGTCTCCATCTTGGTATATATGGCCCCATTCTGATATATATGTCCCCAATCCAGGGCCCATCCTGGTATATATGTCTGAATCCTGGAATATATGTACCCCATCCTGGTATTTATGATTCCCATCCTGATATATAGGTTCATCATTCTGGTAAATATGTTTTCATCCTGGTATATATGCTCTCCATCCCGGTATATATGTCATATGTCCCCATCTTGATATATATATCCTCATCCTTGGCAGATCCTAGTATATATGTCCTTATCCTGGGCCCTTTCCTGGCATGTACAAAGCCTGTTCTGCCTCTAATGCATAAAAAAAGAAAAAAAAAAACATTCTATTTACCTTAATAAGCTCCTACACCACGCGTCGGCCTCTGTAGCTAGTATGTAGTGACTGGCAGGTAATATCGGCGTGCTCGCCATGGCACATGACAACATTGACATGCGCTCACATCACATGCACTCTGACGTCAGCTGCCAGCCACTGTTTCGTTGGTAGCTTGTATTGCAGCAAAGGAATCCAACAGGTCTCTGTGCTGGAATGCATTTCAGCTGTATGTGCGTCCTTGGAACCATCTCCAGCTGAAGCAGGCACTGGGGCCAGCGGGTCCCAGTTACCCCTGGGCTAGTCGCAACCTCTGGGGGCACATTCAACATTTCTGTGGCAAAAAATATTTTACCGTATGTATTTATCATTTCTACACATGAAATATCTAGTGATGGCCGACTAATCGTGTTTGGATTATTCATAACAAATCCCAAAGTGCTAATACGGTATTCGTCACGAATAACGAACCTGATGCAAGCCAATGGGGAACTCGAGTATTTTCTTACCATGACGAATACTGGAATAGTGCTCTGTATTCGGTAGGCATTTTCTGAACACAAATAATTACTATTCACCTATCATTATATTACGTAAGCATTTATTTAAATGTTTTTTAGCATGTGATAAATTTCCCTGTGCACTTTTAAAAAAGCAAATTATCGCAGTAGTGTTATGGTATAAATGGAGTAAGTCACCAGTTTCTAGCACAGCTTCACAGCACCAATAATAATCTATGAATGTTCCTCAATACATTGCCTTGTTAGTCCTATGGTGACTTAGATTGTATCTTTCATTCTGTATCATAAAATGTTGTATTTTCTATCACAGATTTGTTTTCATGGCGGAAATGAGGCAGACCCTGAAGAGCGTGAGCTTCAGGACAAACCCAAAAAAATCCAGGATATCCAAATACTGTGCAATTTTGTCAGTCAATACTTTCCAGGCTTGCATCCTAAGCCAGCCGTGATAGAACAGTGCATGTATACGGTGAGTAGAATCTGGGACAACTGAGCCTTGAGACTATATTAAAATGTATAATTAATATGGTTCTCCATAGTCTATCAATAGTTAATCAGTGGAGGTCCAACATCTGGGACCCTCACTACCAGATAATTGACTGCTGGTTAAAGCTTACATCTTTTGCCTTGTAATGTAGCTTGTCCCATTCAAGTGAAGGCTGGTGTACAGACTATATGCTGTTTCTATGTAAACAGTGGCTAAATTAGGTTGGTGGTAGGTGGTGACTTTCGCCCCCGCACAGGTCATGCAGAATATTGCAATTGAATGTCGCAACCACGACAAGCAAGTTTCTAAAAGACAGTTGGGATTTTTTTCGACTTGCTTGTTGCGTCCGTGGGTCCATTCATGGACATTATGCTTTAATGTAGCAGCTGCATACAGAAATCTTTGACCATATGACCTATGTCACTGTGTATCCCCAGCCTAATTGAGACTGTGATTGAGCCCCTCCATTAAAGAGAGGCCAGCAGGGTTTGGTGCGAGAATAAAAGTGATTAAAACATTTAGGTATTGCAAGGGTTAAGTAAAAGGGGAGAGTAGTGGGTGACATAAGGGGTTAGTTGTAGGGGAGGAGGGGTAAAGGTGGGCGATTTATAAGGTCGTGTCCTTTAGTTGAATGTAGCCATTTTAGGCATAGCCCAAGAGAGAAGAAATTTCCACCCATCCTGCCTTTGTTGTTTGGTAGTCCGAATTGATGTGTATATATACAGTGTCAAGCAACAGGTTAACAATGTTTTATACTTTTGACTTTCAGGCTCCATATCTCACCATTCTCTACAGCTTTGAGCGTGAGACCACCTTGATTTTATACACAATCATCTTGCCTGTATCATACATAAATTTGATTTGCAACTATTTAGCATATGATTAATTATGCAGATTCTTGTCTTGTCATTGCATTGTTACTATTTTGCTTCTGGTGTTTGAAAAATCTTTTCTTCCGGTATACTACAAATTACAACCTGTTCTCACATTCTCTAATAGCTCAATGTGTAATTAGATTGATTCCCAAACGAAAGTCACGTCGGTTCAAAACGAGGAAGAGTCATGAAGATTTCCCAAACAGCATCATACAGCTCATCGATAGCAGTCTCTCGGTCAAGAAAATTGCCAAACTGCATCATGTGAGTGCTATGACAGTTGGAAGAATTATAAATTAAGTCCTTCCATTCATTCAAAAGCCAAGAGGTGGTCGTCCAAGTGGAGTTAACAAGTCAGCTCTTCACAAGGTCTATCAGTTCTGGTGTGACAAAAATGGCAGTGGAAATGGCTCGTACGCTTAGTAATTCTGAAATTACAGACATCCATGCCAGCACTTTGTGATGCTCATTACACAAGTCTAGAATGGTGGCTCAAAAAAAGGTGAAGAAGCCTCAAGTTCAATATCATAATAAGAAGCAAAGGCTTGAGTTTGCAAAAAAAAGTACAAAAAGTGGACATAAGATTATTGGAAATTGGTGATTTGGAGTGGTGAGACAAAAGTCAATAGACTAGGCTCTGGTGATGTGCTGGCTATGTGCAAATATTTCTGGAAGGAACAAGGGACAAAGAGGTTAACGGATTGAGAAATTAAAGGATTTGTCAACGTCAGAGGAGTAAGCCTGATGATATGGGGTGTTCACAGCCAAAGGCATTGGATACTTGACCAAGATCTATGATGATCTCAAAGCTGAGCTATATGTGAGTATCCTATAAGATGAGTTACTTTATATACTCAAAAACTATGGGTATGAAAAGGACGACATAGGGTTCCAGCAGGACAAAGGTCTGAATCATACGTCGATATTGGCTAAGAAATGGTTCAATGACAATGAAGTAAAGGTGCTGGAAGTCCTTTTTATTAATATAAAAGTAGATATATACAGACACAAAAAATAACAATAAAATGTATGTACATTCCAGCCTGTACCTGGTATAAAAATATCCAACACATCCAAACCATAGCTCCATTGCCCTTACAAACATACCCAATGTTTACAATATATACAATATAACAAATATATATATATATATATATATATATATATATATATATACAGAAACACAGAAGAAAAACACAATAAAACCTACATAACACTACTAACCAAACCCACCACCATCCGGCTGCCCAGCTCCCAAGTTCAAAGCAAAGTTCTCCCGAGCTTGCGTAGATCCCCCAAAGTTCTCCCCAGACTGGGGAACTGAAAGGTGCTGGATTGGCCCCCACAGTCCGCAGACCTCAACCCAATTGAAAACGTTTCGGTAGAGTTGAAGAAAAAGCTGTATACATACCCAAGGGTTTCGACTAATAGGTCTATGATTAAGAACCAATTGGGGTTCGATACTCATAAGATGCATCTTTTCATTTTAATGTGAATCCAATAAAGAAGGTTTTTATTTACCTTGGGACGTCAGATCTCTTACCCACATGTATTTTACTGCTGCTGTTGGACATGGAGCCACACACTGTGCACTGCCTGTGATTACAATGTCCAGAAGTCATTTGAAAAGGGTGAGCTGAAAAAAAATCCTTTTTCTTTCCAAGGGAGTTGACTAGTATGCACCAACATTGGGAACGTGTAGTAGAGACCTGAAATCAGATTTTGGTCGAGACATGCTTGATTCTGATTGAGAGCATGTGTCGCGGGCGGAGGGGACGTGCTCGCCACGCTCGGGTCCGGGGCTTCTGCTGCTGCTGCTCGGTGGCTCGAGCGGTGGACCGGACCCGGGGACTCGAGCAGCACTCCTCACCCATGAGTGAAATGGGGGATGGTATGTTTAGGGAGATTGTTCATGATGCCACCCACGGGTCGTGGTAACGGGGATCCCCGGAGAGATGGTAGGGTGCAGCTGAGATGTTGTCCCCTCCGTGGGCAGGGGTTGGTGATATCGGGGCCCGATGGTGTGACGGGGAGGCCGGATGGCTGTGGTGCAGGGACTGCGCGGCGTGGTGCCGGACAGCACTGGTGTACTCACTCAGACAATCACTGACAGAGTCGTAGGTAAACCAAAACGGCCGGATGGACGGGTCCCGCAGCCAGCTGCAGTGTTGTTGTTGTGCTCTCCCAGGACGGCTGATGGTGGCTGTCTTTCCCTGCACCTTTGAGAATGTTCTTGACTCCTGTGGTTGCCCACCGGTAGTCCGCTCCCTGGCGTATAGGTGCCGTAGGAGCCCGTTTTGCCCTCAGGCGCTGGCCCTTGGAACTTTAGCCTGTGGCGGTGGCTGTATATCCTCACTGGGTGGACGGTTGCCTTCAATCGGGACTTGGTTGTTAGGAAACCCCTGGGGTTCCTGTCACATTCAGATTTGACTATTGACGGCAGCTCCAAGCCTGGTCGGGGTCCGATGGCCCTGCCTGTGTGCTTAGCTTCACTCCGTTCCCTGGTCCGGTACCGGCGGACGACACCCGACCCCGGTCCTTACAGCTCTGCGGAGTTCCACCAACTCCTGCAGACGGCCACCACCATCTGCCAACCTTGCTGTCAGTGTCTGGGCTCCAACCCAGACACCTCAAGTGTTCACTCCTCTCACTTTCACCTCCAAGACTGAACTGACACTTTTCCCGCCTCCAGGCCTGTGAACTCCTCGGTGTGTGGGGCCAACCGCCTGGCTCCGCCCCACCTGGTGTGGACATCAGACTCTGGAGGGAGGCAACAAGGGTTTTTGGTTTGGCTGGTGTAACTGCCTAGGGTGGGGGTGTGTGTGTTGGTATGTATGTGACTACCTGGCTAGTCCAGGGAGTCACACATGCCCAGAAGGATTCAGACAGTGTTGAAAGTCAAAGGTGGATTTACAAAATACTAACAAAATAATATAAATTTATGTTTAGATTTTAAGACGCAAAACGGTAACAATGCAGTGACATATGATGAATCTGCATAACTAATCATATGCTAAATAGTTGCAAGTCATATTTATGTATGAGATAGCCAAGATGATGGTCTATAAAATGAAGGTAGTCTCACGCTCAAAGCTGTAGTGGATGGTGAGATATGGAGTCTAAAAGTCAAAAGTCTAAAACATTGTTACCCTTTTGCTCATCAGTGTATCAACTGACTCAATCAGGGGCTTCAAGGACCATTCTCCTTTTTATTATGGTTAGAGTTGTTGTTATTCTTGTTGTTTGTTTAATAAAAGGCTGCTGTGACCAATATAATCCATCTCGGTGTGTGGTCTATTTCATTTAGATGGGAGGTAATACTTAATTACAATACAATAATTACTGGGGTAATACCGTATCACGCATGATACAACTTGTCATGCCATACAATCCTGCAAACATCACTATCGTGTTTAGAAGGTAATACCGTATGTTCCTAATGCATGTATTCAGTATCTTCTTAACATGACAAAAGACAACATACAGTGATTATGTCATTATTCCTCATAAGGCAAAGCATAATACAGCTGGTTTGTCTGATGTCAATTATATGTTACATAATTTATGAGACAGATTTTATATAACTTTTTCTTTCCTTTCTAGAATACTCCGGACTGTAATTTTATTTTGGACTATCACCCACTGCACAAAAACATTGTCATAGGCTCTGGATTTTCAGGTGAGGGATACCATCCTGCACATTAGGGATTATTAGGGTGGGTTTTGATTTTTCCACAGCAGAACCAAAAATATCTAGGTAAATCTGTATGTTATCAAGTGAATAATAAGTACTCTTAGCAAATGGAGTGCTTCTTTCATTTTTTTACTTTTTGTTAAAGGGAAGGTATCGTCAAAAAAAAAAATGTAAAGTAATAATGTTTAAATGTTTTGTTTAAATATTATTTTTTTTTTTAATTGTGCAAAATATAAAAAAAAAATTAAAAAGTTTGATATTTTCCACTGTTAAACACTAGGGGGAGCAGCTTCTGAAATCCTACTGAATTTCCACTGTATAAAAAACTCAGATTACAGCCTGCCATAAAGTGGGCGGAGTCTGCTCTCCTGTGTGTGGTGGCACGCCTCCCCTCTCCTAATCTGTAGGATTAGATACACGGCTCAGCAGACAGTATCACACAGGAGAGGATTAGATACACAGCTCAGCAGACCATATCACACAGGATAGGATTAGATACACAGCTCAGCAGACAGAATCAAAGGATAGGATTAGATACACAGCTCAGCAGACAGTATCACACAGGATAGGATTAGATACACAGCCCTGCAGACAGTATCACTCAGGATAGGATTAGATACACAGCTCAGCAGACAGTATCACACAGGATAGGATTAGATACACAGCTCAGCAGACAGTATCACACGACAGGATTAGATACACAGCCCTACAGACAGTATCACAGAGGATAGGATTAGATACACAGCTCAGCAGACAGTATCACACAGGATAGGATTAGATACACAGCCCTGCAGACAGTATCACACAGGATAGGATTAGATACACAGCTGTGCAGACAGTATCACAGGATAGGATTAGATACACGGCTCAGCAGATAGTATCACACCGGACATGATTAGATACACAGCTCAGCAGACAGTATGACACGATAGAATTGGATACACGGCTCTGCAGACAGTATCACACAGGATAGGATTAGATACACAGCTCAGCAGACAGTAACACACAGGATAGGATTAGATACACAGCTCAGCAGACAGTATCACACAGGAGAGGATTAGATACACAGCTCAGCAGACAGTATCACAGGAGAGGATTAGATACACAGCTCAGCAGACAGTATCACACAGGATAGGATTAGATACACAGCCCTGCAGACAGTATCACACAGGAGAGGATTAGATACACAGCTCAGCAGACAGTATCACACAGGAGAGGATTAGATACACAGCTCAGCAGACAGTATCACACAGCATAGGATTAGATACACAGCTCAGCAGACAGAATCACAAAGGATAGGATTAGATACACAGCTCAGCAGACAGTATCACATAGGATTAGATACACAGCCCTGCAGACAGTATCACACAGGATAGGATTAGATACACAGTCCTGCAGACAGTATCACAGGATAGGATTAGATACACAGCTGTGCAGACAGTATCACACAGGAGAGGATTAGATACACAGCTGTGCAGACAGTATCACAGGATAGGATTAGATACACAGCTCAGCAGACAGTATGACACAATAGGATTGGATACACGGCTCTGCAGACAGTATCACACAGGATAGGATTAGATACACAGCTGTGCAGACAGTATCACACAGGAGAGGATTAGATACACAGCTCAGCAGACAGTATCACACAGGAGAGGATTAGATGCACAGCTCAGCAGACAGTATCACACAGGATAGGATTAGATACACAGCTCAGCAGACAGTATCACACAGGATAGGATTAGATACACAGCTCAGCAGACAGTATCACACAGGATAGGATTAGATACACAGCCCTGCAGACAGTATCACAGGATAGGATTAGATACACGGCTCAGCAGACAGTATCACACCGGACATGATTAGATACACAGCTCAGCAGACAGTATGACACGATAGGATTGGATACACGGCTCTGCAGACAGTATCACACAGGATAGGATTAGATACACAGCCGTGCAGACCATATCACACAGCAGAGGATTAGATACACAGTTTTGCAGACATCACACAGGATAGGATTAGATACATAGCTGAGCAGACAGTATCACACAATAGGATTAGATACACAGCGCTGCAGACAGTATCACACGATAGGATTAGATACACAGCCCTGCAGACAGTATTACACGATAGGATTAGATACACAGCTCAGCAGACAGTATCACACGATAGGATTAGATACACAGCCCTGCAGACAGTATTACACGATAGGATTAGATACACAGCTCAGCAGACAGTATCACACAGGATAGGATTAGATACACAGCTCAGCAGACAGTATCACACAGGATAGGATTAGATACACAGCTCAGCAGACAGTATCACACAGGAGAGGATTAGATACACAGCCCTGCAGACAGTATTAGACAACATAGGATTAGATACACGGCTCAGCAGACAGTATCACATGACAGGATTAGATACACAGCTCAGCAGACAGTATCACACGACAGGATTAGACACACAGCCGTACAGACAGTATCTAATCCTCACACAGGAGAGGATTAGATACACAACCCTGCAGACAGTATCACCGGTACACACACAGGTACTCACATGCAGTGCCGCGCACACACACACACACACACACACAATCACCCCTGATGGGGACCTTGTGCCACACACACACACACAATCACCCCTGATGGGGACCTTGTGCTACACACACACACACACACACACAAAATCACCCCTGATGGGGACCTTGAGCCACACACACACACACACACACATACACACACATACACAATCACCCGTGATGGGGACCTTGTGCTACACACACACACACACACACACACAATCCCCCCTGATGGGGACCTTGTGCCACACACACACACACACACACACACAAAATCATCCCTGATGGGGATCTTGTGCTACACACACACACACACACAAAATCACCCCTGATGGGGACCTTGTGCCACACACACACACACACACACACACAGACACACAATCACCCCTGATGGGGACCTTGTGCTACACACACACACAATCACCCCTGATGGGGACCTTGTGCCACACACAGACACACCTTTCACATCATTCCTCCCTGTGACCTCCGGTGGGCGCTCCAGGCAGCTGTGCTGCATGCCATCCTCCCCTGCGTCCGGCCGACATTTCACACATCCGATCGCATACACTCACACATCCGATCGAATATACTCACACATCCGATCGCATACACTCACACATCCGATCGCATACACTCACACACACTCACGATATCGCACATACCTGTACAATCCGGAGATATCACATGCTTCCCATGTGATCCTCTCGCAGGTCCTGGAAGCTCACTGCACAGCATCGCAAGCGCCGACACACACTCACAATCACCCCTGATGGAGACCTTGTGACACACACACACATAGCAGCGGGCAGAGCTGGGGGAGCTGCGGGAGCGGGCAGAGCGGGGACTTGGGAGAACGGAGGGAGGGGGGTGTCATTGGAGACGGTAACGGCAGGGGGAGGGGCGGCGTCAGTAGCTGGGGCAGAGCAGGGGCTGGGGAGAACGGAGGGATGGGATGTCATCGGAGACAGTAACGAGGGGAGGGGAGGCGGCCCGTACTCACACATCCCGGCGGGTGACAGGGGTAAAGTGGAGCAAACAGCACACGCTGTGAGCTCCACAATAATGGCGCTGAACTCCTCCCTCTCTTGTGTTCTGGACAGCCCAGGGGGCGCGTCCAGGTCACAGCAGACGCCCACTGTAACGTACTTCATGGGGTCGGACCCCGACTATCAGAGTCTATGCACAGGGGCTGCCATAAAGGAAGGAGTTACTGTCGTTACACACACGGCAAATCCAGCATGGCAGCCCCCAGTGCCTCTAGTAAAATAAGAATTACATAAAAACTAAATAAGCTGCGATTTTCATTTTGTATTAGAAATACTTGATTTCATAATCACTATTTTTAATACAAAAATAAAAAAACGCAACACCTTCCCTTTAATTTTTTTTCTTCAGTCATGGACTGATCTCTTACACACTATACTAGCCATTGTTCCTTTCAATGGGTTTCCATTAAAAAAAAAATTGGAACAACAATATATAGGAGTAGGACTTAATCGTTGACCTATAGTAAAGGTGCCCAGATTTTCAGATATTAGTGCCTTATCCAGTTCCTGGCAGCTCCACTCTTTGACTGTCAGCATGGTTTGGCATATACAAGTAATAGTATGGATGTGTAAATGTGCATTGTTAGCCTCAGTGCATTTCCATCCTGATTTGCATACGGTTTCGACACTAGTTTTCTCATGACTGGCACATCAGATCTCTACAGATAGGGTACCATTTTTATTGTGGGACAAGCGCCTATACTGCCTTATCATTACTTACATATGTAAAAGTAAAATGTTGTGGGGCAGTAGCCATGGGTGAGGTATCGTACTTGTTTCTTATGTCCCGGCACATTACATAAAGGTGGGGCTACTGGCTAAGTATATGGATTTCGGTTAAAGGAGCCCTACGCCCTTACAGACCGCATTCTACTGATCACTTTGGTTGGCCAGGACCACATGTTAGATAGTTCAATGCGGGAGATCACCAGTCCAAAATAAACAGACTTTTAGTAATCAGCCACTTGGTGGAAATTATGTACAATAAATAGAGGGCACATAACTTCACAGTCGTTTCCTTTGCAACACAGTGCATTTTCACACAGTCTCTTTTCTTCTCCAAGTTTACTTTTTTCTGCCTCAATTAGTCTTGTTTTCTTCACCACATCCCAGTACGATATTACAGTCCAGTTAGTGAAAGTCCTATTCTCATCCCGCAGTTCCACATCCTCTCTTTCTCCTAAAGGAACTGGTTTGCCTGTATGGTACTTAGTTTCTCTACTTGTGATGCCTTAAAACTCCTACCATGGGCACTCTTTTCATCCCACATTCCCCAGGTGGGGGTCCTGGTTAGGTGTGTGCACTTCATCTAAAGGGGTCCTATGCCCTTGCCACATACAACTGATGACTTTGGTTGGCCAGGACCAAACGTTAGATGGATCAATGAGGGAGACCACCAGTCCAAAATAAACTGTCTTTTACCATAACAGTCACTTGGTGGGAATTAGATACCACAGATAGCAAGCACATAACCTCACAAACGTTTCCTTTGCAACACTGAGCACACAGTCTCTTTAGTCTTTACGTCTTATAGTTTACTTGTTTTACTTGTTTCTGCCTCAAATAAGTCTCGTTTCCTCCACCACACACCAGCACAATACTATAGTCCAATTAGTGAAAGTCCTATTCTCAATCCTCAATTCCACATCCTCTCTTCCTCTGAAAAGAACTAATTTGCCAGTATGGCCAGTACTTATCTTCTCTACCTCTGATGCCTTGGAACTCCTACACGGGGTACTCTCTTCATCTCACGTTCTTTGTTCCATCCTGCCCCGTTACCTCTATGAGTTATTATCTCAGATCCATACTGCTAGGCAGCATCCTGTCTCTGGTTAACCACACCATCCTTTTGTACCATTTCTTTCCTTTTTACTCAGGATCATGATATCCACTGTCTTACTCTCGATTCACATCAGGGACACCCAGATCGTGCATCCCTGATCCCTACTTACACCTTAATTTAGATTTTAGTGCACACTGAGCCCAATCTAACTTCCCGGTAGGTAACTGTCTCTGTCCCTTCATTTTAGCCCCTCCCACTATTGGCTAATACCAACATTAACCCTAACTCACCCTACTGTCAGGCAAAATATAATCTATTAATAAAGACGCATGTCACAATATACATTACACATCATAAATGCACTTGTGTGTTTAAGGAGGAAGCTGGGCAGTAAGTACATCTCCCTTACATAAAACTGTGCTGACATGTTCTCATTGACATAGAAGACAGGAGCTGGCTTCAGGATTGGTGGGGACAGCAGGTTACCCCAGAATAATCAGAGAACAGTAGGAGCAAGAGACGGACCGTGACTGCTTTTGGGAGACAGCAGCCAGGCAAAAGGACCAGGTACAAAAAATAAACTTTATTCAAGACAGCAAGAATCCAGCACCAGAGCCATCCCCATAAAAAATAGTGTATGCAAGCAGTGTGTGGAGGACAAGAAGATAACACCCTCAGACACCATAGCTGTAATACCCAGGAACCCAGTGTCCACTGTCTGTGACTGAAAGTATTCAGAGACTGATTGAGTTAATGCTATTGTGGATCGATTGCCTTTGTTCTGAACCCCTATCCAATTAAAATGACCTGTTCGTTAATGTTGCTATTTTCATAGAATCATAAAATGGTAGAGTTGGAAGAAACCTCAAAGGCCATCAGGTCCAACCCCCTGTGAGTGCAGGCTTTCCTATACAGTCATATGAAAAAGTTTGGGTACCCCTATTAATGTTAACCTTTTTTCTTTATAACAATTTGGGTTTTTGCAACAGCTATTTCAGTTTCATATATCTAATAACTGATGGACTGAGTAATATTTCTGGATTGAAATGAGGTTTATTGTACTAACAGAAAATGTGCAATCCGCATTTAAACAAAATTTGACAGGTGCAAAAGTATGGGCACCCTTATCAATTTCTTGATTTGTACACTCCTAACTACCTTTCATTGACTTACTGAAGCACTAAATTGGTTTTGTAACCTCATTGAGCTTTGAACTTCATAGGCAGGTGTATCCAATCATGAGAAAAGGTTTTTAAGGTGGCCACTTGCAAGTTGTTCTCCTATTTGAATCTCTTATGAAGAGTGGCATCATGGGCTCCTCAAAACAACTCTCAAATGATCTGAAAACAAAGATTATTCAACATAGTTGTTCAGGGGAAGGATACAAAAAGTTGTCTCAGAGATTTAAACTGTCAGTTTCCACTGTGAGGAACATAGTAAGGAAATGGTAGAACACAGGTACAGTTCTTGTTAAGCCCAGAAGTGGCAGGCCAAGAAAAATATCAGAAAGGCAGAGAAGAAGAATGGTGAGAACAGTCAAGGACAATCTACAGACCTCCTCCAAAGACCTGCAGCTTCATCTTGCTGCATATGGTGTCAATGTGCATCGGTCAACAATACAGCGCACGTTGCATAAGGAGAAGCTGTATGGGAGAGTGATAGGAAAGAAGCCGTTTCTGCAAGCACGCCACAAACAGAGTCGCCTGAGGTATGCAAAAGCACATTTGGACAAGCCAGTTACATTTTGGAAGAAGGTCATGTGGACTTATGAAACAAAGATTGAGTTGTTTGGTCATACAAAAAGGCGTTATGCATGGAGGCAAAACAACACGGCATTCCAAGAAAAGCACTTGCTACCCACAGTAAAATTTGGTGGCTTTGGGGCTGTGTGGCCAATGCCGGCACCGGGAATCTTGTTTAAAGTTGAGGGTCGCATGGATTCAACTCAGTATCAGCAGATTCTTGACAATAATGTGCAAGAATCATTGACGAAGTTGAAGTAACGCAGGGGATGGATATTTCAGCAAGACAATGATCAAAAATACCGCTCCAAATCTACTCAGGCATTCATGCAGAGGAACAATTACAATGTTCTGGAATGGCCATCCCAGACCCCAGACCTGAATATCATTGAAAATCTGTGGTATGATTTGAAGCATGCTGTCCATGCTCGGCGACCATCAAACTTAACTGAACTGGAGTTGTTTTGTAAACAGGAATGGTCAAATATACCTTCATCCAGGATCCAGGAACTCATTAAAAGCTACAGGAAGCGACTAGAGGCTGTTATTTTTGCAAAAGCAGGACCTACAAAATATTAATGTCACTCCTATGTCGAGGTGCCCATACTTTTGCACCTGTCAAATTTTGTTTAAATGTGGATTGCACATTTTCTATTAGTACAATAAACCCCATTTCAATCCAGAAATATTACTCAGTCCATCAGTTAATAGATATATGAAACTGAAATAGCTGTTTCAAAAACCCAAATTGTTATAAAGAAAAAAGGTTAACATTGATAGGGGTGCCCAAACTTTTTCATATGACTGTATCATCCCAGCTATATGTTTATCCAGCTTCTCTTTGAAGATTTTCATTGATGGAGAGCTCACTACCTCCATGTCAGTTTCATCAGATTGCTTCTTGTGTTTCTTTGTGCTAATGAGAATAGGGTGGTTCCCTCTGCACTGTGAATGCATTTCAGATATTTGTAGACCGCTATTAAGTCTCCTCTCAGCCTTCTCTTTTGCAAACTAAACATTCCTAGTTCTTTTACCCGGTCTTCATAGGACATTCTCTGGACTTGCTCCAATATGTCGATGTGTTTCTTAAATTGAGGCACCCAGAACTGTACACAGTATTTCAGGTAGGGTCTGACCAGGGCAGAGTATAGGGGAATAATGACCTCTCTTGATCTACAGTAGATTCAGTGCTTGTCTTGATACATCCCAGAATTGTGTTGCTTTTTTAGCTGCAACACCATACTGTTGGCTCATGTTGAATCTGTGATCCACTATTATGCCCAAGTTTTTTTTCCCCGGTACTATCATCTAGTTCTACTCCTCCCATACTATATATGCTTTTTACGTTTCTATAACCCAGATGTAGGACTTTGCATTTGTGCCTATTAAACACCATTCTGTTTGCCTTGTCCCAATGTTCAAGTGAATCTAGATCCTTTTGAATACTCTCTCTTTCCTCTGTAGTGTTGGCTACACCTCCTATCTTAGTATCATTTGCAGATTCTCTGAGTTCCCCAGTAATTGTCCAGATCTTAAATACATATTGAACAACCCTAGGCCCAAGACAGCGACTTGTGGCACCCCGCTTTATCCTTATTCCTAAGAATAATGATTTTTTTTTTTCCTGATCTCAGCTAACTATAAATCATTGTTTAAAAAAAAAAATTCCAGTCTGGAGGTCATTGTTGACCACCCTGCATCTTACATTAAAGGGGTGGTTCACCCATTTTTCCATTTTTTTTATCTTCTATATGAGTGCAACTTACAATTTTAGGTCACTTCTTCATTGGCTTCTATTTGTAGTTTTGACACTGAGCAGCGCTATCCTGCACGCTTAGTGCCGGTCACATGACCCCCTGGTGCTGCGGCTGCTATTATCCTCTGAGGTCCCGTCAAGTTCTGGGCTCTCAAACTGGACGTTACGTCAGGGGATGCTGGCGCCACTCACATTGATTGACTAGGCTGTGGGCGGTGACTACCGCACGTCACAGCCCAGCATCGAGGGGAGGATCCGGAGGATGGCACGGGACGCCAGTGTGGAGCAGTGAAGAGGGCTAATCCGGCAGACTTGGCCTGACATTAAGAATCTCGGGCTTTATACCAGCTGGTAAAAATAAAAGCTGGTATTAACCCCTTATTACCCAGTGTGCCACCTGGCATCAGGGCCACTGGAAGAGTTGGATACAGCACCCCAGAAGATGGCGCTTCGATGAAAGCGCCATTTTTGGGGGCAGCTGTGGACTGCAATTCGCAGCGGGGTGGCAGAATGCTTGGGCCACCTTACGCTGCGGATTCCAATCTCCAGCTGCCTAGTTGTACCTGGCTGGACACAAAATATGGGTGAAGCCCATGTCATGTTTTTTTTTTTAATTATTTCATGAAATTCATGAAATAATTTAAATAAAGGGCTTCCCATGCATTTTATTTTTACCCCTAACCCTAGGGTTAGGGTTATGTGTTTTGATTTTTGTTTTTGTTTTTTTTATTTTTTTAATGAATTTTTTTAAAAAAAAAAAATCGACATGGGCTTCGCCCATCGAGCACCAGAGCATTTTGCTGCTCACTCATCCCTACTCTTGACCACACAGCCAGCAGAACAAGTAATCAGATGACTTCAGTGTCGGCCGATTACTTGTTCTGTGTCCCCCTGTCTCTCTGCATCCATCGCAGTGTGTGTGGGCTGTGAGGTCAGCTGAGTTCAGTCCGGCACTGGAATCAGATGATATCAACACAGCTGAACTCCAGTCCACACACACTGCGATGGATGCAGCGTGACACAGAACAAGTAATCGGCCGACACTGAAGTCTGCTGATCTGAACTCCTGACCACACAACCCGCACACAATCACATGTGATCGGCAGCAGGTAGTGACTGCTGTTAACCTGTGTCCATCGCAGTGTGTGCGGGCTGTGAGATCAGAAGTCAGCTGACTCCAGTGCTGGCTGATAAATTCTGTGTCCTGCTGCAGAAGGATCTGGTAAAATAACAATTGCGGTTGCATGCGCTGCACATTTAATCCACAGGATCCGGCCATATGCGATTGGCGTTTTTTTGCCTACAGGCAAAAAAACGCTGATGTGAAAGTAGCCTGCAAAATGCATGCTACAAGGATGATACGGACGACACACAGAGACTAGGCAAGAGGGGAAAAAGCAATCTCATGACCCCATCATTTTTTTCCCCCAATTATTTATTTTTTTACATGTTGCGCCGGCTAATGCTGCTTTCATACATCAGTTTTTTTGCCATCAGGCACAATCCGGCGAAAAACGGAAAAGCCGGATCCGTTTTTTTCCGCATTTAATTGTATTAGCGCCGGATTGTGCCTGATGCCCTTGTTTTGCATCCGTTGTGCACAGATCCAGCGAAATGTATGTGTCCAGCTGCCGGAAAGGACGCAGCATACAACATTTTTTGGCAGCGGCAAAAAAACGAACAGCGCCAGATCCGGCGTCATGTACAATGAAAGCCTATGGGTGCTGGATCCATTGTAAAGCGGCATACAACGCATTACAGCGACTAATTCCATTTTTTTTTCTCCTGAGCATGCTCAGTAGCACAACGGATCCGTCCAAAAACTGAAGGAACTGATGGAAAAAACTGATGCAACTGATCCAATTTTTCGCCTGATCCATTGCATCAGTTTTTACACCGGATTGTGCCTGGTGCCAACAAACTGATGTGTGAAGGCAGACTAATCATAATTTCTGTACACACACACACACACACACACACACACTATGAACTATATGAGAACCAGCAGAAGATAGATGCTTTCTTCCCCTGGTCGTGCACAGCTGGGAGCTTCTGCTGTCTCTGTGTGATTTCTCTCAGTGCTTCCACAGGGAAGAGGCAGGGAGGAGTCTTTGAGTGGAGAGCTGAGTGGGTGTGTTAGATACAGTCCTAAGAATTATGGGAGTTGTAGGTACTGAACCCAGGAATTCAGGAGAGAGATTAGCCCCATCAGAGCTGGAGCCAGAAATGAGGATATGCTGCTAGAGCACGATAAAAGGTAATATTGCTGAAATAACATAATAGATGTATGGAGAGGCACATATTAGCAAGATTTATGAGAAAAAAAAATAAATCCGTTTTGGTAACGACAACTTCTTTAATACAAAACTCTCTTGTGTATTGAGTACAATCTAAAAGCCGATCTGCTGGGATCCAGCCTGGCAATAAAATCAGATGGTCAATAGCTAACACTATAATATTAGTAAGTTCTAGGAAAATATATAAATCTATTTGTTTTATAATAGTATAACTCCATTAATTAATTAATTAGTTTTATCTCTAACCTTTCCTCTTTTATACCAGGTCACGGTTTTAAACTTTCCCCACTGGTTGGGAAGATATTATGTGAGCTCAGCATCGGGAAGCCGTCATCACATGATCTCAAACCTTTCCGTATATCTCGATTCAAGAACCCAATAAATTCATCTTTGTAATGCAGTATATAAGAATAAAATACCGTATGCTGTTGTTTTTTATTTTATATATATATAAAATTGGTTCTATTACCTAAAGTCACAACTGGCTACATGAAACCTGACTGCCATGAAATCAAATGAAACTGATGCCATTCAAAGCAATCAAGATTTCAGACTTCATTTTTAGTGAAACTAACAAAAATCAAAGGAATATATGATTGCGTCCTGCAGACCTGTTGATCAAGTTCTTTTTCCCATATGTAAATTGTAATGGAAATGTGATTACCATAAATTTTAACATTTCTTGGTACATGTTGTTAAATACAGTAAAAAAAAGTTTAATCAAATGGAAAAAAATAAATATAATATTACTAAACGGCAAAAAGCTTAATATTTTTGGTATCTAACTATCATTATGATATGTATTTTTGGTTAGTTTGCATTTCTTGGAGCATCGGGTCACACATGGACTGACGTTAACCTGTGCGCATGGGAAATTTTCTACATGTAGGTCAGATCTGCATGGAAAACCTTTTGTAGTTTGTAAACCACTTTCCAGAACAGAAGTAAATAAATACATGCAATAGTAAAACATAATGAAGATTTGCCTAATGCAGGATATACCCATGATTTTAAGACCCGCAACACACATCCGTTTAATTTGTACATGTGCGGTACATATTTGCATGTACCGGAGACACGGAGACACGGAGACCCATGTTAATCAATGGTAGATGGCACACACAAATAAAATCGCACGGAACGTGAGTCCGTGAGGTAAGTAAGTGTGTGCGCTTTTCTACACGGACAACATGTCCGTTTTTGGCCGGCAGCACGCAGGCACGGACCCGCTTTAGTCTATGGGTCCGTGCCTGCACGTACCGCACATGGAGTATGTCCGTGTTCAGCACGTTTCGTGCGTGTGCGTTTTTACACTAGCGATCTTATTTTTATTTTTTTTTAATTAAATTCAGTATACTTACCTTTTTTTCTGCTGTTCTCAGTCATACTTACATTGGCGCTCGTTTTTTTTCTTTCCCCGGCTCATACCGCTCCCCGATCACCAGCGCGGCGAGGAACAGCTGTGCAGAGAATGCGCGGCAACAATTACTTTGAATATGCCGGCCGCTCATTAATCAATCTCGTATTCCCTGCTTTCCCCACCCACCGGCGCCTATGATTGTTTGCAGTCAGACACGCCCCCCACACTGAGTGACAGCTGTCTCACTGCACCCAATCACAGCAGCCGGTGGGCGTGTCTATACTGTGCAGTAAAATAAATAAATAAATAATTAAAAAAAACAGCGTGCGGTCCCCCCCATTTTAATACCAGCCAGATAAAGCCATACGGCTGAAGGCTGGTATTCTCAGGATGGGGAGCCCCACGTTATGGGGAGCCCCCCAGCCTAACAATATCAGTCAGCAGCCGCCCAGAATTGCCTCATACATTATATGCGACAGTTCTGGGACTGTACCCGGCTCTTCCCGATTTGCCCTGGTGCGTTGGCAAATCGGGGTAATAAGGAGTTATTGGCAGCCCATAGCTGCCAATAAGTCCTAGATTAATCATGTCAGGCGTCTCCCCGAGATTTCTTCCATGAATAATCTGTAAATTACAGTAAATAAACACACACACCCGAAAAAATCCTTTATTAGAAATAAAAAACACAAACATACCCTGGTTCACTACTTTAATAAGCCCAAAAAATCCCTCCATGTCCGGCGTATTCCACGGACCTCCAGCGTCGCATCCAGCTCTGCTGCATGGAGGTGACCGGAGCAGCAGAATACACCGCCGCTCCTGTCAGCTCCACGCAGCAACTGAAGACAGCTACGCGATCAGCTGAACTGTCACTGAGGTTACTCGCGGCCAACGCTGAATACAGCTGATCACTCTATTCCCTTCACTAGCTGCGTGGAGGTGACAGGAGCGGCTGTGTCTTCTGCTGCTCCGGTCACCTCCATGCAGCAGAGCTGGAAGCGACGCTGGACCATTCTGGAGTACGCCGGACATGGAGGGCTTTTTCGGGCTTATTAAAGTGGTAAACCAGGGTATATGTTTGTGTTTTTTATTTCTAATAAATGATTTTTTCAGATGTGTTTGTTTATTTACTGTAATGTACAGATTAATCATGGAAGGAATCTTGGGGAGACGCCTGACATGATTAATCTAGGACTTATTGGCAGCTATGGGCTGCTAATAACTCTTTATTACCCCGATTTGCCAACGCACCAGGGCAAATCAGGAACAGCCGGGTACAGTCCCAGAACTGTTGCATATAATATATGCGGCAATTCTGGGCGGCTGCTGACTGATATTGTTAGGCTGGGGGGCTCCCCATAACGTGTGGCTCCCCATCCTGAGAATACCAGCCTTCAGCCGTATGGCTTTATCTGGCTGGTATTAAAATGGGGGGACCGCACGCCGTTTTTTTTAATTATTTATTTATTTTTTTTACTGCACAGTATAGACACGCCCACCGGCTGCTGTGATTGGGTGCAGTGAGACAGCTGTCACTCAGCGTGGGGGGCGTGTCTGACTGCAACCAATCATAGGCGCCGGTGGGTGGGGAAAGCAGGGAATACGGGATTGATTAATGAGCATCCGGCATATTCAAAGTAATTGTTACCGCGTATTCTTTGCACAGCTGTTCCTCGCCGCGCTGGTGATCGGGGAGCGGTAAGTATGAGAGAGGGCTGCTCACTTCAGTCACTCGGGGGATTAGTGGTTACTGGTGAATCCTTCACAGGTGACCGCTAATCAGTACGCGGCACACAGACAGAGCCGCGGCATGACAATGAAGTTGGGTGAAGTTCACCCGAGTTCATTCTCATCGCGCAACTCTGTCTGCTGTCAGCCGACATGTATCAACGACATTGTGCAACACACAAACGGACATTCCACACGGACATTCCACGTACACATACACGGGCATTTTACACACAAACACGGACATTTTACACGTACACACGGCTCGCATATGCCATCACACGGATGCCATACGTACCGGAGAAACGCCCAAAAAAACGGAACACGGACCCGAAAAATGGACCGTGTCATATGGACGTTTTTTTTGCGGAAGTGTGTTTTAGGCCTAAGTGTTAGCTACCTGATATTGTAACGTACTTACTAGGGATTATTGAATACCGCAAATATTCGGCAACGCCTATATTCGCCAAATAGGTCGCCACTATTCGACTATTTGCGAATATTCGATGCGCAATGTAAGTCTATGGGAAACCCGAATAGTTGCCAAATAGCAACTATTCAGGTTTCCCATAGACTTAGATTGCACATCGAATATTCGTATAGCGGCGAACTATTCGTCAGATATTCGCAAAGCCGAATATTGCTGAATATTTGTGATATTCAATCATCCCTATTACTTACCTGTCCTCGCTCCACACCATCCCTCTGTCTCCGCATGCGGCACTGACAGTGGCACCAGTGCTGATGTTGTCACTCCATCCAGCTGGTCAACCATTGATAGGAACTTACTCCTCTGCTGCTGGGGGGTGTTTACATTTAATACTTTCTGCTGGTCAAGGAGTATTGCTGCCCAGCTGTTATATCTTTACATTATGCACAGAATGGCAAATTTCTGACCTGGTCAGCAGACAAATCATTATGTTCTATGCAAAAACTGTACAAAAAGACATGAATTGCACATCACAAAAATCATACTTTGATCTAATGCAAAAGGCAAAAATTAAATACCTGAACATGAGGTTTTTGGTTTAACATTCTGATTAGACTGTATGAAGCCCACTGCTATGTCACGGCGAACCTCCAAGAGGGTCCTTAATCTATGCTATAAAGGTGCGGTGCCGTGCGCTAACCACTGCTGCAGAGGCGAAGCACCAGCAGGGTAGGTGACCTGGTGTCTCACAACACCATGATGCAAGGCAGAGCCCCCATGGCTCTAGGCCCCACTGACACAAAACCACCACAACAATGGCCGCCACACAGCACCAGCACACCGTGAAAGGAGCTGTACACTCCCCTTCCACAAGCTCCCAGTGTGTGAACTGAGAGCAAGAAAGGCAGAACCCCTCTTTGCAGTCTCCTGCTAATTAAAAACGCCTGTGCCAAATGGGGGGAGTGCTGATTCAAGAAAAAAAACACAGGGGACAGACAATGCAATATGCAACAACTGTAGAAAAAGACATGAATCGCATATCCCAAAATCATACTTTGATAAAATGCCGCTAGGCAAAAATAAATACCTGAACATGAGGTTCTTGGTTTAACATTCTGATCAGACTGTATGAAGCCCACTGCCACGTCACGGTGAACTGAGAGCAAGAAAGGCAGAATGCCTCTTTATTAGTGATGAGCGAGTACTAAAAAGCTCGGGTGCTCGAGGCTCGGGCCGAGCCTCCCAAGATACTCGTGTACTCGGCCCGAGCACCGAGCCCAATGTTATCCTATGGGAGACCCGAGTATTTTTGTGAAATGACCACCGGCAGCATGGAGAAACCATAAAACTGTAAATTAAAAAAAAAAACGTGCGTGTGTGTGTAAGCGTGCATATAGATATACACGCGGAGTGGAGTGCGGGAGGGGCCGTAGCCGAGCGGGGAAGTGTCGGGCTAAAGGCACGGTCATTCTGTGAGGGCCGGCCAATCACTGCAATTCCACAAGTAACAGGGCTGTGGCATTGCGGTCTGCCAGCCAATCCCTGCATGAGGGCTGGCTCTCAAAAGAGCGCCAACATGAAGACCACGAGTACAGCACGAGTATCGCGAAATTACTCGGTACCCGCCGAGTAGCCCGAGTACAGTGATACTCGTGCGAGTACCGAGTAGTGACAAGCATACTCGCTCAACACTACTCTTTATGTTATACTATGTCAAATTTAAACTTCTCACTGACTCTGGGCCTTGGCCGGACTGGCCAACTGCCAATTCTGGCAAATGCCAGATGGGTCAATCTGGCAGTGGGTTAAATTGAACAAAACATTTTTAATAGTATTCATGTTCTTAGCATATAAATATTGTAAACAAGTGTAGAGGAGCAGACAGCCATTGGCTCCCTACTGCTTCACTTCACAAGCAGGCTGCTTTTGACTTCTAGCCTAAAAGAGGTCGATACCATGCAGGGGACATTCTCACTGTGGCTCATAGAAAAAGGAGATAAATAAATAAAAAAAAAAGAAAAGTGGGAGTTAATTTATGTCCTTCTTATGTAAGCCATTTTTTTAATTTAGTGTAGGGACTTTCAAGTTTGAGAACCCTTGATGTTGGGTTGTGAACTGGCGTATTTTGGCCAAAATGTGGACCAATACATCATGTATTTTTGAAAAGATTTATCATCTTTTTGTTACATATTTTTTCATTTTTGTGCAGAATGCAACTGGGTCCTTTATTGTTGGTTGAGTGAATTGGAGTGTCTGTCCTGTTGGGTGCACTTATACATAGTGCAGGGCAGCCCACCTGATCTAATAGTATGGGCATCATCAATAGGTTATAAGCCAAACACTATGCTTCACACATATTTGTGTGACTGGCGCCCTATGCAAGCCTTACCTGTTGGTAATTACATGCTCACTGCATCACATTATCTCTGCATGGAAGGGGAGTGAGGTAAGTATTGGTTTCTTTTTAATTTTTGTCAGACACATGATGGATATATTATTACTACAAGGAGATAGAATAGTGAATATTATGGTATTATAGGTGAATTTTATAAGAAGGAAGAATGGGAGGCAATATAATAATGAGGCACAATGGGAGGGGCATTATTATAAGGAGACAGAATAGAGAATATTATGGTAAGGTGGCAGAATGAGGGGCATTATAATAGAGAGGCACAAGGGGGCATTGGTATAAGCAGATACACTAAGGAAAATTATCAGAAAGCACAGAGAGGGCACTGTTATTGTGTGAGGTGCAAAAGAAGAGGACTATTACGGTGCGGGGCACAAAATGGTATAATTATTACTGAGGTCATTGATAATGGTTGGAAGAAGTGGTCATGGTGGTCTGAAACAAATGGAAAAAAAGGGGAAAGTTGATGGCTACAATCAGCATGAATGTCAGTGGTGAAATACTGTACAGTATACACACATATCGTTTGCAAAGAACTGGTGTACAACTGATATTACTATTATTTGGTCACGTTGTGTGGTGGTAATATCAGTTCTAGTACAGTGGTTTTGATTAATGATCAGTAGGATGGTATTGTCACTATTGTATATGCAGGTTCGATTTAGAAAAATGACCACCTTTGAACAAGAAACATAAGATAAAACATCAAGACTGGGACAAGAAATATCTTCCCATCCATTTCCTGCTGCTGAGCAGGATGGGAAGGAGGTGACGTCCGGTCATCAGGCCAGCGAGCGCTTGCGCATAACGCTGGAGTAATAGGGGAAAGTGCGGTCACGAGGTTATGGGCGGCACTCACTGATGACACTCACAGCGCCGCCCATAACCTCGTGCCCGCGCAAAGCGTCACCAGCGGTCACACGTGCACACAGTGCACGGCACCGCTACAGTGGAACAGCGCATGCGCGGGACCACGGGCACCCAGGGGCGGCGTCCTGAGCTTTGAAATTCAGCGTTCGGGGGTGGCGTAAATCTGCAGGAGGAACAGCAACGGACCCCAGGCAGCCCGCCCCCATTGAAGATTTAAGAAATTTGCATAAGAAAAGGTACAAGTTTACAAAGTGTTTATTTTGGTATAAAAGGTGCCACAAAAACTATAGGACGCTTCCTAGAATGCAGCCCAGGAGCTGCAGAGGGGGGAACTTTTAGCTTTATAGCTACATTTCTGATGACAGGTTCCCTTTAACTTTGCTTGTATTACTGACATGTTTCCTTCACTTTTGAGGTTTAATAAAACATAATTCAACCACAATTTTGCTGCATAAACAAATTTTGTTGCATATTCATCATCTAGCCCCCAGGAAAGCATGGCACAAAATAATGTTTAAATCTGAACAAAAAAAAATAACAAATGTTATAGGTCTTCAAGTGAAATCATCACAATAAAGACACAAAACAAATACGGGTCACACCAACTGAATGGACCCCTAGCTGAATTGAAAACCAAAATGAATTACTTATTAGTAAAAAGGTTAATTGGATATATAAACTCAACGCTCTTAAACCTCAAGGGTAAAATGAAATAACAGACTTGCTTTTTTAATGCAACAAATCAACTATTATATGTCAGTATTTGTATATATGTTACAGGCAATGTATGAAAACTGGGCATTCTTTAGAATACCTAGGCAATGTATACAATCCCTGTTGTTTTCAGGCAAGGTATAAAATATCTGCGTTGTTCTATACTTTTCCTAGGCATTACATAAAATGTCTAGGTATTATAAAGAATGACAAGAACTGCTCAGGCAAAGTTTGATATAATGCCCAGATTGGAAAAGTCTTTAGTAACAAACAGTCAAAAAACTAATGAAAAAAGTAACAAACAGTCAAAAAACTAATGAAAGAAGAAATCCTAAATGAACAACAGGATATCTTTACTTGGAAAAACACAAAGAAACAGAAGTGTCATTCCTGACTATTAGTCTTTAGTAACAAACAGTCAAAATCATGAAAGAAGAAATGCAAAATGAACAACAGGATATCTTTGCTGGGAAAAAATAAAGGAATCAGAAGTGTCATTCCTGACTATTTGTTGCAGCACAGGAGGCTAGAATGGCATTTTCAATTGCACTTCATTTTTTTTTTTTTTTTTACGTAAAGGCATTTGTTAGTTTGGCACTTAGTCTTGCACATACACTTCAAAAATCCTTGGCCACTTCCTGTGGAATGAGCAGTAGCAGCAGATCGAAGAGGTATTTTGTGGTCAGGAACATCTTGAACCTTGAGCAAGCCCTTTTGACAATCACAGATTTGTGATCTTCCATAGAATTGGTTCAAAATTCCTCGCACCGAGTCAGTAAAAGCTGTCTTCTGTCATATCCAAAACAACTGCTAGCAGATTATGCGGATCACTGCGTCCCTTGTCTACGTCAGGGATAGGAATCCGCACAGTGTCCCCCAAAGATGCACGAGGAAATTTTTTGTCAGTGTCCATTTTCATTTTCTGCTCTGTCCACCTACGTTTGGATGGCCCACCCCTGTAGTATTCTACACTCTGCCTGGTTGTCATTTAGGTATTCTATAGAATGACTAAGAAATGTATGAACATCTGATGTATTTCATACTTTGACGATCCATTTCCGGCATTGTATACATTGCCTAGGTATTCTATAGAATGCCTGTTTTTACACATTGCTGGTAACATATTTATATATTTTTATATTTATCTATTTTTCTTAGTCTATTATAAATTTATTAATTTCGCTGTGTCTCCTAAATTTCTTTTATCAACATAAGTTGTTTGCAATGGTTCCCTCACTATGTACTTGTATTTATTTACTAGCAAACATTACCAATACCTAATGTGGATATGCTAATATTTTAATTATTTATGCTGCATTTTTACTTGTTTCGCACTACCCAGTTTTATCACTATGAGCAATATCTGTAGTCCCACCACAAATTTTTCCACTTCAAAACACGTCGTCTTCCTCCCTGAGTCCTAATTGCTTCCTTTTCCCCCCGCTAGTTTCCATTCAAACCACATAGGGTCTTTCCCATGCAGTAACCTTTCATCCTATCTCGGTTATTTCCCACAGAGTTTTCCAGTTCAGTTCTGTGAGCAAAATACACTCCCTCTATGCGTCTGGAACTATAAATTAATAAGATTTGATTTACGAGTACTTGGGAAATCAATACAGCACACACGCTTTGTGGTGTACGCAAAGAATTCTGCTTTATTAGTGCATGTAACCAGTTTAAATAAGGTAAGGGACAAAGGCCTTGTCCATCTGGACCAATAAGAATAATAGGGGTGTGACCAGAAATGTGAAACTCCCCCCCCCATCAGCGCTAGCTGAGCCCTATGACATCATTAGCTATAGGACAAGTAGGAAACTAGAAGAACAAAATGTCTTGTATTCTCTCACAGTTCTTATTCTTCACAGCATTTTCTCAGCAATTCAGCCACACCAATTCAGTTTTTATCCTACACATGTAATAAATTAATTTCACAAAAACTAGCACAAACGTTTAATGATTAACATATATTTATTATTATTTATTTTTTTATTGAACAATGTGTTGATTTTCAGTTTTTGTCTTTAAAGGTTTTTTTCATATGTCATTAAAAAAAACAAAACCATTTTTATTGTTTTCATTGTTAATGATTTACCTGACAATTCATTTACACTGGTGAATAAATTAAATAAATAAATAAATAAATAAATGCAAACAAATAAACTAATCTCATCAACATCCTTGTATGTACTCAAAACTTTCATTTTTTATTTCACCATCTTCAAGTTGGCTCACCACTTGTGTCCAAGTATTCTGCTTCATTGTTTTGATAGGTTTGAATCCATGTAAAAACAATTACATAATGAAATTTTTGTTTAGCATCACTTCTACAGAGTACATATAGAGTGACAAGCAAAAGGGTAACAATGCTTTGAACTTTTGACTTTCTGGGCATGATCTCGATCAAAATCAAGCATGTCTCAACTGAAATCTGGTTCTAACTCTTTTCTACATGTTCAGTAACAATATATGATATAGGAGGCATCCAAATAGTATTTAACAGAACAAAAATTCCTAAAATTTCCAATTTTTCTTAGATATATTATTAAAAAACAACACAATAAGTGGATGTATAAAAACACTAAAAAAAAAATCGAGAGGATTAAAAAAAAAGGTGAGATAAGCAAGGAACTAGGTCAGAGGTCTCAAACACGCAGCTTGCGGGCTGCATGCGGCCCCTCAGGCTGCTTCGTGCGGCCCCCAGGCCCGTGCCCCTGTTGACTATCACGGCCGGTGCAGGGGCCGCAGCCGCTGTCTGCGCTTTATGTCAGGCCTTACGTTTTTGTCACGTACGTGTTAAAGGGGTGGTTTTGTCCCATGTGCCGTTTTTGTTGCACGTACGTGTTCTCCGTGTGTTATACGTAATAAAACACGGAGAATGGAAAGCCCCGCTTTACCTGCATCATCCGGCGCTGACTGTGGTGCTGAATGACAGCGTCTGGCCAAAGCCACGCGCCGCTGACGCTGCGTCCGGCCCCCAGTGAAGGAGAAGCGTTGTTCAAATTCACTGGGGGACGGATGCAGGGGACAGCCGCGGCAGAGACTGCAGGGCTGGTGGAGGTGAGTAAGAGTTTTTTTTTATTTTTACACTCACACGTGTCTTTCTCTGGCACGTGTCACACGGGCCCGCATCCACACTACTCCGTGTGGTACGGGTGCGGGCCATGTGACACCCGTGCTGCTGGAGCAACACGGACATGTCAGCGGTTTTAAAAAACGGACACACGTAAGTACAGAACGGACACACGTTCCATTCCTAAATACTTACATGTGTCCAAAACAATAACTAAACATAGGAACACGTCGGCCCATGTTTCCGATACATGAAAAAAAAGGCACACACGTACTGGAGGCACATGAGTGTGACGGAGGCCTCAGATGAATGTTTTGCTGCGCTCTCAGACTCCAGCGCTCTGTGCACAACTATTCCTCCAGTGGAAACTGCCTGACCTCAGCTGCTTACCTCTGATTGGCGGACGGCTATGGCTGCGTTGGAAACGTTGTGCACAGAGAGCTTGACTCTGCGTGCGCAGCGCCGGCAAAACAATCATCTGGCATAAATCGCTGACAGGGGCTGCGGCCCCTGCACCGGCCGCAATAGTCAACGGGGGCACGGGCCTGCAGACAGCAAGAAGCAGAGATGAGGCAGCCGAGGGAATGCGGGACAGGTGAGAAGAATGGTGGGGTTTTTTTGTGTGTGTATGTGAAGGACGGCACATTAACCCCTTAGCGACCTATGACGTACAGGGTACGTCATGACTCCCTGGTACTTAAGGACCCATGATGTAGCCAGTACGTCATGGCGAAATCGCGGCCCCGGAGCCCTGGTAGTTGCGATTGTTCTGCAAATACCATAGATTCGGGGAGGAGGGGACCTCTGCCTGACCTCAGGAGGGGTGGTGTCTCCTCCCCGGACCTACAGAGGCTGTGATTGGCTGACGAACGCCGCTCAGCCAATCACAGCCAATGTAATGTTTCAGCCATTGAAAATTGTTGAAACATTGAAATCCAGCCTCATCAGTGCAGTTATAGCACTGATCATTGGCTGGTGCTTGGTGACCTCTGTTTCACCCGCCCCCAGCGCTCTGTGACCAATCTCTCCAATCACTGTGGATCTGGGGCTGGAGACTGCTCCCCTCAGCTTCACTCAAGCATCTGTGGAAGCTGAGGAGAGCGATCTGTAAGTTATAGCGCCACTTCCCCCCCCTACAGCCGCCGCCACCACATTACTATAGGATGGGGACATTACTATAGGATGGGGACAAGGTGGGCACATTACTATAGGATGGGGACATTACTATAGGATGGAGACATTACTATTGCATGGGGACAAGGTGGGCACATTACTATAGGATGGGAACAAGGCTGGGGAGGGGACATTACTAAAGGATGGGGACAAGGTGGGCACATTACTAAAGGATGGGGACATTACAAGGATGGGCACATTACTATTGGATGGGGACATTACTATAGAATGGGAACAAGGATGGGGACATTACTATAGAATGGGAACAAGGCTGGGGATATTACTATAGGATGGGGACAAGGTGGGCACATTACTATAGGATGGGGACACTACTGTAGGATGCGCACATTACTATAGAAAGGGACAACTATAGGATGGGGACAGTACTACAGGATAGGGAGATTGCTACAAGGGGATAAGGATTGGGAACATTGCTATAAGATGGGGACGAGGATGGACACATTACTACAGGATGGGCACATTACGATAAGATGGGGACAATGATGGGGCACATTACTATAGGATGGGGACAAGAATGAGGCACATTACTATAGGATGGGGACAAGGATGAGATACATTACTACAAGATGGGGACAAGGATGGGGAAAATTACTATAGGATGGGGACAAGGATGAGGCGCATTACTACAAGTTGGGAACATGGATGGGGAACATTACTATAGGATGGGGACAAGGATGAGCGCAGTACTATAGGATGGGGACTAGGATGGGGCACAATACTACAAGGAGACAAGGATGGGCACATTACAACAAGATGGGGAACATTACTAAAAGATGTTGGCCAAAATTTTTATATAGTGCTATTTGTAACACTATTAGTTACAAGAAAGGGATACAATGTAAAAAAAAACAACTCAAAATAGATCATGACATTGTTTTTTAACATAATTTTTTATATATATATTTAAACAAACAATGTGCACATTTGCTATAATAAACAAGTGAAAAATGTTCAAAACCAGTGATCCAAACGTGTGTAAAAAAAAAAAAATGTATGGTACCAATAAAAATGTCACTTTGTCCTGCAAAGAATGCGGCCCCCCAGATTATTTTTTTCCTCTGTGCGGCCCATACACCCAGCCGAGTTTGAGACCCCTGATCTAGGTAAACCTAAAGGGCCCTGCCGTTGCCGCGGAGGTTAGCACCCTAATAAAGTGCATTTGGCGCCCCAGCTCACTGATGACTCACCCTTAAAGACCCTAATGAGTCGCTAAACTGAATCCTATCAACAGAATTATCCACAAATACCAACTCTGACCAATTAGGTTTAAATAACCAAACTCAAAGGTGATAATAATGGATGTATCCACTAAAAATATGCCATGCTGAATCCTAATAGATCCAGCATGAAAAGAACAAATCAGTCTGCTAGGGTTACTGGTGTGCACCAGAGCATCCTGCAGGAATTAAATGAGGAACCCACAATTAAAGGGTTACAAAATAAGAGCTGTAGATCAGGCAAAAACATAAAGAGAAAAAAACAAATCTTCCCTTATGGATAACATCATCCAAAAGGCGGCCTCAATGCGTTTCAGGTTCTTCAGGAAGCCTGATTGGGGTATAGATGTCCCAAGATGGTGTGGAGGAACTACAAGCAGTCCTGGGTGCATATTTCTAATCCCTGCCTAAGGGGTGCTTCACACACAGCGAGATCGCTGCTGAGATCGCTGCTGAGTCACGGTTTTTGTGACGCAGCAGTGACCTCATTAGCGATCTCGCTGTGTGTGACACTGAGCAGCGATCTGGCCTCTGCTGTGAGATCGCTGCTCGTTACACACAGCCCTGGTTCGTTTTTTTATTGCTGCTCTCCCGCTGATAAGCACACATCGCTGTGTGTGACAGCGAGAGAGCAACAATCCTGAATGTGCAGAGAGCAGGAGCCGGCGTCTGACAGCCTGCGGTAAGCTGTAACCAAGGTAAACATCGGGAAACCAAGGTGGTTACCCGATATTTACCTTCGTTACCAGCCTCCGCCGCTCTCACGCTGCCAGCGCCGGCTCCTGCTCTCTGCACATGTAGCTGCAGTACACATCGTGTAATTAAGCCGATGTGTACTGTAGCTAGGAGTGCAGGGAGCCAGCGCTCAGTGTGAGCGGCTCCCTGCACATGTTGCAGCACAGCGACGCGTGTCGCTATGATCGCTGCTTCGGCTGCTGTGTTTGACAGCTAAGCAGCGATCATAACAGCGACTTACAAGGTCGCTGTTATGTCACAGAAAATGGTGACGTAACAGCGACGTCATTGTCGCTGTCGCTTAGTGTGAACCCAGCTTAACTGTCCCTGTATACACTAGCATAGATAAAGAGATCTTTAGAAAGAGTATTTCTAAAGATCTTTTATGATATGCTAATGAGCGCAGGGACTAGTCACAAGGGTGTTAGTTCCTGTGCTCATTCCACTCTTTAGAAATATGTACCCAGAACTGCTCGTGGTTCAGGGTGCATATTGCAACTGACAGGTTCCCTTTAACAGTAGCAGACAGTGCTTCATGCCACCCGCTATTGTTAGAGACAGCCATTACCTGCCGAGTACTCATCCCGTGAGCCCATTCCATACACCTGTTTCCGACTTGCGTTCATATACAGCGCATGTTATGAGATGGTTAAGCCTGCTTTCACACTTAAATCTTTTTGTACCAGTCACAATTCGTCGTCTTGAGTAATTGCGGTAAATATTTTGCAGGATTCAGTTTTTTCCCCATAGATTAATTAATGACGGATTGCGACTGATGGCTCTGCATTACATAAGCTGTGCGACGGATCAGTCGAGGAGTGACTGACCGTCGGGCGGAAGCAACGCAGAATGGAACATTTTTTCTTGTTCGGCGAAAAAACTGACATCAACGGATGCGTCGGTGTCCATCATGTGTTACAATGGAAGCCTATCGGCGGCGGAATCCGTCTAGTTACATATTTCGGTGATGTTTCTGTCTTTTAGCAACCAAGCTGATCAGATGTGTAAATTCCTTTCTGTTTAGAAAATATCTCTCTCTCTGCCAGTCTCTCTCTTTGTCGGTCTCTCTCTCTGTCGATGTCGGTCTCTTTCTCTCTCTGTCGGTCAGTCTCTCCCTCTCACCCCCTCTCTCATACTCATCGATTACCGGTGCTGTGTGGTGTTGCACAGCTGTCACACTGCTCTGGCAGCTTTTCCTGCTTTTGAAAATGCAGGACACTCATTATTCCATCTCGTATTCACTGCTTCCCCCACCCACCGGCACCTATGGTTGGTTGCAGGCAGACGTGCCCCCACGCTCAGTGACAGCTGTCTCACTGCAACTAATCACAGCCGCCAGTGGGCAGGTCTATATCTTGCAGTAAAATAAATAAATAATTTTAAAAAAAAGCACGCCGCCCCCCCCAATTTTGATACCAGCCAAGGTAAAGCCACATGGCTGAGGGCTGGTATTCTCAGGATGTGGTGCCCCACGTTATGGGGAGCCCCTCAGCCTAAAAATATCAGCCAGCAGCCGCCCGGAAATGCTGCATCCATTAGATGCGACAGTCCCGAGACTCTACCTGGCTCATCCCGAATTGCCCTGGTACGGTAGAAATCAGGGTAATAAGGAGTTAATGGCAGCCCATAGCTGCTACTAAGTCCTAGCTTAGTGATGGCAGGTGTCTATGAGACACCCCCCATCACTAAACTGTAGTGAAAGTAAATAAACACAAACACCGAAAAATCCTTTATTTGAAATAAAAGACAAATAAACACCCTCTTTCACCACGTTATTAATCCCCAAATACCCCTCCGGGTCCAACGTAATCCACATGAGGTCCCACGACGCTTTCAGCTCTGCTACATCGGAAGCTGACAGGAACGGCTGTAGAACACCGCCGCTCACTGTGAGCTCCACGGAGCAACTGAAGTGAGTCGCGCTGTCAGCGGTGACGTCAATCAGGTTACCCGCGGCCACAGCTGGATTTTCTTTGCCAAGTACAAACTGCTACAACGGATCCATTTTTTAACAGATGCGCCCCATCAGTTGTACCACAATCTCCAATGCATCCGTCACATCAGTCACAAAACGGATTGTGACTGATGGAAAAAGACGGAAGTGTGAAAGCAGCCTTACTCACTTTCTAAGTAAGAAGAGCTCAAAATATTCTTAAATTTTACTCTATTGATGCCCTCTTCAACTAGTACATGGAAAAGTGTGGTCTCTGGCTGTACATCAGAAGAAATAACATCAAGCCAAAATTTTCCCGAGTTTCACAGTTGTGCATGTAATTGGATATGTCCAACCTAGTAAGAACCGGATTAATCTCTAGAATGATAATTCCAATCATTCTTTATATTCAATAATGATTCATTAAAGGTATTCTTTAAACTTGACCAGTTCAGGGGGTAATTAGGACAGAAAATGAGAAATTGTGTTCTAAGCTCTGGTCATTTATAATCCCACTTAATGAATAAATCCGGAGAATGATTCCGTCATTAGCATAAAGCCGCTTAGATGATTTCCGCAAGCAAGAACTTTTTTCTGTAGCGTTTCCCCGATGTGCACTGTTTTTACCACTGAGAGCAAGCAACGATATTAAATCCACATCTTGCAGCACGGATTCATGCATTTTATTTATAAGACATAGAGTAAGCTCTGATGATAAACCTATATCTCACAGCTTAGCAAAATAGATAGTGTTTAAACCACATGTAAAGAATTCCCTTTGCTACCTATTAATTATACATAGCAGCTGGGTAAAAACGATGAAAGCAAAATGATTGTTTACGAGAGGAGGTTATTTTCCTGATTCAGGCATATTTTTCTAGTCTTTTTTTTTATTTTTTAGCACTTGCTCTTTTTTATACTTTGACTTCTCTCGACCAGTCTAAGCTGTATTTCTTTCCTACCCGAGTTCCTTATTAGTGGTGTCCTGAAGGTGTCCCGCACCAGGGATTGATCACACTAATAGTCCTACTATACACCATGACTCTTGCTAGCAGATTTCACGGCCTAGTCACAGTGAAAATGTCCCGATTTCACGCATAGCAGCAAGATGAAAAGAAACCAATTCCTAATGAAAACTCTCTTCCATTGCCCTTCGTGATCCTGTGAGACATTGCTCTGACTAATGTCTGGAAGCGGGCAGACCAGCGCATCATGTATAATGACACACATACCGGAAGAATCACGCCAGTAAACGAGGGCTCAAGGTTATTGTGTGCAGAAAAACAATTCAGGAAATAATATAGAAAGATAGTTTATTGCATAAATTGATGCTAAGCAGTGGAATATTGGAAGCGTTGTATTCAGAGCAGGTGTATAAAAGTGAATATGAGCACTTAAAAGGATAAGAAACAAAAGAAAGGAGCCATGTACATAAAGGCAGTAGGGCACTAGGAAGCTGTAGGCACAGAGTACTGCTTAATACCGAATTCCCCTCAAAAATAAGACAGGGTCTTATATTATTTTTTGCTCAGAAAAATGGGGATATCTCATTTTTTTCCATGAACAACAATCCACGTTTATTCTTGAACAAAAATAAAATCAACATTTATTCAAATATAGTTATATTACATTCTGGAACATCAACATAACTCTCCAAATCTATCTAAAATCTATCTATCTAATATTATCTACAGGGTGGGCCTTAAGTATGGATACACCCTTGGTGGGCCATAAGTATGGATACATCCTGATAAAATGGAGGGGAGCCAGCACTGCTTATGAATGGCATGCAACAATGAAGAAATAAAAAGTGTAATATTCACAAATTCATTCCTACTGTAACAATTCAATGAGATTTTTTGCAAATGATTGATCAATGATTTGAACCCCCCTGCCCCGTCACAGCAAATCTCTATAGGGGGGTCCCTAACGCTATATTATAAATTATTATGTACCATAAGGTCTCATATAATGAGCAGGACCATATGAAAACACCACTTAGCCAAGACATGTCTGAACCGCTCCCATGCTGCCAGGACTGACAACCGCGAATAAAGGCAGCTCAGGTGCCAGTGTGTGTGGCAGAACCACACACACCAGCACAATGTCAGGATGCCACACAATGCCACACACACTGGCACCTGGGCCGCCTTTATTCGCATGTTGTCAGTCCTTGCAGCATGGGAGTGGTTCTGACATTCCCCGGGTAAGTGGTGTTCTTATATGGTCCTGTTCAAGTCATTATATGAGACCTTATGGTACGATATTAATTTATAACATAGTTTAGGGACCCCCCTATAGAGATTTGTCGTGACGGGGCAGGGGGGGCTCAAATCGTTGATCAATAATTTGCAAAAAATCTCATTGAATTGTTACAGTAGGAATGAATTTGTGAATTTTACACTTTTTATTTTTTCATTGTTGCATGCCATTCATAAGCAGTGCTGGCTCCCCTCTTCTTTGCATCCTGATAAAATGTATGGGAGGGGCAAAACATTTGAGGCCGGGTGACGCCCATGACGGCCATCTGCAAAGCTGCCATTTTGAATTCAACTTTACTCTTTTTTATCAGGGTGTGTCCATATTTATGGCCCACCCAAGGTGTATTCAAACTTATGGCCCACCATGTATTTATCCATCCATCCATACCCACACACTACACACACATACCAGCCTGTCTCCTCTTCAACTTTAGATTCCTGCAATGACCTTTGGTCACACTACGTAATGTCACAAAGGTCCTGAAGCAGTGTTATCAAGATATAAAAGCTGGGTCCCCTAGGAGAATGAGGGCTCTGTAAAATTTCTCAGTTTGCATTCCCTTCTTCCTAATCCCAGTCCTGCATACCAGCCTGCCTCCTGTTCAGTTCTTTCAATCAAGAGATCTTTGGTCACATAACTGTGAAGTAATCAAAGGTCCTTAAACAATCTGAACCTCAAAATACAACTCCTGGGTCCCTAAGAGAGTGGGGCCCTGAGAAATTGAGAAATTTGACTCCCCTAACATCAGCCCTAACTGTAACTAGGGCATATTTTTGGAGTTCGGTTTATATTTCAAGTATATTCTAAAAAATCTTGTAAAATCATGTCAGGGCTTATTTTTGGTGTAGGTCTTATTTTCAGGGAAACATGGTAGTACATTAATGTTTCATAGCTACAAGGGGAAAAATATCTTCATATTATTACACCCAACTGAAACGGCAGCATAAATCTATCAAGAAAAGTCCTCTCTTGCTTTCATATGAGATCACAGGATTATTTAGATACAATAGGGACAATTGAAAATCTAAAGGAAATACAATTACATCTCAATAAATTAGAATATCTTCAAAAAGTTAATTTTTTTCAGTAATTTAATATAAAAAGGGAATGCATATATTACACACATGGTCAAAATTGTTGGCACCCCTCGTTTAATGAAAGAAAAAGACACAATGGTCACAGAAATAACTTGAGTCTGACAAAAGTAATAATAAATAAAAAATCTATGAAAATGAACAAATGAAAATCAGACAATGCTTTTCAACCATGCTTCCACAGAATTTAAAAAAAAAACCTGCAACAGGCCTGGACAGAAGTGATGGTACCCCTGAAAATAATGTGATAAAAGGTACATGTTAAATCAAGTTCGGTCCACTAATTAGCAATACAGGTGTCTAGAATCTTGTAATCAGTCAGTAGACCTGCAAATAGGACTACAAATACTCACTGTGCTGTTTGGTGACATCGTGTGCACCACACTCAACATAGACCAGAGGAAGCGAAGGAAAGAGTTGTCTCAGGAGATTAGTAAGAAAATTATACACAAGCATGTTAAAGGTAAAGGTTATAAGACCATTGATGTTCATGTAGAAAATAAACAATTCCACTGTGTAGAAAATTCGTGGATAAAGGGGTACACTTCAGGTTCCAAGGCCACAGATTTCAAATAGAAGCAAAGCACTCCCAAGGTTGACTGAAATGTGTATTTATTTAAATGTGCGTTAAAAATAACGTTTTCGGTCCCACTGGACCTTCTTCAGTTGCATATTGTCTGGGTGAGATGCCCGCATGGACACCGCACTTCCTTGCCATCCTGCACGGTCATCTCACCCAGACAATGTGGAACTGAAGAAGGTCCAGTGGGACCGAAAATGTTATTTTTCACGCACATGTGAATAAATACACATTTCAGTCAACCTTGGGAGTGCCTTGTTTCTATTTGACAATGATGTTCATGTGACTACATTTGTACATATTATTCAGAAATTTAAGATCCATGGGACTGTAGCCAACCTCCCTGGACGTGGCTGCAGGAGGAAAATTGATGACAAATTAAAGAGACGGTTAATTCGAATGGCAACAAAAGAGCCCAGAAAAGCTTCTAAAGAGATTAAAGGTGAACTTCAAGCTCAAGGAACATCAGTCTCAGATTGCACCATACGTCGTTGTTTAAGTCAATGTGAACTTCATTGGAGATGACCAAGGAAGATACCATTGTTGAAAAAAAAATCATAAAAAAAGCCAGACTGAAATTTGTCAAACTACATGTTGACAAGCCACAAAGCTTCTAGGGGAATGTCCTATGGACAGATGAGACAAAATGGAACTTTTTGGCAAGGCACATCAGCTCTATGTTCACAGACGGAAAAATGAAGCATATCAAGAAAAGAACACTGTCCCTACTGTGAAACATGGAGGACGCTCTGTTATTTTCTGGGGCTGCTTTGCTGCATCTGGCACAGGGTGTCTTGAACCTGTGCAGAGTACAATGAAATCTCAAGACTATCAAGGGATTCTAGAGAGAAATGTGCTGTCCAGTGTCAGAAAGCTTGGTCTCAGACACAGGTCATGGGTCTTGCAACAGGATAATGACCCAAAGCACACAGCTAAAAACACCCAAGAATGGCTAAGAGGAAAACATTGAACTATTCTGAAGTTGCCTTCTATGAGCTCTGACATAAATCCTATTGAGTATCTTTGGAAAGAGCTGAAACATGCCGTCTGGAAAACACGAGACAACTAGAGCAGTTTGCTCTTGAGGAGTGGCCAAAATACCTGTCGAGAGGAGCAGAAGTCTCATTGACAGTTACAGGAATCGTTTGATTGCAGTGATTGCCTCAAAAGGTTGTGCAGCAAAATATAATGTTAAGGGTGCCATAATTTCTGTCCAGGCCTATTTCATGTTTATTTATTTATTTTTTTTTTTAATTCTGTTGAAGCAGAAAAGCAGCAATGTCTGTCTTTCATTTGTTCATTTTCATAGATTTTTTTATTTATTAATACTTTTGTCAGATTCAAGGTATGTCTGTGACCATTGTGGGTTTCTCTTTTATTAAATGAGGGGTATATAGAGTTATTGCAAACAGAGTGATCTATTTCAAGTGTTTATTTATGTTAATTTTGATAATTATGGCTTACAGCCAATGAAAACCCAAAAGTCATTATCTCAGAAAATTAGAATAATTACCACAGAACACCTGCAAAGGCTTCGTAAACGTTTGAAATGGCCTCTTAGTTTGGTTCAGTGGACCACACAATCATGGTGAAGACTGCTGACTTGACAGATGTCCAGAAGGCAGTCATTGACACACTCCACAAGGAGGGTAAGCCACAAAAGGTCATTGCTAAAGACGCTAGTTGTTCACAGAGTGCTGATTCCAAGCATATTAATGGAAAGTTGAGTGGAAGGAAAAAGCGTGATATAAAAAGATGCACATGCAACTGGGATAACCTCAGCCTTGATAGGATTGTTAAGAAAAGGCCATTCAAAAACTTGGGGGAGATTCACAAGGAGTGGACTGCTTCCACATTTCCTCATTATTCTCCATTAAACTTTAGATTTTTTCAGTCCACTCTATTTCTTGTGAAACCACCTTCCTCTCGCTATCTCTAACACTTGGAGAAGGAAGGGGGACAAAAGAGCAGTCTGGAGCAGGTTATCTGATTGGATTGGATCTTTTTTTTTTTGCAGGTCACTCAGCTAGATAAAAGCTTATAGGCAAAATCATTGCAATGATGTACTGTAAAATTTGTGTGGGCTTCTGTTCTGCTTGCTTTTCCTTCAGTCACTAGGTAGTGGCGCATTTTTGTTGTGAATGAGGCATAATAGCATCAGTCCTGTTTTATTGCTAGGACTATTGATGTAATTAGATCAGGAGCTATTGGATTAATTATCTGGTTTTGAGTACTCCTTTCTGAGAGCCCTGGATGGAGCTGCCTGCTATTTAAATCCCGAGATCTCTAGCAGCCAGGCAATTGGTTCTGCCACCTGGCTTGTGCTCTAGTTCCTGCTTGTGTTGTTTTCCTGATTCCTCCTGTTTTCTGACTCTGGCTTGAATTTTGACCTCTTGTTTTATGATTCTGTAGCTAATATGTCCTATTGGATTTGAACCTTTCTGGATACCCTTCCTGTCTCTGGTTCACTCCTCCGGACAGCAATCTAGTGGACCACATTGTAATACTAGAACTCTCTACTGGAGTTAAAGGGTGGAGGTTGGGGCTTTTCTGGAATCTGGCAAATAGATTGGCCTGGACCAAGTCTGTCCGAGGTAGCCATTTTGAGTCTGTGGCCTCTGACAGACGTGACAGATTTAGTGGCCTGCAAATTATGAATTCTCTCTAAATGGTGGTGGATCACATGCAAGAATGGCCCATTTTATCTACTTTCTTGTGGGGCGCTTTCAGTATTATGAAACCACTGAGGCCCAGCATCCTCCTTTGAGTTTTCTGAACCCAAGTTTAACCTGTCTAATAGACTTTCAGGTGACCATAAGAATTTTTTTAATTTTAGGATAAGCTGTTGTCTGTATTTTAGGCTTCAGCAATAATTATCTGGTTTTGAGAGTCAGCGGATGGGACTCATCATTTCCCTGCTGCAGAGTGACTCCCAGACTTGGGTCTTATGTCTACCTTCTGATGCTCAAGAGCTTCCAGCAGTTGACTTACAGTTCCTATATGATGACCATGACCAAGTAGCCAAGGCAAAGAGTAAATTAACAGTCGTCCACCAGGGCCAACATCCTGCTGAGCATTACTGTACGGAATTTTAGCGCTGGGCTACTGACTCTTAAGAATTATATGAAGATATCCAAAAACAGGGCTCAAGATGGCGTTTGAACTGGACTCAGAAACGTGACTTTCTGGTATTAAGTGATTCATGTTGACTTAGCTCAATATAAAATGATGAAACACATATACATATATATAGCAGAATAAGCTCTTTTACAGTTTACCCAATAGGAGACGTGATACGTATTTTTGGCTCCTAGCCAACTGATTTCTTTAAATGTATGTGAACTTCCGCAATTAAATCAGTCATATTTTCTACTCAGATCTGTGTACATCTCTTACTGGTCTGTGTGGATGAATTCAATAGCATGCTACTGATAAAATGACTCATAATATGATTTGGAATGCAGACGGATTTAAGATGTGGATGCATAACTTGGATTGCATCGTCCTAAATTATGCCCCCTTATCACTGTGACTTCCGACAGAAGGGACATGTACAGTATAAATAAGTCACATAAATAATTAAGAAATTTAAATATATTCTCATTATTGCATCGCTAAGTAATATAATATAATAGGATCTTTATTGGTACTTCTCTACATATATTATAGGTTGTGAATATAATCAAATGTTTTCAATCTACATTAAAATCTACTGCATTTTGGGTCAACAGATTCTTCACCTTCAAACATTATTTATTTTGCATGTGTAAAAACAAAATCAATAGCGCCTTGTTAGTAATGCACGCTAAAATCAAACATCATGTGCCATATTGCATGGAGAATCATAAACCTTAGTGCCCTCAACCCCCCACAGCCCCACGATCTCCCTAAATACTATATTTTCCAGCCTCAGCCATTTCTTTCTTAGTAGATATGAGCGAATCTCATCTGTTAAGATGCAAATTTGCCAATTTCTGTGTATTTTACTGGGAAATTTGATTTGCAGAGAATCTATTGTCTGTGAATTGAATGTCCCTTTTCATGCTGTGGGGTCCTGAGAGACCCCAGAGCATAATACCCTTAAGATGTAAAAAAAAAACTAATACTAAACTAAAACCTCACTGTTCACCTGCGCTGCCCACGGTCTCCTACACAGTCCTTTGCGCCTGTTCTTACTGCCATGTTGAGGCCTAGAACATCCCCGCGCATCATAACATCAGCGCTAAGATCTCATCACAACTTTACAACAGAAGTCTTTGCCTAGGCTACATGTCATGAAGTAAAAAATAATCAGCAGCCAACCCAACCCATTGCATGATAATCATACAGAATGATTGAGATAAATACCAATCAGATAATAGTTAGAAATGGACCAGGGCAAATCTCTACAAACATATGAACAAAGGACAAGAAAAATTGCGATCAAATAGGCAATATATGAAAGTAAAAAACTTTATTAATCAGGTGAAAAGATGATGACACAAAGAAACAAGATTGGAGCGCACATTCCAGGGGGAACCCAAGATACCATAATTAGATCATATGATGTACCTTGTTGCACAAACAAGTTGGTAACAATTTAAACAAAATGTATCTTTATATTCCAGAATTTTTTTTTTCTTTTTTCTTTAACATCTGAATAGCATGAAATAGCATAAAAAATGCATAATACAAGGTACCAAGGGTACACCATTAACAAAGGAGGCACACAATTGAATAAAAAAATAGGCTAGCAAAAAACTACACTAAACCCCAGCACATTGCCACAATAGGCAGGGAACATGTAAGGCAAATATGCAATCAGATGTATAATGTCCTACAATGTTTCATGGTATACAAAGCCACATAACAAACACCAGTCAAAGTACATGGAAATTCCACATGAAGAGTGAACACCAGGGTGATTGGATAATGTATGTCTGAGCATATTTAGGAGACAATCGGTCACCTGGGGGACTGGGTCAAGGTACCCACATGGAATGGCGTCCACCGCAACGTCCATTTCGGCTAGAGAGCCTTCGTCAGGGGGGCGGTGTGATGATGGGAAGGGATGGTTTAAAAATCCTGATTAGCCTAGTTTTTTATTTAATTGTGTGCCTCCTTTGTTAATGGTGTACCCTTGGTACATTGTATTATGCATTTTTGCATTTTTGTTTGCTATTTCATGCTATTCACATGTTAAAGAAAAAAAAAGAAAATTTCTGGAATATAAATATACATTTTGTATAAATTGTTACCAACTTGTTTGTGCAACAGGGTACATCATATGATCTAATTATGGTATCTTGGGTTTCCCCTGGAATGTGCGCCCCAATCTTGTTTCTTTGTGTCCAACGCCATAATCTTTTCACCTGATTAGTAAAGTTTTTCACTTCATATATTGGCTATTTGATCAATTTTTCTTTTCTATTGTTTACGTGTCATAAAGTCACGGCGTGACATCAATACAACAATACGACGCACGCGCGCAGAGCCTTCCCAGGCTTGATTTTGACTTTAAGTTTCTACCTACTGTAGCATGAACAGGCCTGGTGTTCCAGCACACCGCAGTAGATAAAGAGGCGTTAAGGCAAATATGAGGATGTACGAGCAACTGAGGTGGTCAAAAAGGAGAGTAGTAAGGGTTATATTTTGTTTTTAAACCATTTGCCAGCCCTCCGTGGTTTAGAAAAATGGTGGTCAGCTGAGCAAATTATGAACAATTCTGCATTTTAGAGAATACAATTTTTCGTTAAAAATCGAATAGAATTCAAATCCACTTGGATAAATTTACCCAATTTCACTTTTTAGCTACTTTCTCCAATTGTCACAAGAATAACACTATTTTAAGTGTTTAAACGAATTGTATAAGCCAGCCAAATAATTTATCGCTGCCAAATTCTCTCTCTTTCTAACGACGGTCTTTGAAGTTGACCGTTCTCCCCTCTGTTTAGTAATATGTAAAATGCATAAAAGGTTGCAGCATCCTGACAGAATGCAGTAATCAACACTTCACAGTGGGGGAAAAAAAAGAAAACCAAAATTCCAATAACTCAATTGACATTGCCTTTATCGACAAGCTGCCAAGATCTAAGTCCTACAATTCGGACTGTCACAGATCAGAGTTTGCCATGAGCTGTAGACGCTTCCAGAGCAAAAAAGTAGTTGATTGGAATTAAGGCACTTGAAAGAAATTGCATTGCAAAGGCTTATGGGTATTAGTCTGTGTCAAACCAAGTAATTTATGAAAGTGGCTTGCAGGTAAATGTCACATGAATGAAAAGAGGATAATAGGACCTTCCATCTGTCTAAAGTAATATTTATTCTTTAAACCTTTTATTAGACAAAGGCTATTTAATTGCAGTCTTAACTTGTGGAGGAGTAACTGATGTGGAAATGATGTTTTTATTTTTATGATGCTATAAGGAACACGTAGGTGTTTCAAATGGTAAGAAATAATGAGAGGTGGGCACAGAGTTAAGGGATAGCTAACCTTTTTAACTACTTTTAATGTTTTATGCCCTATTCAGTACTCTTGATCTGTAGGGATTTGAATGCTAAAACAAATACTAGCCACTTAAAGAGGTTGTCCACTACTTTTTTATTGATGGCCTATCTATAGAGTAGGACATCTATATCTGATCAGTGCTAGTGGGAGACCAGTCACTCCCACCAATCAGCTTTTACCAGTGCTGGATGAAAGTTCTCCGATGATGACTTAATACTGCAGCACTATCAAAACTATAGTTCCCGCGACCAGGTATTACAGATCCACCCACTATTCACTTCAAAGAAGGATGGATCTACAATACTAAGCCACGGCCAATATAAAAGTAACAGAGTTTCTGTGTTCCAGCTGCGTCCAAAAACGTCCGGCTGCCTCCAGCGCCAGTAACAGTCAATCGGCTAGGGTGACAAGTGTCGCACCCTCATGGATCAGATAGACATGAGTGTTGTGTCCATATGGCTATCGCATATCTATAGCATGAAGCGTTCAAATATTCTGAGTTGGTTCTAAAGAGAAGAGCAAAATAATAAGACAAGCTTGAGAATGGTCTATAGATTGTCCAGGTAGGGGCCAGAGGGAAACAGTGTTGGAAGGCAAGCCATAAAGATATGCAGGAAAAACTATCAATGGAATCACACTAAGGAAAACTGGAGGTAGGGTACCCAAAAATGTAGTACTCTATATTTATTTAAGTATAGCACCGCAAAACCTATACTACTTATGTAGAATTTGCATTCATCATACAAAGTAGAAGAGCAGGCTGCTCTATGTAAGTAATATAGGTGCACTGAGCTTCCACTTTAGTGTGGCTCTTGCTCCATCTGTATATTCCATCACTCAGTGTTGGACTCAAGTTTTTTTGTTCCAGTAGAGAAAGCGATCCAATAAATGAGAAAAAGAGTTTATTAGGAGTTTCCATTTTAGAGAAAGCTGTTGCCTGAATTTCAGGTTTTGCTCATAATGATCTGGTTCTGAGAGTCAGGGCTTGGGATTCATCATTTCCCTTCTGCAGGGTGACCTCCAGGCCTTATCTCTACCCCCTGATGCTCAAGATCTCCACAGCAGTCAACTTGCTTTTTGGCTCTTTTATGATGATCCTGACCAACCAGCTTTGGCAAAGAGCAAAGTAATCCTAAAGTAGTCCTCTGCCAGGGATTACTGTACTACTGACTCACATTGGAATGACCAGGGATTGAAGGGTAAAGGTTGGGGTTTTTTTAAAATTCAAGATTCAGTGCCTGTTGCCAAAGTTAGCTTCAAGTGAGATAGTCTTCTGCAGGACATTTGAGGTCTTGAGTGAGGACATAAATATTGTCTGGTCCTCTGGAGGTTCATTTGATAGCAATAGGTAGAAAAGAGATGTCCAATTACATAGCACATAAGTTTGGAGGTACTAGGTGACATGTTCTGTCAACGCTATCATGCTTAAGAGGGACACGTGTGTTCATAGAACATTGATAGCGAGCATAGAGAATACAGAAGTAATGATTATGTCTCATGACATAAAATAGGAGCTACTTCCATTTTAAATGAGTTATCTGCCAGATTTTCTAGCTTATGTATTGATTTTCTTAGTTTATAAGTCATAATGTGAGAATATAGGTTTTAAACCTCGAGCCACTCAATAGTTTGAGAACATCACACATTGGAGCTAGCATATTGATTGAGAGTTGCAGCCTTCCCAGGTGCCTAATTATCTGTCACTGTTCACAAAGACACGGCTGATGTTCTTCACCCTTCCAGCAAAACTCTTTAAATAGTTCTGAAGTCATTGTTGCCTTTATGTACAGTTCTCCATCCCTTGCGGGTTCCTTCTTTGGGGGCAAAATGCCTGCCCTGTCCTCATTTGTCTCTCCGCTAAGTACAGTCCTCTATGTTACTGACTCTATGAATCTTAATAGCCGCCGCAGACAGTGTTGGATTTGCATTTTAGCTCAGCTACTAAATACCGTACTTACAGTACTCCAGAGAACAATGCAGACACAATGGTTTTCTGTTCAAAGCATATAATTAAGCAGAACATCAAATTATTGCATTTCTTTACTTTTCACAACTCCTAATGCAGAGCTATTAAAAATGTTAAATTCAGATGTAATAGGAGGGGGTAAATGCTGTAAATAATGTAACTATCTAAACAGACTATTTACAGCGGTAAAAATAATGATGAACGCAAATAGTGTTAATTATGTCAACTAATGTGCAGAATGGAAATTAACCTACTAGAAAATGTAGCAATCAAATATAGCCATGGCTGCTGTGGAAGCAGATGAACTGAAACGTATCTGGCCATAAACAAATGGGGATTTTATACTTGCTTATTGGAGCATATACATGCAAAGATCATGTGCTATAAAACCTAGGTCATGCAGATCTATGGGCGCACATACAGTACATCCCAAAAGTCCCAAAAGTGAGAACACCTCTTACATTTTTATAAATATTTTAATATATATTTTCATGGGTCAATACTGAAGATATGACACTTTGACACCATGTAAAATAGTCTAATCTAAATAACTGAACACACAGCCGTTAATGTCTAATCAGCTGACAATGAAAGTGAGTACACCCCTAAATAAAAACTGTCAAAATGTGCCCAAAGTGTTAATATTTTGTGTGGCCACTATTATTTTCAAGCACTACCTTAACTCTCTTGGACATGGAGTTCACTAGAGCTTCACAGGAGACACTGTAATCCTCATCCATTCTCCATGACGAATTCACGGAGCTGGTGGATGTTAGAGACTTTGCGCTTCTCCACCTTCCATTTGAGGATAGCTTACAGATGCTCAATTGGGTTTGGGTCTGGAGACATGCTTGGCCAGTCCAGCACCATTACACTGTTTCTTTAGCAAGACAGTGGTCGTCTTGGAGGCATATTTGTCATAGAACATAATGGCATTCATGGTTTCCTCAATGAATTGTAGCTCCCCAAAGCCAGCAGCACTTATGCAGCCCCAAACCATAACACTCTCACCAACATGCTTGACTGTAGGCAGGACACACTTGTCTTTGTCCACCTCACCTGGTTGTTACACATACATTTGACACCATCTGAATCAAATAAGTTTATTTTGGTCTCAGTAATCCATGTCCTTAGTCTGCTTGTCTTCAGAAAACTGTTTGCAGGCTTTCTTGTGCATCATCTTTACAAGAGGCTTCCTTCTGGGAAAACAGCCTTTAAGACCAATTTATTGCATTGTACAGCTTATGATCTATGCAATGACACGCTGACCCACCATCTCTTTAACTTCTGCAGAACTGCTGGTAGCACTCATACGTCTATTTTGAAAAGAAAACCTCTGGACATGACTCTAAGCTCGTGCACTCAGCTTCTTTGGTCAACCATAGCAAGGCCTGTTCTGAGTTGGACCTCTCTTGTTAAACTGCTGTATGGTCTTTGCCACCGTGCTGCAGCTCAGTTTCGGAATGTTAGCAATCTTCTTATGACTAGGCCATCTTTATGTACAGGAACAATTCTTTTTTTCAGATCCTCTGAGAATTCTTTACCAGGAGGTGCCATTTTGAACTTAAAGTGACCAGTATGAGAGTGTGTGAGAGATAACACCAATTTAATAAAACTGCTCCCCATTCACACCTGAGACCTTGTAAAACTAATGACTCACATGTAGCCAGGGAGGGAAAATGGCTAATTGGGCACAATTTGGTTATTTTCACCTAGGGGTGTAGTCCCTTTTCTTGCCAGTAGTTTAAGCATTAATGGCTGTGTGTTATGCTTTTTAGACAACTCACCAAATTTATACTGTTATACAAGCTGTACACTGACTATTTTACATTGTATCAAAGTATCAAATGTCAGTGTTGTCCTATGAAAAGACATAAAATATTTACAAAAATGTGAGGGGTGTACTCATTTTCGTGATACTGTAGTAAATAAAATATTAGTGCAAGTTTAATTTGTCATGAAAAAATCTTGAAGAATCAATAATATTAATGTGGTGATCTTATTTGATTTATAGATGACTTTGTATGAGATTGACATTGGGCAAAAAGTGTTTGTAACCTGTGTGGGCTCTATTTTGTATAAATAACAAAATAATTCATACTGACCTGCTGTCAACTTACTGGATCAGGTCTCTTTGTGATCTCGACCGTCATCGGAACCATTGACTGTTCCATTCAACAAGCCACAGACTTGTGATAGGCTGCAGCGGTCAGTTGACTTGAATTGCGCATCATCGGATGTTCTTCTGATGAATCCTATGGCTGCTTGAATGGTGTAGTATTCACTTCCGGTGCTGTCATAAACCACAGAGCAGCATGGGCTGGACTTAGGAGGGTAGACATCAGGTCTATATGATTTATGTTGTTGTTTTTATAGAATTCAACCCTGAGGTAGCAAGCTAAGATAACTCCTTTAAAGGCAACCAAACATCAGGATTTTGGTATATAAGGTAAAGCCAGTGCAGTACTGGCACTATCAGGCAGATTATCTACATACCATTAGTGGGCAGCTCGGATGTTTAGGCTGTGAAATCCAAGTTTATGAAGTTTGAAAATTCATCCACTTTTTGACTGACGTGTGCACTTCTCCAGATAATAATCATGTGTATAACCCACCCGGATATTATCTGGAGACGTGCACAAGTCAGTCAAAAAGTGGATGAATTTTCAAACTGGCTTTACCTTATATACCAAAATCCTGATGTTTGGTTCCCTTTAAGGGCAAATAGGGTCTATATCGTGGCACATAGAGGCAAGGCAATGGTAGGGTAGAATAGCTATAAAATATCTTTAATATATGACATCCAGTGGTATAAGAGATTGCTTTTTCAATCTTTTACGAATATCATATAAAAGCTTTGTACATTTCGGAAATTGTATCAGGGGTCACTCATGGCACGGCTACGATAAGACACTCGCATCAGTCCCATAATTCCCCTAACATCACAGTTCTCCAAGATTTTCCACCGTACAGTTCCTCTCCTCCTGTTTATGTCTGGCGATACTCTCCAACAACCTACTGTATCTCACTCCAGCACATGCTCTCACTCCTCCCCTCCTTTTTCCAGCTCTTTCAGCAGGCTCACCCAAGAGTGCAGTTATTGGTGTGGTAAAACTGTGAAAAAACCCATGATTGCGCCATTGTTTTGGGGGTTTCCTTTTGAAAGTGTTCATTGTTCGGTACAAATGACATAACAAAATTATTTAACATGTTAGAAAGATTTCAGTGAAAAAAAAAAAAAAAATATATATATATATATATATATATATATATATATATCAACATATTCTGAGACCTTTGGATTTTTCCATTGGCAAGCTGATGTGATGACCCAAAAAGAAGAACTTCTGCCTTTTTATTTGTCTTCTCATTGTACTGTTTACTGTTTGGGTTCATCCCTTAGTGCCCATATCATGTACATGTATGGGGGTGGTCACGTGAGGTCATAGCTCAGGAGCCGAGCTCCTTCAACGTGTGACAGATATCGGCTATATTCAATAGGAGGCAACTGTCTCTGATAGATGTGGATGAGGCTGTTAACTATTTAAAAACTGCTTCATTCTCTGACATTGGCATTTAAATGGAATATGTGCCGTTAATTGCACTTACAGGTAACCATATGAAGTCTTTTATGTAATTGCAGGGCATTAATGGGCTAATCTGTTCGCTGGCTCCTATCACTGCATCTTGGTACTCCTCAGAACCAAGCTCTATGCTGAGGTTCAAAGGAGACAAAGATTTACACAATATTACAATACTATGGCATTTTAGTATACAGTATATTATAGGCCATAAGACAATCATAGGTTGGTGTCCCCTGGGGGGACTAAAAAAGGTAACAATAAAAATAAGTTTTTACAAATGCAAAAAAATATATTAAAGTTCAAATCACCCCACTTTTCCTCTATTGAGAATAAAGAAATTAAAAAAAAAAATATTAGGAAAATAATGAAAACATTAACAATGTGTTTTTGTTGGTCTCTACTCCTCTCTAAATAAAATGCAATAAAACCAGATCAAAACATCAGACAGAGCCAATAGGGATGAGAGAACTGGTAAGCTTTACAAGCATTTTGATTCTCAGGTACTTGGTACTCATTCAAAGTTAAATTGTTCTGTAGTCATCCATTAGAACGGATCCTTTGTGTAACTGATTTCTGCAGACTCCGTTTTTTTAACATAGCAGTCTATAGACAACGGATCCGTTATACCTTGTATTCGTAATGGATCCATTGTTTTTTTAAAGGATCCATTACAAATGGGCGACAAATAATAATCTGTTAAGGCTGCTTTCACACATTAGTTTTTTGCAATCAGGCACAATCCGGTTTGTGCCTGATGCAACGGATCCATCTCCGATTGTGTAAAAACTGATGCGACAGATCCGGTAAAAAAACGGATCTGTTTTTTTTTTTTTTTTATGCTGAGAGAGAGAGAGAGACCCCATCATCCCCGCACAAACGCCGGCACTATCGCCCCCATCATCACCGCACAAACGTCGGCACTATCGCCCCCATCATCCCCGCACAAACGCCGGCACTATCGCCCCCATCATCCCCGCACAAACGCCGGCACTATCGCCCCCATCATCACCGCACAAACACCGGCACTATCGCCCTCATCATCCCCGCACAAACATAGGCACTATCGCCCCCATCATCCCCGCACAAACGCCGGCACTATTGCCCCCATCATCACCGCACAAACACCGACACTATCGCCCCCATCATCCCCGCACAAACACCGACACTATCACCCCCATCACCCCCGCACAAACGCCGGCACTATTGCCCCCATCATCACCGCACAAACACCGGCACTATCGCCCTCATCATCCCCGCACAAACATAGGCACTATCGCCCCCATCATCCCCGCACAAACGCCGGCACTATTGCCCCCATCATCCCCGCACAAACACCGGCACTATCGCCCCCATCATCCCCGCACAAACGCCGGCACTATTGCCCCCATCATCACCGCACAAACACCGACACTATCACCCCCATCACCCCCGCACAAACACCGGCACTATCACCCCCATCATCCCCGCACAAACACCGGCACTATCGCCCCGATCATCTCTGCACGTGATCGGTGAGTGGGTGAGAGTCAGTGAGTGAGTGAGTCAGTGTGAGAGAGAGAGAGAGTGAGTGAGTCAGTGTGAGAGAGAGAGAGAGTGAGTGAGTGATTGATTTTCTGACAAGCAATGAATTTATATCACTTCTGGGCATGCTCAGAAGTAAAAACCGAATCCGGTACATTCTTCCGGTGTTTGATGCATGCCACCGGATTCGGCGTGCATAGACTTTCATTATGCACCATGCCGCACAGCGCCGCACCTGGCACTATGCAGTTTTTTGTCGCTAGCAAAAACGTTCCTCTCTGCATCCTGTGCGGCCGCCGGAGTTTTGGTCCCCATTGACTTATATGGGGTCCAGTGTTCGGGCTCCAGTTTAGGTTAAAGTCTGGTCCTGAACAAGACTTTTCTTTTTAAGTATGGCTGGACATGCCGAACCCGAACATCTCTATTTATGATACAAACTCTTCCAGCTAAATCTCAACCCTATATTATAAATTAAGGCAGGGAAATGACTGGATCAGAGGAAAAGGGCATAATCTACAGATGGGAAAGAGTTTTGAAAGATCCTGAAATCACAAAAAGATGCTAGACGGATGCCAGGCAGTATGGAAAACAGTAGTCAATGAAGTCTGGCAGGAATCTTACTATGAAATCACAACACAATTTACAGGTTTAATATTTCCTCTGGCATTAACTTACCCGATAGGTTGCAGGCATGACCAAAGTGTAAACAACTGAAACTAATCTATTACATAGACTTTGGTCATGCTACTCTCATACATATTTTGAGGGAGAATTGCGAAAACTGTTTTTCTATTTGTAGAATATTACTCTTCCAACTGAGACCATGATTTTTTTTCACTCATATTCATTTGATAGCCCACTGCCTCCGTTGACTCATATAATTCTTTTAGCAGTAAAGAAAAAAAGAAGTTTATTAGGTTATTGGTTAAAGGCCAAGGCTCCCAAGGCAGAGGATGTTACACTTCAAAGTAAACATTATTAAAAATATGGAGAGTCTTGACGTGAAGAAGGTTAGAGATTCAAGGGCAGATGCCTTTTTCAAGAAATGGAGCACATTTATTGTTGTTGTCTCACATGAGGAAATTAAACATACTGGTAAAACCTTTCCAAAAGAGGACTTGGTATTTGATGGCTGTCTAGTAGATTCTCTGGGAAATCTTAAAGGGGTTGTCAACTACTCGGACATCTTCTGAATTAGTGCATTTGCCACGGGTTAAAAGGAAAAAACTTACACTCACTGCCAGCGCCGTTCTGGCGCTCACTTGTAGGGGAGCGCAGCCCATACTAATGATGTTGCTTTACTATGACTTTAAGATTTTGTTGTACTGTGGCTTTAAGAGACTGGCTCCCCTGCAGAGCACAATGGAATGGCCTGCATCTCCCTTGCTGCTGTGCGTTTGTTTGGTCTCCCTGAAAAAAGTGCAGGGAGAAGCAGGAAGTGGCAGACAGTGTGAGAGAGTTCCAGGACATGCAGAGTGACATAGTCAGGAGATTCGGTATCCGGCCTACTAGAACACCTTGCCTGATGAGCCCAGCTGCCCAGTGAATCGTGGGAAGAGAAGTCCTGCATCGCCCTCCCAAAGTGAAGTGCACACCATCGTACGTCAAGCCTCAGTGCGGACTGGTCCTGCGGACAGTGCCGTGAGTGTACGGTGTGTATAGTATGGTTAGGAAACCATAGTAGGCCTCCGTAGTCAGAGTGCGGTATCCACACGGTCCCTTTTGGGGAGACCGGTTAGAATAAAGAACAGAGCAGAATTGTTTAATGTTGCATACACTTCAGTTCAAGGGTTTAGGGTCACCCAGGCAATTTTGTCTTTTCCATGAAAAATCATAATTTTATTTATCAAATTAGTTGCATAATGAATAGAAAATATAAAAAATAAAAAAATATATCTAGATTCAATGCTTGTCTTGATACATCCCAGAATTTTGTTGGCTTTTTTAGCTGCAGCTCCGCATTATTGGCTCATGTTGAATCTGGGATCCACTATTATGCCCAAGGCCTTTTCCCCGATGCTATCACCTAGTTCTATTCCTCTCATACTATATATGCTTTTTACATTTCTTTTACCCAGATGTAGGACTTTGCATTTGTCACTGTTAAAAACCATTCTGTTCTCCTTGGCCCATTGTTCGAGTGTATCTAGATCCTTTTGAATACGATTTATTTCCTCTCTAGTGTTGGCTACGCCTCCTATCTTAGTATCATCTGCAAATTTTATGAGTTGCCCAATAATTCTGTTATCCAGATCATTTATAAAGATATTAAACAGCACTGGCCCCAGAACAGAGCCTTGCGGCACCCCACTTTTGACTTTCCTCCAGTTGGATGTGTATCCATTTAGTATTACTCGTTGAGCCCGATCATTAAGCCAGTTGTGAATCCATCTAACTGATTTTTTGTCAATTCCATACTTGATCATCTTCTCAATGAGGATGTCATGTGATACTTTATCGAATGCCTGACTGAAGTCAAGGTATACTATATCCACAGCAGTCTCCTGGTCTAACCATTCAGTGACTTTGTTGTAGAAGGTAATCAGTTTGGTCTGACAAAATTGATTGGTCATAAAGCCATGCTGGCTTTGGTTGATTAATATCTTCCCATCCAGGTACCTAACTAAATGTTCTTTGACAATTTGCTCGAAGATTTTTTCCTGCAATAGAGGTCAGGCTTACAGGCCTGTAATTCCCTGGATCCTCCTCTTCCCCCTTTCTGTAGATAGGAACCACCTTTGCCCTTTTGCAATCTAGTGGGACCTCTCCTGTTTCCCATGACTTATTGAAGATAATGGCAAGTGGTACTATTATTTCCTCAGCTATCTCTTTCAAGACTCTAGGATGTAAATCGTCTGGACCTGGGGACTTGGTTTCCTTTAACTTGGCTAAGTGTCTAATATCAATTCTTTGCTTATTGTTACCTTGGACTCCTTCTGACCATCATTTCTATCATGATTTTTGTTGGTGCTTGCATTACTTTTTTGGGAGAAGACAGATATGAAATATGAATTTAGTATCTCCACCTGCTGTTCCACCTTGTTGACTGTTTCACCTTTTTGATTCTGCAGGACTCCTATGGTCTCCTTCACTTTTCTTTTGCTTTTAACATACCCCCAAAATCCTTTTACCTTACTCTTGGCCTCTTTTGCAAGTCTCAATTCGTGTTCGACCTTAGCTCCTTTGAAGCTTGTCTTGCAGAGTCTGCAAACTGCCAGGTATTCACTAGAGTTGAGCGCGGTTCGAGGTTCTCCAGTTCTAGGCTCGAGTGATTTTGGGGGCTGTTCGAGATCGAACTAGAACTCGAGCTTTTTGCAAAAGCTCGATAGTTCTAGAAACGTTCGATAATGGTTCTAGCAGCAAAAAGCAGGGCTTTTTACAGCTACAGTGTGCAGGAGCCATCGCTGGCAGCCTGCCAGAAGCTGGTAACCAAGATAAACATCGGGTATCCAACCAAAGCGCTTTGGTTAGTAACCCTATGTTTATCCTAGTTACGTGCAGGAAGCCAAAGTATTTCTCTAGGTTTTTTAACTGCATGAGAGGACACACACAAGCTAGGGACCCCAACGTAGAGAAATACTTTGGCGTAGTGTTGGGGCTCTATTGCATTGATCAATTCAGTAGCTAAATTTCTCTTGATTCATATGTTCATGGCAGTAATGCAGATTCCATTTTTCACATATTCACTCTTGCATATAGCTATTGGATTTTTCAAGTCAGTATTCACACAGCAGATTCTGCTATTTCATGTATTCCCCTTACATAGTCACTGGTGTGCATACCTTATCTCCCCATAGTGATGTTTTTTTAGGTTTTTGCACCCAGTTCAGACTTAGAATGGTGTTCCAAACGTTATTCCTATTTGTTAGTGTGCTGGAGATCAGCGCAGGTAATGTACCTCGCTGACAGCAGCACTTGTCATGCCCTGCAGTGACCTGGGCTGACCCATTGATGTTAGCTCAGGTCACTGCACTGCTCTCCCAGCCAATGGGGAACATCCTGCTCTTCATTGACTGGGACAGTGTGGATCCTCATGGCAACCCCTTGGATTACACCAGACCTGGATTTGTTTTTCATTCTAATAAATTGGTTAAAGAGGGAATGTTTTGGGGAGTGTTTTTTCAAATAAAAATGTGTTTGTCGTCTATTTTTTTTTATTACTGACTGGGTTGGTGATGTCGGGTATCTGATAGACGCCTGACCTCACCAACCCCAGGGCTTGATGCCAGGTGACATTACACATCTGGTATTAACCCCATATATTACCTCGTTTGCCACCGCACCAGGGCGCGGGATGAGCTGGGGCGAAGCACCAGGATTGGCGCATCTAATGGATGCGCCACTTCTGGGGCGGCTGCGGCCTGCTATTTTTAGGCTGGGGAGAGTCCAATAACCATGGACCTCCCTAGTCTGAGAATATCAGGCCCCAGCTGTCTGCTTTACCTTGGCTGGTGATCCAATTTTGGGGGACCCCTACGTGGTTTTTTTTTAAATTATTTATTTAATTTAAAATAACAGCGTGGGGTGCCCTCAGTTTTGGATTACCAGCCAAGGTGAGGTTGCCAGCTGTGGTCTGCAGGCTGCAGCCGTCTGCTTTACCCTAGCTGGCTACAAAACTAGGGGGAACCCTACGTCATTTTTTTTTTCATTTTTTTGGCTAAATACAAAGCTAAGCACCCCTTAGTGCCACATGAAAGGCACCAAAGGGTGCTCCACTTTTTCCTCCACTTTTTCTCCACTGTTTCTCCATTTTTTCTCCACTTATTCTCCATTTTTTCTCCACTTTTTCTACATTTTTTCTCCACTTATTCTCCACTTTTTCTCCACTTTTTCTCCACTTGTTCTCCACTTTTTCTCCACTTTTTCTACATTTTTTTCTACATTTTTTCTCCACTTTTTCTCCACTTTTTCTCCACTTTTTCTACACTTTTTCTCCATTTTTTCTCCACTTATTCTCCACTTTTTCTCCACTTTTTCTACATTTTTTTCTCCATTTTTTCTCCACTTTTTCTCCACTTTTTCTCCATTTTTTTCTCCACTTTTTCTACACTTTTTTCTCCACTTTTTCTCCACTTTTTTCTCTACTTTTTCTCCATTTTTTCTCCACTTATTCTCCATTTTTTCTCCACTTATTCTCCACTTTTTCTCCACTTTTTCTCCACTTTTTCTACATTTTTTTCTCCATTTTTTCTCCCCTTTTTCTCCACTTTTTCTCCACTTTTTCTCCACTTTTTTCTCCACTTTTTCCTCCATTTTTTCTCCACTTTTTCTCCACTTTTTCTCCATTTTTTCTCCACTTTTTCTCCACTTTTTCTCCATTTTTTTCTCCACTTTTTCTCCACTTTTTCTCCACTTTTTCTCCATTTTTTCTCCACTTTTTCTCCACTTTTTCTCCACTTTTTCTCCACTTTTTTCTCCATTTTTTCTCCACTTTTTCTCCACTTTTTCTCCATTTTTTCTCCACTTTTTCTCCACTTTTTCTCCATTTTTTTCTCCACTTTTTCTCCACTTTTTCTCCACTTTTTCTCCACTTTTTTCTCCACTTTTTCTCCACTTTTTTCTCCACTTTTTCTCCATTTTTTCTCCACTTATTCTCCATTTTTTCTCCACTTATTCTCCACTTTTTCTCCACTTTTTCTCCACTTTTTCTACATTTTTTTCTCCATTTTTTCCCCACTTTTTCTCCACTTTTTCTCCACTTTTTCTCCACTTTTACCTCCACTTTTTCTCCACTTTTTCTCCACTTTTTCTCCATTTTTTCTCCACTTATTCTCCACTTTTTCTCCACTTTTTCTCCACTTTTTCTACATTTTTTTCTCCATTTTTTCTCCACTTTTTCTCCACTTTTTCTCCACTTTTTCTCCATTTTTTTCTCCACTTTTTCTCCACTTTTTCTCCACTTTTTCTCCACTTTTTTCTCCACTTTTTTCTCTACTTTTTCTCCATTTTTTCTTCACTTATTCTCCATTTTTTCTCCACTTTTTCTCCACTTTTTCTCCACTTTTTCTCCACTTTTTCTCCACTTTTTCTACATTTTTTTCTCCATTTTTTCTCCACTTTTTCTCCACTTTTCTCCACTTTTTCTCCACTTTTTTCTCCACTTTTTCCTCCACTTTTTCTCCATTTTTTCTCCACTTATTCTCCATTTTTTCTCCACTTATTCTCCACTTTTTCTCCACTTTTTCTCCACTTTTTCTCCATTTTTTTCTCCACTGTTTCTCCACTTTTTCTCCATTTTTTTCTCCACTTTTTCTCCATCTTTTTCTCCATTTTTTCTCCACTTTTTCTCCATTTTTTTCTCCACTTTTTCTCCACTTATTCTCCACTTTTTCTCCACTTTTTCTCCATTTTTTTCTCCACTTTTTCTCCATTTTTTCTCCACTTATTCTCCACTTTTTCTCCACTTTTTCTCCACTTTTTTCTCCACTTTTTCCTCCACTTTTTCTCCACTTTTTCTCCATTTTTTCTCCACTTTTTCTCCATTTTTTCTCCACTTTTTTCTCCACTTTTTCCTCCACTTTTTCTCCACTTTTTCTCCACTTTTTCTCCATTTTTTCTCCACTTATTCTCCACTTTTTCTCCATTTTTTCTCCACTTTTTCTCCACTTTTTCTCCATTTTTTTCTCCACTTATTCTCCACTTTTTCTCCACTTTTTCTCCACTTTTTCTCCATTTTTTTCTCCATTTTTTTCTCCACTTTTTCCTCCACTTTTTCTCCACTTTTTCTCCACTTTTTCTCCATTTTTTCTCCACTTATTCTCCACTTTTTCTCCACTTTTTCTCCATTTTTTTCTCCACTTTTTCTCCACTTTTTCTCCATTTTTTTCTCCACTTATTCTCCACTTTTTCTCCACTTTTTCTCCGTTCTTTTTCTATGGTTGGTCTACCCATTAGCTCTGCCATGCATACTGTAGCTCTACACCTACTGCACATGTTACTTTATGATTGACATCTCTTTCGTACCAGAGCTGTCTAAGCCTACTCTGACCCCATATTTGTCATTACTATATTGTCCTTGTACTGTATTATGACATTTCTATCATGTGTTTCATTTCTTGCTGTGTTGCAATTTTTTTTGCTGCATCCCAATTGTACCTCTACATTGTTCGAGTTTATGTTATTGTTCTCTCACTCTTATGTGATACTGATTATTGTCATTTTTCATGATTACATGCAGATAAGTCCAATCTGACGAAGGCTCAGGCCGAAACGTCATTTGTAACTTGTTTTGGACAAAAACATATATGCTTATGAAATTTTTTTTTTCTTAATACGGACCAATAAAGAGTGATTTTGCATTACTATCCGTTGTGACTTACTGACTTAGTCTGGAAGATTTAGAGTGCCGAGGTTACTCACTAATTTTATCTATTATTACCTCTGAGCACCTATATACCAGTGAGCAGAGCTTCCTCTACAGTAGTTCTCCTGATTAGGCATGCCCTTACCTCATGAGCAGGGCATTGCAGCTTTGGTAGCAACCATTACGACATGAACTCTGCTGCTGTGGACCCGAGAAGAGTGAGTGCAGATTCATTGCACCCACACTCCTCACATGAAGGGTCCGCACTCCTAGAAAATGGGGGATACGTTCCCTGAGTGTCTCCCCCCCATATTCTAGACGGTCCAGAGTCGTCGTGGGACCCCTTTATTTTTTTTCTTACAATAAATTGGTGAAAGAGGAAATGTTTTGGGGACTGTTTTTTCAAATAAATTTCTTTTGTCGATTTTTTTTTTTTTGTTAGTACTGACAGTTTATGATGTTGGGTATCTAATAGACGCCATGACATCACAAACTGCTGGGCTTGATCTCAGGTTACTTTACAGCTAGTATCAACCCGATTTATTACCCCGTTTGCCACTGCACCAGGGCACGGGATGAGCTGGGGTGAAGCGCCAGGATTGGCGCATCTAGTGGATGCGCCACGTCTGGGGTGCCTGCGGCCTGCTATTGTTAGGCTGTGAAGGCCCAATAACTATGGACCTTCCCACCCTGAGAATACCAGACCACAGCTGTCCGCTTTACCTTGGCTGGTGATCCAATTTGAGGGGGACCCTACTTTTATTGTGTAATTATTAATATTTATAAAATAATTATAAAAAAGAGCCTGAGGGGACCTCCACATTGGATCCCCAACCACGGTAAAGCTACCAGCTGTGGTTTTCAGGCTACAGCCGTCTGCTTTACCCTAGCTGGCTATCAAAAATGGGGGGACCCAACGTCATTTTTTTTTTAAACTATTTTTTAAATAGAAAAAATTAATGGGCTTCCCTGTATTTTGATTGCCAACCAAGGTAACGGTAGGCAGATGGGGGTGGCAACCCATAGCTGTCTGCTTTATTTGCGCTGAGAATCAAAAATACCGCGGAGCGCTACGTCATTTTTTTAAAGATTTATTTTTACAGCACTGTGATGTCCAGCAATCAAAATACAGGGAAGCCCATTTTATTTTTAGTTATTTAAATAAATAATTAAAAAAAATATATATTGGCTCCCGCTGCATTTTTTGTATTGCTAGCTAAGGGTAATCCAAGCAGCTACTGGCTGCTAACCCCCACTGCTTGGTGTTACCTTCACTGGCAATGGAAAATCCAGGGAAGCATTTTTTATTTTTTTTGCCAAAAAACTACAAAAAAAGGACGTGAGCTTCGCCATATTTTTGTATGCTAGCCAGGTATAGCAGGCAGGTGCTGGAAGAGTTGGATACAGCGCCAGAAGATGGCGCTTCTATGAAAATACCATTTTCTGAGGCGGCTGCAGACTGCAATTCGCAGCAGTGGGGCCCAGAAAGCTCAGGCCAACCTGTGCTGCGGATTCCAATCCCCAGCTGCCTAGTTGTACATGGCTGGACACATAAATGGGGCGAAGCCTACGTCATTTGTTTTCTAATTATTTCATGAAATTCATGAAATAATAAAAAAAGGGCTTCCCTTTATTTTTGGTTCCCAGCCGGGTACAAATAGGCAACTGGGGGTTGGGGGCAGCCGTACCTGCCTGCTGTACCTGGCTAGCATACAAAAATATGGCGAAGCCCACATAATTTTTTCAGGGGGCGAAAAACTTCTGCATACAGTCCTGGATGGAGTATGCTGAGCCTTGTAGTTCTGCAGCTGCTGTCTGTCTGTATGGAGAAGAGCAGACAGCAGCTGCAGAACTACAAGGCTCAGCATACTCCATCCAGGACTGTATGCAGAATTTTTTTGCCCACCAAAAAAATGACGTGGGCTTCGCCATATTTTTGTATGCTAGCCAGGTACAGCAGGCAGCCACGGGCTGCCTCCAACCCCCAGTTGCCTATTTGTACCCGGCTGGGAACCAAAAATAGAGGGAAGCCCGTTTTTTTTTAATTATTTCACTTATTTCATGAAATAATTAAAAAACAAATGACGTGGGCTTCGCCCAATTTTTGTGTCCAGCCGGGTACAACTAGGCAGCTGGGGATTGGAATCCGCAGCACAGGTTAGCCCGAGGTTTCTGGGCGCCTCTGCTGCGGATTTCAGTCCGCAGCCGTCCCAGAAAATGGCGCTCTCATAGAAGCGCCATCATCTGGCGCTGTATCCAACTCTTCCAACAGCCCTGGAGCTGGGTGGCTTGTTGGGTAATCATGAGTTAATACTGGCTTTGTTTTACTAGCCAGTATTAAGCCAGAGATTCTTAATGTCAGGCACGTTTGACCCGGCCATTAAGAATCTCCAATAAAGGGTTAAAAAAAGACACCACACAGAGAAAAAATACTTTAATAGAAATAAATACACAGACACATTAGAGACTCCATCTTTATTACCCCCTGTCAGCCCTCCACGATCCTGCTCTTCTGTCTTCTTTCTTTCTAGTGTAGTAGTAGTGACGATTGTAGTGAGGATGAGGTTCCCCAGCTCATCACTTGGGGCTGGGGAACCTCATCCTCACTACAATCCTCACTAGTGTAGTAGTAGTGACGATTGTAGTGAGGATGAGGTTCACCAGCTCATCACTTGGGGCTGGGGAACCTCATCCTCACTACAATCCTCACTACAATCGGGAAGCAGCGTGCAGCCTTCACTCCGTGAGTGATCAGTGCTGGCTGTCAGCGGTAACAGCGGTAACGCTGACAGACGCGTTACCATAGCAACGGTGATCTCGGAGCCGCGGTTAGCGGTGACGTCACCGCTAACTGCGTTGCTATGGCAACGGTGATCTCCGTTAATGACCGGCTGTGTCAGCCGGTCCCTAACGGAACGGGGAGTCGACCGTGTGCTAGAGCATGTCGCCGGTACACGGCGATACACATATGTGCACCGTGTACCGGAGAGATGCACTCGCAGGTCCTACATGACGCGTCATAGTCATGTGACCAGTCTGTAGCCAATGAGATAATAGCCACGTGACTGGTCACATGGCTATTTTGACGTCACGATAGGTCCTGCATCTCTGCTAGCAGTGCCGGTCACGGGAGGATTCAGCGATCATCGGATGGAATAGCGGCAGGAGACAGAGTGCAGAAGGGATCGCGAGGACCGGTAAGTGTTATGGCAATGTTTATTAACTGTTTGTGTACATTTATAATGCATTTTTATGTGTTTGTGATTGCCTCCCATTATAGCCTATAGGTTCGAGTTTGGTTCGTCGAACGTTCGACGAACCGAACTCGAACGGGACCCCCGTTCGGCGAACCGACCTCGAGCCGAACCGCGACCGGTTCACTCATCTCTAGTATTCACCCCTACGTATAACCCCCATCCTTCCACTTGATGTATATTTCCTTTTTCTTTTTAAGCGGGTGATGTAATTTTTTGGTCATCCATCCTGGTTTCCTTAGGACTTTACCATTTTCTTCCTTTTAGGTATTGTTAGTTCTTGTGCATTAAGTATTTCCTTACAGAAGATTTCCCATCCTTTGTGCGCAATTTTGTGCCTAACAATTAGGTGCCATTGAATTCTACAAATCTTTGCTTTTAGGCCCTTGAAGTCTGCTCTGCTGCAGTCAAGCCTTGAATTATTTGTCTTCTCAGGTGTTCCCCCTCTTGCAACCCCAAATTCAATGAAAGCATGATCGCTGAGTCCCAGTGTCTCTGCTACCCTTAGCCCCTTAACCATATCCTCGTTGTTTGTTAGAACTAGGTCCAAGATGCCTGTTCCCCTTGTATTTTCTTCTACCAGCTGGGAGATGAAGTTGTCTGCAAGGCAGGATAAAAATTGTATAGAGCCTTTACTCTTACCTGTGAGGGTTTCCCAATGAATGTATGGGTAGTTGAAATCTCCCATGATTACTATTTCATGTTTTTTTGAGAAAGTGGCCATTTAATGTGAAAAAATGTCATCCATATCCTCTGATTGACCTGGTGGTCTGTAATAAACACCTATCATATCCGTCCCCTTGTTTACGCCATGAATCCTTAATAGGGATGATCGAATACCAAAATATTCAACTTCGCGAATATCCAACGAATATGTCGCCACTATTCGACTCTTCGCGAATCTTTGATGAGCAAAGTAAGTCTATTGGAAACTCGAATAATTTCACGTTGGACCTAACGGCGAGCTGTGGGGACTGAGAAAAAGGCTGAAATGGATGGGAAAAGGCAGAAACAGTATGGGCACAACCTGTGGAAGGTGTGTGACTGCATTTCTGGTGTCTTGGAATAACATGCTCAGAGCAGCACGCGGCTTTTACGTAGTCGCCAGAACAGCTCTCAAGCCAAAGTAAAAGAGGGGAAATTGATAAGAAATAGTTTGTAGTGCCTAATCACTGTGATACAACATAAAATCAAGCCCCGACCTAAAAAAAAACACTTTAGCATATGTTCACATGTTTAGTTTTTTACATTTTTCTCCCTTTTTTGATTAGAAAGGGCTCTAACTTATACATTATATTGGTGTTTGTCTCGCATCTCCTTTTTTGGGACATATTTGACAGCACTTTAAAAGGTCAGCTACAATGTGCCCTTTGGGATGTCGGCCTTGCCCTCCTCCTCCACCAACACCACCGGCTCCAGTGGCCCTCTATTCAAAATCTATTCAAATTATTCAGTAATGTCTGTTTTATGGACAAATAAACGCCACGCTGGGACATCGAAGCTGATGTCGTTGATGATGATTGCATCTGGACAAAAGCAGGGTGGGTAGCAGAAGGCATCATCGCCTGCTTCCTAGATCACAGTTTGTGAAGCATGCAGCACAATGGAAGTGGCAGTTGTTTCACTCTGGAACTCAGGCTTTATTCCACTAGCTAACACTGAGGATTTAAAAAAATTCCGTTTCCCCAGGAGGGAATGGTTCAGACACCATGGAGCACAGCATCAGAAGGTACTCCCAACTACTTTTTTTTGTTAAAATTGTGAGGATTTGCAACAGTGCATAACATGCCAAGGAGTAAAAAAAAAATTATGGTTCCGCAGGGGGCCATGTGTAACACACCATGGAGCACAGCATAAATAAAGAACACAAATAGAGACTGCCTGACTAATTGTTATAGACAGTGTAACCTCGACAGTGGTTGTGCCAGTGCATAATGTACAAAGTCTTGAAAAATAATGCCCTGGGTGATTGGGCCAAACAATTAAATCGCAGCAGCATAACAAGTTAGATTATTATAACAGGATGAGGCACAACCACTGTAGTGGAAAAAATGGAGGTGCACTTGTCTGCTTCCAAACCTTCTGTCTTCAAGTAAATACAAGGCAATCTTCAAAGTATGATTTGCATATAATTTATTTCCAAAAAAAAGTTGACAACATGTGACATTTCGGCCACGTGATGGCCTTCATCAAACAACTTATGTAAATGATCAATGTAAGCACTAGAGTAGAATCACAAGTAGCAGTGTATACTGCTATATCAGGTTAAAGCAGCGCATTATGAGAAATACCAATGTCAGTGTGAAAACAGCAATGCAGGTAGTGGTAGAAAACATTATACTAGGTATAGATAGCACCTTCCACAAAGGACTTAAGTGTTCCCTTCTTGTCATAGTTCCCCCAACCGGTATCTGATTCGAAGTTGACGGTTTGAGGAAAATGGACCAGTTTTGGCACATTAGTTCCCTGCCTGTGTTGCTCCTACAATGCATAGCCCTTTCTTGTAATCCTGTTGCATGAGATAACACGCTACGTCTGACGCCAGCATTATCTGAGGGGGATCACTTCATCAACTGGTCCACTACAGCCCTCTTGAATGTTTCCATAGTACAATCCTTATTTGCCTCGACAAGTGTGACGCCCTGACAAAACCAGGTAGTCACAAAAAGAGTTAATCCTCCTTGGCACCAACACAATCCCCACACAGATATACACCAGCCAATCAGGCCCTACTCACCCCCCCTCCCCCAGGAATATCGGAGGGAGCGAGAGGAGCTTAGGAAGTGCAGAGGGGAGTTAAGTTTCAGTTTGTGCTGTAGTCAGTGGAGAGCTGACAGGAGAGAGTTGGAGCTCCCTGGAGAGGTTTGTAGTCGAGGTTGGAGCCCTGGACTACCGGACTAAGTGGCAGTGAGAGCCACAGGCATGGAGATCAAGTCGTGGGGAGCCTGAGGCCGACCGGTGCAGGATTGTGGCCTGCCGGTGCTGAGAGAGGGGACCCGATCCGAAGGCCGTTCAAGCGGACTACTCCAGACAAGAAAAAGACAGACAGAGAGTGTGGAAGAAAGGGCCCCTGGCTATATATCTGGGTGTGGGACCCGAGCACACCCCTCCAAAAGGCTCCCGATATTCGGATTTGGTTTACAAAAGGACTCTGTGTTTACTGATCATCCACATGAGTACAGCCTTATCCAGCACCACGACAACCGAACTGTGAGTTTCCTGCTCCCTGCAATACCTCTCATATTACCTTGGGCCCCGGGACTACACCTCCCCTACCCGTGGAGGGGATCCCACCTTGCTGTCCCGCTCCATCAGCCCCGGGCGCCCCATCACCAGGCAGCGGCGGTGTCACCATCCCTCACCGCAACCCACGGGTGGCGTCACTGACAAAGACTAAATCCCCTGTAAATAACCCCTTTTCACTTGTGGGCGACAGACGGCTGCTCGAGCCCCGGATCCGGCTGCCACTCGAGCCCCAGACACGATCCCGGACCCCAGCGTCACTCGAGCAGCCTCCCAGTTGTGATCTGTCCCCCACCCGCAACACAAGCAGTGAAGTAAATTTGTCTTTGTAGCGTGGGTCAAGGAAGGTACATAACCAGTATTTGTTGTCTGCCAAAACGTGGACTAGCTGACAGTCATGAGAAAGGCTTTATGACATGAACTGTGCCATGTGTGCCACACTCCGAACTGGACACCGTTTTGTGTCACTGCTAAGAATACATTCTGTCTCCCTAAACCTCCTCTCCTCCTCAGTCTGTCTCTCCTACTGCTCCTCCTCAGGCCAAATCTGTGCATAACTGCACACTACGGCCTCACGTGCGTTGGTGGTGTTGTGCAGTGAGAGGCAAGAAAGGTCAAAGGGTCCCGTAAACAGTTCTTCAGAGTAACCTGCTTTGGCGCCATATGTTTCCTTAGCATACTAATGTTGTGAGTAAGGAGGACCAGGCTGAGGAATTGATGGCCCAGCCTCTGGGCTACTCAAGTCTGTCTGTGTGGACCCTTGGGATTTGCGACTCGACAAGTAACTGGAGGCATTTTCTGCTCGCCAACTCGTTACCTGTTTGCACTGTTCAGAGGGCAAGCATAAAACCAGTTTACCTCGCGTGCATCAGTGTTGTATCTGCGCAGGCGCGAGATCATGGTCAGCGCTGTGCATGACAGCAGCGTCATCCTCGTACCCGACCATGATCTCGCGCCTGCGCAGATACATCACCGGCACGCGCGAGGTAAACTGTTTTTATGCTCGGCCCATAGGGGCAGAGAGAACTGCGCCTGCGCGAGACTTGGACAGCAGCATGGGATGATGATGGCAACGCCATCCTTGTCAATCATGACATGAGGATGGCAAACAATGCGACACGGAGGGACAGAAGCCGAAATAGAGCCCGCCCATCTGGCCAACACAGCTCATTAGCATACAACACGGTGGGATTTTATAAAGTTCTTTTTGGGGAATGCAAAGGGGGATCAGCAACAAGTTGCACTTTCATAGAATGCAGCACAGGAGCTGCAGAAGGTGACACTTTTGGTTTAATAGTAAAAAAACTGGTGACAGGTTCCCTTTAAGCTATGATGGCGTAGTGTGTTACTAACAATAATCTTTGAGACTGTGGTCCCAGCTCTTTTGAAGTTATTGACCAGATCCTCCTGTGTAGTTCTTGACTGATTCCTGACCTTTCTCAGAATCATCCTTACCCCACGAGACGAGGTCTTGCATTGAGCCCAATACTGAATAAAATTGACAGTTATCTGTGTGATGACATGGACACCCAATGCCTAGCATGGGTTAAAGTTTCTTAAAATTCAGCCAGACGTATTGTTCTTCTGTGTGTTAACTCATGTTTGCTAAACTATTGTTTGGGACCAGACCCTCTGAGCATTCATTGTAATGTAGTTGTGTATTGCTAATCTAATGTAAATTACCTTAGTAGCCATTGTCTAGTCTGTGACTTGCAGACTACATGTAAAAATCCTCAGTCTTTCTATCCACATAATTTAAATGAACATTATCCATGCAGCTTGAAATTTATCCAATAAGAGAGTCAACCTTGTACAACCAATCCGATAAGGGCACAGTATATCCATAGGGAAGGCGCGGGCTATAAAAAGGGGACTTCCTTAAGTCACCAGTTGATGGATGTGCATGATCCAGTCTAAGCTCTTAGGAGCTGCCTAGGGGATCAGGACCAAGATACCTTGTGGACTCAGTCTAGGGACTTTGGCTCTGACTAGAGGATAACTTGGCTACATGGCTTCAACCTAGGGACTCCGGTTCCGATTGGAGACCATATCCACAGTCTAGGGATTTCGACTCCGGCTGCCAGGATTATATCATCATACCAGAGACTACTTAAGAAGGAAACCCAGCGTGGGACAATCCAGTCACCTGGCTACAGACTTTGCAGTCCTCAGCCAGCTTTGTAAATCTGGCATTATTCCAGTCTCGGTGGGTGCCCGCCAAAAACGGGGTGCTGTTGGATTGGAGTAAGTAGCCCTGGAAGCTCTGAAGCACGGACATTCTAATCCCTGGTGAGCCAGCGGAAGGGTGAGACTCTGTTGCCTGTTACATTTGTGTGTTTTGCTGGTTATGTGTTATGTGCTGTTAATATTTTGAGGATCCAATAAAGTCTTACTATTGTGATTCCCTCACCCTGTGTTGTTTGAGTAGTGTTCCGCCCACGGTTAAGGAGATCGGCGGTCAGTTGGGATGAGCCCTGGGCCATGCTGTCTTTCTAAAGGCGGCTGGGCCAGCAGACAAGAGCACCCACTGAGCCCCGTGTCTCCACAATCTGGTGTTTCTTCCATCTTCTAATATTTGCGCCAACAGTTGTTGCCTTCTCACCCAGCTGCTAGCCTATTGTCCTGTAGCCCATGCCAGCCTTGTGAGGGTCTACAATTTTGTCCCTAGTGTCCTTAAACATCTCTTTGTTCTTGGCCATGGTGGAGAGGTTGGAGTGTGATTGAGTGTGTGGACAGGTTTCTTTTATACAGGTAATGAGTTCACACAGGTGCAATTAATACAGGTAATGAGTGCAGAGTAGGAGGATTTCTTAAAGAAAAAATAACAGGTTTGTGAGATCCAGGATTCTTGCTGGTTGGTAGGTGATCAAATACTTCTGTCACAGTTGAAATTTACCTACGATAAAAATTACAGACTTCTCCATTCTTTGTAGGTACTAAAATTTGCAAAATCGGCAAATACTTATTTTCCTCACTATATCCTCAGTGAGGACAGATTTTCCCACTACTGAGATAAGAGACGGCAGTTGGTGCTTTTAAACTTCAATGGAGAACTGTAAATGTCGTTTCTGGAAAACTTCCATCAGAATGTCAGTGTCAGTTTCTAACTCCTCCCTCCATAGACTTATTAAAACACTAACTGTCATGTCCTATCTATGGGAAGCTATCTTCACTGAATACAGATTTTATAGATTTTATCCATGAATGAAGAGTGAAACATCAATCCAGGGGGAGAAAGAAGCAGATTTCTTTGATAAGATGTATTACAAAGGTTCTTATTTTCATGTGAACTATTGATTTAGGTAATAAAAATTAAAACAATGATTACTCTTCAAAGCGGTTGTCCACTACTTTTAGATTGATGGGCTATCCTTAGGATAGGATAGGATAGGATAGGATAGGTGATCAATGTCTGTTTGGCTGGGGTCCAACACCCTGGTGTCGGTGGAAGCAAATAGCAGCTGGAAGTGCTCAGTTCTGGAAATGCCCCATCAGCTGATAGTGGCCGTGGCCGGGTACTGCATATCCGCCTCCCATTCAAATCAATACGAGGTGGATGTGTAGTATGCTGCTACCCAAAGACGGAGCAGCTCCGGAACTGAGCATTTCCGGCTGCTGCTGTTGGATAGGAGAACAGATGATCAGCTGGGTTGCAGGGTGTAGAACATCGGCCGATCAGAGATTGATGACCTATCCTAAAGATAAACCATCACTGTAAAGGTAGTAGACAATCTCTTTAAGTAGCCCTGTTAATAAAAGCACAGACTTGTATTATATGAAGTCTTCTATTGTTTCTGTGGTTGCACAATCACTTGAATATTTAATTATATAAACAGAGAAGGGTCTTTGTACAGTCTATATGGCTATTTTCGCTTGCCACTTTGTATAGCTGCCAATGAGTCCTTGTTCTGCCCCAATGACCCGGCAGGCATCATCCTGACTCTGTTGATTCAGATTTGCAGCGCTTCACACATTTATACTTAATAAGCAGCCAAAACCAGTGACCTGTTAATAAGCTGTAAGCATAAAATGCAAGACAAATGGAAGAAAGATGGAGGGGAACTGAAAGCATACATCTCAGAAGCGGCTGCCGGTTCTACAGGGGCCTACAGACCCAGCAGCAGCTTCCTCTTGACCTTGGTAGATAATCAGATTGAAGCTGGTGGAGGGCATACAGTGCGGAGCACAATGTGCCCAGGCCTTCAGTGTTCGCTGCCTCTGAACTTACAGTAGCCCACCATTAAGCAAACAGCAGCCGTTTCTGAATTAGCAGGGCTTTAATAATTAACATGGCAGAGCACCAGGCCTCTCTCCTGCTCTGCTCCAGATTAGCATATTTATTAAGCTTTATAAATGATTCACACGGTGGCCCCGCTCGCCGCTCTTCACTCTCTTACCCCCTCCTGCTGGAAAATATGTCTAGCAAATCTGCTGGGAAACATGTTTCCACTAGCCTAATAGCTGGGCATAGGAGCTGAAAGACGGCAAATCAGAGCGAATATTCTATTTAATATATACATGCCAATCTAGGAACTGCTAAGTCTCCAGCCATGAAGGAAATCTCATTAGCTCTGTACATTTTTAGGGCGATATATTTAAATCAGTTCAGATTCTTATATTTATAGGAAAAAAATAATTGAAGTGGAGCTTGGTTCAATTATGAAAATGTATATGAAAAAAAAAACCTGTAGTAATAAAAAGAGCTAAATCTATAGGTGAAGATGGACATCGCAGGATTTGTTATTCCTTATTATTGGGGTAGACTATCAATCACTTAACAAACTATGGCTTTGAACAGGCTTTATTGGGGGAAAAAGGTGTGAAAGTCGCCGTTCTGTATAATTATAACAGTATAAGATACCAACAACATATGCAATCGCATATGACAATTTAATTTTTATTAGATAAATAAAAATGTTAAAATACCAAACATACAAAAAAATGTCTCCAAAAAACAGATCCCCTCAAAGGGTAGATATTATATTGGGAACACCTAGCCAGACAACTCCCCGTATAGTGCAAATAGTAACTACAATTGTACAAGCCAATAATACAAGTAATGCAAATATTAGACAGAATAACAAAGTAAAAACACAAGTGTGTTTTAAAAATATCCAACAGAAGTCACATTATAAACATATGGCTAAATAAAAAAGGTCCATTGGTAACTCGCAGTATACCTACACTAAAAGGGAGTCAGCAGAGCAACGGTAATGGCATCCCCCATACCCAACGCATGTTTCGCACTAGCGATGATTCTTCCAGGAATTCAAATCCAGCTCACCCTTGTATGGGTAAGCCAGTTGTATGATAAGCCAGTTGGTGTACAAAATGGAGCAGGCAGGCCCAAACAATGTAGAAAAGTTTTTTTAAAAACTAATAAATGTCAATTTTTTTCAGTACTGGATATAACTTTTCTACATTCTGTGGGCCAAAAGAGCATTTCACAGACAGCTTTTAAAGGTGTATGGGCACCTTCCACCTCACATATACTCTGACAGCTTACACATACTCTAGTACAGAGGTCCGAAGGGGGAGTGATGGAGTCATGATGGAGGCTGGTGTTCAAGTGCCACTTAAGGGGGCTTTACACGCTACGATATCGTTAATGTTTGGTCGCCGGGGTCAAGTTGTTAGTGACGCACATCCGGCGTTATTAACGATATCGCAGCGTGTAATACCAGCGACCTTAGGCGACCTCAAAAATGGTGAAAATCGTTCACCATGGAGAGGTCGTCCCAAAGTCAAAAATCGGTAAGGGTTGTTTAGCGTTGTGGTTCATCGCTCATGCGGCAGCACACATCGCTATGTGTGACACCGCATGAGCGAGGAACGTCTCCTTACCTGCCGCTGGCCCCAATGAGGAAGGAAGGAGGTGGGCGGGATGTTACGTCCTGCTCATCTCCGCCCCTCTGCTTTGATTGGCCGGCCGCTTAGTGACGTTGCGGGGACGTCGCTGTGATGCCGAACGTCCCTCCCCCTTGAAGGAGGGATTGTTCGGCAGTCACAGCGACACCGCCGACCAGGTAAGTATGTGTGACGCTGCGTAGCGATAATGTTTGCTACGGCAGCGATCACAAACAATCGCATGCGCGACGGAGGCGGGTACTTACACGGTCGCTATCGCTAGAAATTGCTAGCGATATCGCTACCATGTAAAGCCCCCTTAACTGTCACTGCAATCGATATTATAAAGGCAGTGAGCGTCTGAAAAAGATGAGGTATTCCAGTCCCCTGATAGATCAACTAACCCAGGCTTCACAGAAAATAAAACTTCCAAAGTAAAACTTTTAAACAGGCAAAGTGGTTAAAGAGTTCATACTAATGACATGAAGTATCTGCCAAACTTATGGTAAGCCGATAACTTCTCTACTCAGTTTTTGTCTAAGCACACAGCCCTGAGGCAGACAGCTAAGATGTGCTGAAATCTTGCAAATCTGAACTACTAAACACCCATAAAACAAGACATTTCTTATTTCTAAATCTGACTACCAGTTCTCTACACAATAGAATCACATACACAAATTAGCCAGCTCACCACCTTCACAATATGGAGTGTCTCACGATGTCAACACAGGATATCCCTGGTCCGGGTATAACGAAATGGAGATATAGAAACAAATCCAGCAGTACGGGATGTATAAAATCTTCCTTTATTGCAAAATTTCTCTAAAATTCAGCGGTACAGACGTCCACAGAAACCATAGAAACACAAGTTTAGCGATCCAACTCATTTCAACAGATAACAAGTTATAAAAATCTTAATCATGGATATCCATAAATAAGATTTAACGACTTGTTATCTGTGCACTGTAGACTTTCTGTGTGTGGCGCCCCTGAGGCTTCCGTCGCCACAGGTCATTGCACCCCACCAGCGGTGTGATGCCCCATTCTGGGAGAGGAAGAGAGTGAACTCCGGTCCCCTGGTAAATCCACACTACACCCATTGTTAGGTACATACTGGGACCAGGGAAAGTGGCAGGCAACCCTCCCATGCTGCATGCTGAGAGGGGCTGTAAGACCCATCCCTGCTCCCATAGGGAGGTAGCTTAGCAACTGGGGAGGTGGGAAGAGCCACCAGAGAGCAGATAGAGAAAGGAAGGTCAAGTTAGTTTCAGTTTACCTCAGGGAGTGAAAGAGTGAGGAGCCAGCATGTAGTTGGAGAAGAAGAACGAGAGCAAGGAGGGAGGAGGAGGCCTGCTGGAGGCAGGCAAGGAGGAGAAAGAAAGAAAGAAGGAAAGAAAGGCTCCAAGTCAGTCAGGAGCAGAGAGCCAGAAGGAGACGCTTCCTGGTGAAGAACCTGGGACCCAGAGGTCCAGGTGACACCACGCAGAGACAGAAGGAGTCGCAGGGCCACGGGTAGTCCTGGAGGTACCACGAGCAGTCCTTGATAGGTACCGAAGAGAGGGCCTAGAGGCGCCACGGGTAGTTGCAGGCTGCGGTGGCCTGTTCCACATTAACATCGGTGGAGTGATTAAGCTGCGACAGGGGACGGTCCCTAGAGACTGGAGGAGTGCAAAGACAATCTCCAAACAGAAAAAACCGAGGCCCAGGGACGTTGTAAGCTCCCAGGGCCAGAACCCATAGCAGACGTCCAGAAAAGGGGTAATCAGCCGACAGGTGACCCCCCAGCCTGGAGGCTGTAGTGGAGGCCAAGCCAGGTCCATCCTAACAAAGGCAAGGCTAAGGGAGACAGCAGAAGAAAGAGACACTAAGAGGAGGGCACCGGCTTTTACTCTCTGAATCACCCAGAAACGGCGGAGGTCCCTGACAGTGGTCCCAGCAGTCTGAGGGTCCCCACAGCTGTGACAAGAACTGTGAGTAAAGAACTTGAACTGCACCCTTGAAGTGGTCTCTGTTATTTCCGCTGCATAGACATTCACAAGCACCAACTGTGCCCCGGGCATTGCTCCACCTGTGGGGAGCAGTACTACCATTGCTGCCATAACATCATCCCGGAGGCCTCACACAGCAGCGGCGGCTTATTAGCCGCATACCACAGGTGGCGTCACGAACACAACCATTAACAAGCAAGCCACATAAACTACTGACACCCACCAGGGCCACGGAGCCGGGCCCAGCCACCACTGACTACCACCGGACTAGTCCGGCCCGGCACCGGGTGTCCCATAGCCCTGGGGTGGGCGAGTCAAATTTTGGCGCTGTGAACAGGATTTCGTGCCCGGTCACACCGGGTACTGTGCGCCTGAAGAATCGTGAAACAGACTGTGTATTACAGCGAGAAACCGCTGCCATTAGCGCTGCTGAGAGCGGGAAGAAGGGGGGCGTGAGAGAAGAAAGGGCACGAAGAGAAGCCCCGCCCCCTTGTCCAAGAAAAGCGGCGAAGCGGTGCCCGCCATAGAAGGCGGAGGAAGAAAAGATGGCGCGTGAAGAAGCTAAAAGGATGGACGCCGAGCAACGAGCGGCCAGAGGAGGAGTGGCCGAGCCGGGACACGCACCTCAGAACCGGGTTGTGTCCTGCGTCCTGGAGAGCGGAGAAGATCCAGCCACCGCTGCAGAGCCGGGTAAAGAGAGTGACACCCCCAGCCGGCGGAGCCCGGATTGCCAGGTGGGGTTCCTGCCCGGTCCTCCTGCAGGCGCGCGTGCCACGACCGCAGCTCCGATACCAGCACCCTGCAGCAAGACAGCGACCACCAGAACACCGGAGATGCAACTGAGGGGTGAGTCATTTAATGCCCCTGCCGGCGCGAGAGCCCCAACCCCCGCTGCCATGCCCGCGGTCCCTGGAGAGACGCCCGACACGGCGACGCCGATCCGGGCCGCAGCTACGCCAGGTGCGGCCCGCCAAGATCTCACCGCAGCAGCGACTCCAACCCAGGCCGCCGCCATGCCAGGCGCGGCCCGCCAAGACAAGGAGGCAGCCCCAGAAGAGCCAGAGTGGCGCCGTATGGCTGGTAACCCCCTGCAAGCCAGCAGCCTCGCGCCAGCCAGTAACCCTATGCAAGCCAGCAGCACTACCTCAGAGCAGGCCCAGGCCGCAGCATCTTGCAGCAGGCCTGCTACAGCCACGCAGGAGACGCAGACTGTGCTGACCGCTGTCTACCTGCTGCCAGGTGGGGAGCCGGAGAAGAATCCCTACAAGTAAAGATGAAGAGATGCTGAACTGTAGATAGCCCCTGTCTGCCCCTCATTCTTTTCGAAGATGACACCCTTCCTGCTGTACTGCCCCTCATGCTTTTTGAAGACGTCACCCCCCATGTTTATGTGTTACCGGGCCACTGAACTGGAATGTGGGCCCCGGTGAATGTGTATGTGTCTTATGTAACCAGGCCATTGGACTTAATGGCTGGTTGATTGTGTCGTATTGTTGATTGAAAGAAACGAACTGCCGGGCTACAGGACTTGTTGTAGCCGAAAATGTAGATAGTTGCACCCGTTGTGCCCCCTACCAGAATTATGGGGGAAGTGCCCAAACTGTGCAATGAACTGAAAGTGCACACATAGTTTCTTTATAAGAAGTTTGCAACGTTAAAGTAAATGTGCCTCCCATAAAGGGAAGAAATGTTTTATTGTTTTATGTTTTGCATACCAAAAATGTTTTGCAGTTCTTCCACATGTTTTTGTTGTTTTTCAGCCCGAGGACGTGCTGGGATTTGCTGTGGGGGAGTGTGGCGCCCCTGAGGCTTCCGTCGCCACAGGTCATTGCACCCCACCAGCGGTGTGATGCCCCATTCTGGGAGAGGAAGAGAGTGAACTCCGGTCCCCTGGTAAATCCACACTACACCCATTGTTAGGTACATACTGGGACCAGGGAAAGTGGCAGGCAACCCTCCCATGCTGCATGCTGAGAGGGGCTGTAAGACCCATCCCTGCTCCCATAGGGAGGTAGCTTAGCAACTGGGGAGGTGGGAGGAGCCACCAGAGAGCAGATAGAGAAAGGAAGGTCAAGTTAGTTTCAGTTTACCTCAGGGAGTGAAAGAGTGAGGAGCCAGCATGTAGTTGGAGAAGAAGAACGAGAGCAAGGAGGGAGGAGGAGGCCTGCTGGAGGCAGGCAAGGAGGAGAAAGAAAGAAAGAAGGAAAGAAAGGCTCCAAGTCAGTCAGGAGCAGAGAGCCAGAAGGAGACGCTTCCTGGTGAAGAACCTGGGACCCAGAGGTCCAGGTGACACCACGCAGAGACAGAAGGAGTCGCAGGGCCACGGGTAGTCCTGGAGGTACCACGAGCAGTCCTTGATAGGTACCGAAGAGAGGGCCTAGAGGCGCCACGGGTAGTTGCAGGCTGCGGTGGCCTGTTCCACATTAACATCGGTGGAGTGATTAAGCTGCGACAGGGGACGGTCCCTAGAGACTGGAGGAGTGCAAAGACAATCTCCAAACAGTAAAAACCGAGGCCCAGGGACGTTGTAAGCTCCCAGGGCCAGAACCCATAGCAGACGTCCAGAAAAGGGGTAATCAGCCGACAGGTGACCCCCCAGCCTGGAGGCTGTAGTGGAGGCCAAGCCAGGTCCATCCTAACAAAGGCAAGGCTAAGGGAGACAGCAGAAGAAAGAGACACTAAGAGGAGGGCACCGGCTTTTACTCTCTGAATCACCCAGAAACGGCGGAGGTCCCTGACAGTGGTCCCAGCAGTCTGAGGGTCCCCACAGCTGTGACAAGAACTGTGAGTAAAGAACTTGAACTGCACCCTTGAAGTGGTCTCTGTTATTTCCGCTGCATAGACATTCACAAGCACCAACTGTGCCCCGGGCATTGCTCCACCTGTGGGGAGCAGTACTACCATTGCTGCCATAACATCATCCCGGAGGCCTCACACAGCAGCGGCGGCTTATTAGCCGCATACCACAGGTGGCGTCACGAACACAACCATTAACAAGCAAGCCACATAAACTACTGACACCCACCAGGGCCACGGAGCCGGGCCCAGCCACCACTGACTACCACCGGACTAGTCCGGCCCGGCACCGGGTGTCCCATAGCCCTGGGGTGGGCGAGTCATGTGCACAAGACCGGACGTCCTGTGCACAAGGCCAGACATCCAGTACACAAGTTCGGACCTCTTGTGCACAAGTCCAGATCTCTTTTACACAAGTCCGGACCTCCTGCAAGAAGTCCGGACTTCCTATGCACAAGTCTGGAGCACCTGTGCATAATTCTGTACCTCATGTACACAAGTATGGACATCATACACACAAGTTTGGAACTCCTGCACACAACTCCAGAACTCTTGTGCACAAGTCCAGACTTACTGCTCACATGTCTGGACCTCCTGGTCACATGTCTGGACCTCCTGCTCACATGTCTGGACCTCCTGCTCACATGTCTGGACCTCCTGTGCACAAGTCCTGACCTCCTGTACACAAGTCCGGACCTTCTGTGCACAAGCTTAGATACCACTGATTGTAGTCCTCTGGCAATTCCAAATCACAGAAGCCTTCTAGAATATGTTTTGGGGATGAAAGATACAAAACAACATTGGAAAACACATTTCCAAAACATGAGATGTGAATGAATTGCTTTATTGGTGACATGAGCATTCTGCCTTCAGTCTACAAAGAAATTATTAACTGTCATACTGACTGTTTGGCACAGGGCTGGCAGTGACATTCAATGCCAGGTCAGTTATATAGCAATTAGGAATACCAAAATCTTCCAAATCAGATTGCTATACAAACCCTGTAGCATGTACTACTATGATACTTCATGCTGCACTATCCTATGTACTAATGATTCATGACAGCAAAATAATATCTTTGTGAGGCCCCTTTCACACGTCGGTGATTCTGGTACGTGTGTGCTTTTTTTTAAACGTACCAGAATCACTGAAATACGCAGACCCATTATAATCAATGGGTCTGCGCACACATCAGTGATTTTTCACTGCATGTGTCCGTGATTGCTGCACGGAGACATGTCCATTTTTTTCTGGCATCACGGATGTCCCACAGACCACACTATGGTGTGATCCGTGAAACACGTGCCAGAAAAAAACGTGCTTCTAAAATAAAAAGCATTTTAACTCACCCGGCTCCAGCAACGCTCTGTGCAGCCTGTTCTGCCTGCTGCTTCTGAGCCGGCTCATTACTGTCGCGCATATTCATGATGCACGACACAACCGACCCGGAAGCAGCTGCTGCGGGGGTCAGCGCCGGCTGGATGCTGCACCGCGGGAGCGATCAGCACCATGGAGAGCGGGAGCGGGCACAGGTGAGTTGATTTCTAAATGCAATCACGGGCCACGGAGAACGGAGCCCGGATTGCACTTAGACAACCCACGGCACACGGAGGGACATGGGCGTGTTTTACACGTCAGTGAAGAACATCTGTGGTTTTCACTGACGTGTGAAACGGGCCTAAAGGAGAGGAAAGGCTGCTGCTTCAGCTAACAGCTTCAAAGTGTAGAAAACTCCTGGCATTCAATCAATTTGTGGAGCATCCATATAAAACAATATGTAGGAGATAATCACTTTTACGGTAAGCACACACGGTGAGAAAAACGGGGAGAATGGAATGCGATCAAAAAATCACATTCCACCCGCACCTACTGTATGTTACTCTATAGGGCAGCTCCCATGAACGATTTTTTTTTCTCAGCCCTAATCAGACCGAGAAAACAGTTGCAGCATGCGCTGGGTGCAATCCGATTTCTTTTCACTCGCACCCATACAAACCTATGGTGGTGAGAGAAACCGCATTGCACTCGCATTACATCGGGTAATGCGAGTGCAGTGCGCCAATCACATCAGCTGACAGTGGAGGAGTTAGGGAGATTACTCTCTCCCCTCTGCAGCACCCGTTCCCTTCCTCCGCGGCTGTGCTGTGATCGCAGGATTGGATCACAGTGGTATTGTGCCCCCGCATCAGCAGCTGGGCTGCTCAGATCCAAGTCCGCGGTGGCTCGAGGGGTCTCCGGACCCGGGGGTCGTGAGACCACCCGAATTGAAGGGGGGTTATGTACAGGGGATGGTGTGGAAAGTTCGTGACGTCACCCGTGGTGTGTGGTAAGGATAGAGTACCACCGCTGCGGCTGGGAGTACCCGGTGGCGATGGTGTGGGCAGCCAGGTGTTTAACTGGTCCACGGGTAGGGGGGATGCCCCGGGACTCGGTGATGGTGTCGGGGAGGTGCCGTCGGGCCGGTAAGGGTTAATTGCGTACTCACTCAGTTCAATAACGCTAATGTACCGCCCCGCGCTCGGCTGCAGCCGAGCCGCTCGGATCCGGGCTCGTTGGTGGGTGGCTCGAGCGCCTCCGGACCTGGGGTCACTTCGCTCTGAAAGGATGCTGGTGCTACGTAGGGGGGTGGTAGGTAGGTGTACGGCCGGAGCCATGTTTGAGTTCATGACGCCACCCACGGGATGTGGTGAAGGTGTAGACACCACCGCTGCAGTTACGGGGCACCCGGGGGAGATGGTTATGCAGCAAGATGTTAACACCTCTGTGGGCAGGGATGTTGGCCCCAGGACACGTTGGGGAGAGCTGGGCGGTGCAGGGCGATGCGCGGCTGGAGGGCACTGTGGTACTCACTGTTTTTGACACACACAAGTCTCTGGTAAACAAAGTTGATGGTGGTCGGTGCCCGCAGCCGGCTGCGTCTGGTCCCCCACCCGATTCGGTGGTCTTTGCCTTTCTCCTGCACCGTGTAGTGTGTATGTAGACTGCCTTCGCTTCAGCGACGGGAGTCCGCTCCCCAGCGGTATGTGTGTCGGGAAAGCCCGTTTGCTGGCAGACACTGGCCCGTGAGATCTCTCTGCCTGTGCGGTGGCTTTCTATCTACCTCGGTGGGCTGTTGTCTTCAGTCGGGACTTGGGTGGGAAAGGACCTATAGTCCAGACCTCAATCAGTAAATTAACTCAGTCCAGAGGCTTCTGGACCTCGTTTCAGGGTCTGAGCACCACCCTGTGTGCTCCGGTTTCCAGTCGGTTCCCCGGGTCGGTACCGGCAGGCCACTACCCTGTCCCGGTCCACCACGGTTCCACCTGGCCGTCTTCCCGGCTCCTGCAGGCTAAGGCCACCGTCTGCCTCCTAGCCGAGGTACCAGGGCTACGACCCTGGCACCTGTCAGTTCCCGCTGCACACCTGTCACCACAGGCCTGATGCACTTGACTCCACTAACAACTTTCTGACTACAACTGACAACTGAACTGTGTTTCCTGCCTCAGGCCCTCTGAACTCCTTGGTGGGCGAGCCAACCGTCTGGCTCCGCCCCCCTGATGTGTCCATTAAGCACTGAGGGAGGTGACTAGGGTTTATGTGTTTGGCTGGTGTTACCTGTGTGGGACTGGTGTTGTGCGGGGCGCTATTTGTGACTACCTGGCTAGTCCAGGGCGTCACACTCCCCCTTGGTTAACTACAGACCGTCCACGGGCTGTCCGACCACCATTTATTTTTCTTTCTGAACTGGAAAAAGATAAAAGAGACATTACAAGTATAATAACATATATACAATTATGCAGGCTTTCTGGTTCTTCCTTTGACGGGAGGCATTCTGCTTAAACATTGCAAATATGTAAAAACATTTTTATTAACCGGGAACAAGACAGGACCGGGTCCTTTCAGTTGCCCACCTAAACAATCTGAACCTTGATGCTGCCTCTAAAGACAAGTAAGCACCCCTTTTCCCCAGTCCAGGAATCGGGTCCGGGTCCAGGTGTTACCCATACAGGCCGGGTACAGAGTTTCATACCCAGCAGTCTCTCAGAGGCCCCACGTCCAGGGGACCCCTGACCCGGAGGGTTGTCACCGGTTGCAATGGTGACAGGACCTCGGCCTCCTCTGCCGCAGGCCCTTCCTCCAACCAGCCTCCCCGGGGGCTGCAGGACCTGAAAGGGTGGTCCGGGATTATTTACAAGCCCAAAAGTTATTGGGTGGCCTGCAAGTTCTCGGCCTTGTTCATATAAAACGGGCTATAATGGGAAAATCAACAAAGTCCCAACGGGGACGGGCAGTATGGTAGCCAGGAACCGCTACCTTAACACTCTTCTTTTCTTCATGGTCAGAGGGTGGTGGAGAGGGGCGGACGTGCAGCTAAGCACCCATGTACGCCCTCCTTACACCCAAGGCTTGCACGGAGATCTGGGACAGCCCCACAGACGACGCTGTCTCTTCTGGGCGCTGGGACATCTGGGGTTCGCCGGTTTCACCGTGAACGGACCATGTCTCCTGACGGGTCGGCAGGCCTGGAAGGGTTTGCACGGCCTTATCCTGCCGGGGTGCTTTCCAGGAGGCAGGCCTCTCGTTTCCCCACACCACAGCCACCATCTTTTGCATCTCCCGCTTCCAGCCCAAGGCCTGCTGCATCGACTCGACCCGTACCTGGATACAAAACTGCGCCAGCTTCCTCTCCAACCACGTTGCCGTTCCCGGCGGCAACCGATCCCATGCCGCCTCAGCTCCAGCGTCTAGGGCAGGAGACGCAGCCCCCTCTGGCTCCGAGCTGGCTGTTGGGAGGTCTTCTGAGGCGGGCGCCGTTCCCGTCGCGGCCGAGCGGACTGCTGGGGCCAACATCCTTCCTGTGGCAGGCGGTTCACCGCCAGCTGCTGCACGGGGAGTCACCACCGGAGCCTCTGGACCCGGCGCTCCTGCAACTGGAGCGGGAGCTGTAACCTCCTCCTCGGTGGCATTCTCTGCGGGCACCTCCGCTCCAGCGGTCGTCGCGGGGCCGGCATCAGGCTTCGGGGCAGACATCCTCCATCTGCTCCCCCTTGGTCTTTTCACGGCACTCCCTTTTTCTGCTGGGCAGTTTCGCTTTCCGACCGCGCGCTTTGCTGCATGGCTGTGTTCCCAGGGGGTGGGGCTTCGGCTTTTCGCGCCATTTATGCGGGGAAAAAGACTCTGGCGGGAATCTTCTCGCCAAAAGATGGTGGATTCTGAAAATTTTTAACGGGTCACCGCTGACTTCAACTTCAAGGCGCACTTCACTAGGTAAGTGATTAGGTACGAATCCTGTTCATGACGCCAGAAGAGTCGATGTGTACCGCCCCGCGCTCGGCTGCAGCCCAGCCGCTCGGATCTGGGCTCGTTGGTGGATGGCTTGAGCGCCTCCAGACCCGGGGTACTTCGCTCTGAAAGGATGCTGGCGCTACGTAGGGGGGTGGTAGGTAGGTGTACGGCCGGAGCCATGTTTGAGTTCGTGACGCCACCCACGGGATGTGGTGAAGGTGTAGACACCACCGCTGCAGTTATGGGGCACCCGGGGGAGATAGTTATGCAGCAAGATGTTAACCCCTCCGTGGGCAGGGATGTTGGCCCCGGGATCCGCTGGGGAGAGCTGGGCGGTGCATGGCGATGCGCGGCTGGAGGGCACTGTGGTACTCACTGTTATTGACACACACAAGTCTCTGGTAAACAAAGTTGATGGTGGTCGGTGCCCGCAGCCGTCTGCGTCCGGTCCCCCACCCGGTTCGGTGGTCTTTGCCTTTCTTCTACACTGTGTAGTGTGTATGTAGACTGCCTTCGCTTCAGCGACGGGAGTCCGCTCCCCGGCGGTATGTGTGTCGGGAAAGCCTGTTTGCCCACAGATGCTGGCCCGTGGTATCTCTCTGCCTGTGTGGTGGCTTTCTATCCCCCTCGGTGGGCTGTTGTCTTCAGTCGGGACTTGGGTGGGAAAGGACCTATAGTCCAGACCTCAATCAGTAAATTAACTCAGTCCAGTGGCTTCTGGACCTCATTTCAGGGTCTGAGTACCCCCCTGTGTGCTCCGGTTTCCAGTCAGTTCCTCGGGTCGGTACCGGCGGGCCACTACCCTGTCCCGGTCCATCACGGTTCCACCTGGCCGTCTTCCCGGCTCCTGCAGGCTAAGGCCACCGTCTGCTTCCTAGCCGAGGTACCAGGGCTACGACCCTGGCACCTGTCAGTTCCCACTGCAGACCTGTCACCTCAGCCACCTCTGTTACACCATACTCTGCATGGCGGGTGGAGACTTGAGAGCTGGGAGAAAGCAAGCAAATAACTCAGAGGACTATTGTTTTTTGGATGTTGAAGTTGAGTTGGAGGAGAGGCCACTTGTTGGAGCACTTGCGATCCATTCAAGCATGTTCTTTTTTGGTGCATCATCTACCTTTGTTAGAGTTGTTCGGTTCCGTAAAAAAATGAGCAGATCAGATTGGCCTCGGAAAGTAGTAGACATCTTACTTTTGCTGGAAGATGGCCTTTCTTCAGCAGATGTTAATGTAGGTTTCTCACCTACCCCATGGACACAAACTTTTTTTCCTTTACCAACACGCCTGTTCCCCTTTCCACCAGCATCTGTCCTTTTGCCACTCATTTTGTTAGCAACAAGATTGGACACTTAAAATGTGGTAGCAAAAATGAAGAGGTGGTGTAGATTGCAGAGGTGGTCTAGCTTTATTGACAGCTGAAGAACCAACACTGAGTATCCCGGTCAATTTTAGTATGCCCCTAACAGTGGCAGCACAGTTTGCAATTAGAATTACGTTGCTAAAAATTGACAGGTGTGTACAATGCAGAGGTGGTCTAGCTGTATTGACAGCTGAAGAACCAACACTGAGTATCCCGGTCAATTTTAGAATGACCCTAACAGTGTTAGCACAGTTTGCAATTAGAATTGCGTAGCAAAAATGGACAGGTGTGTAGCATGCACAGGTGTTGTGGGTCAGTGGACAGCAAAGGAACACTAACTTAGTATTCCAGACACTTTTAGGATGCCACAAAAAGTGTCAGCACTTTGGGGAAATAAAATAGCGTGGCAAAAAATGGCCAGGTGGGTAGAATGCACGGGTGCTGTAGGCAGCAGGACAGCAAAGCCCAGCACAGCGTTTGCACAGACCTGCCTAGCAGCTATGGCTATGAACGCCTTTAAATCAGCCCTGAAAAGGGCTTAAATAACCAATAGTCCCTAACCCCCAAAGCGCTGTGTAGATTTCACTGTATCACTATAGCGCACACATCAGCAGTAGCAGCGGTAGCGGGAGCAGTGACTGTCACCCACACGCAGCAGACAGATAATGGCGGCGACGGGGAAAATGGCAGTGTTTTATAGAGCAAAGACATGTGACATGCACAGCCTATGACACAAGCCCTTGCTTGTCTGGCAAAAATCCACTGTGTAGTGTGTATCTCTGTGATTTGCTGACAGCCTGGCCCACCCCACTGTACGTGCGGTTAGGAAAAAAAAAATGGCGATTAGCATTATCTCAGCACTCAGCTCAGCAGCAGCACTGATCTATACCCCGTCCCCCCCGCACACTATACGCTGAATTTTGATAATAGCGTGATTCACACAGTGACTCACACTATTACAGTGAAAAGCCAGCTAGTAACTAGCTTGGCTTTTTGGTGCTCGAACCGTTCTGGAACATAACTCAAACTGTCGAGCTTTTAGCAAAAAGCTTGAGTTTGTCGAGCCTCTCAAACACCCCCCAAAATCACTCGAACATGAAATTGGCGAACATCGAACATCGCTCAACTCTACTAGAGAGTAGGGAGTAAAATGGGGGAGTGTTACTATTCTGCCTTATCTAGGCAGTATAGAAGAACTGTTAAGTCCCACATTTTTTTGGTAATACATGTCTCAGTCTAAACCTGTGAAGTACTATAAAATGGTAGAATACTTGACATGTGATTATTATGAAAATTATCCCCATTAAAAAGTTAAAGAGGTTGTGTCAGGATTGTAAATCATTGCTTTTCCATTGGATAGGGTATAACTTACAGATTGCTGAATGTCACACTGAGTTTTGCACAATCTTTGCAGACTATCATTGCAACATTGGGCTTTGTTCAGATTGCAGATTCTGACACTCTGCCCAATGATTTCTCTGTTGTCTGGGATCAACACAGGCAGACTTGGGCATTGACATGCTGTGTGCTGATTCATAGACAGGCTAGCAAGAGTTAATCTCTTCTCAGCTGCTTTCTCCTTTAATCACATATTGTGGGGAGCCAAATCACATCTGCTCCCCTCCTATTTATTCTGGTTGAATTCTTATGCCCATGTTAGCTATAGTTTGTTCTGTGTTGGTCTGTGAGGTGTGGTGTCCTAGACTCTGTGGAGAAAGTTGTGCTTATTACTTGGAGCTTGGAGCAGTTGTGAAATTTACCCCTGTTGTTGTAGCTTCCTTCCTGCTCTTGTTTTTCCTCCTTAATCTCTTATTGTCTTATCCTTTGTATGTGCTTGCTGAGTGAGAGTGTTTTGGTTTTCCTTTGTCTGTCTTTATCTGTGGGTTTCATCACACTCTTGTCCCGTCCTTCCCTGGGGGGAGGGGGAATAAAATCAGGACTGGTCAAGAGCAGGGCCAGGAAGGAGACTCAGGCCTCTCCACCATCAGGAGTATCCCAGAGGATAGAGACAGCATAGGGCCCCCTAGCTTGAGGGACAGCTTAGGAGCCCTGGTTCCCCACTATCCCATAGACATTATGACCTGGAGTTCTACCAAGAATGGGGCTCTGCAGCGTCTTGTCTGAATGGAGCGCAAAGAATGGAATAGGCTATGAATAGTAGTTTTTAAGAGATTGGTGGGGTGGGGGTCCCAGTGGTCAAACTCACAGCAATTAGTAACTTATCCCTTATTTTACTGATAGGGTATAATTTACAATCTTGGCATAGTCCTTTGAAACATATTTTTCATAAAAACCTGTTTAAATAAAGAAATATTTTTATTTTATTTTTTTACATTTCTAGTATGCAAAATGTTACACAATGAGATGGATTGAGAAATGTGAGTTTGTTTACAGAACATAATACTTAATACTACCTTTATATTATGTCATATATTGACTTGTGAGTTAGAGAAAGCTTTGCGTCCACGTGCCTTGTCAGTACACCGATGACACCTGGAGCCCCATAACTTTGTCCTTGGTAATAAGCAGCATGAATCAGCTCTGGAATCAGTGCGCAGAGCAGCTTTTAACCTTACAGATGGGTCTACAAATATTACTTAGGGAGCACCATATTCTATGAGATGTAGCGCCTCTGAGCAGATCAGGGAGATGACCTTATCCATTAGAGGAGATGCACGGTTGGTGCTGGCTGAGCATTTTATCCTGATTCCCAGCTTGCCTTCTGTAAATTACCTATTTAATCATGTGCATCTCCAAGCAAGAAGATGGAAGACCTGCTTATGTATGTTCACTAACAACACACAGAATACTTCCAATGCCCTTGCTACAAATATCATCCACCTGACAATGTTGTAATGTTTTCCCCATCAGTGACAGTAATACACGCGGATACCATTCACCTTCAACCACTGCTCTGTGATCTATATGTCATGCTGTCAGCTTCTCCCATGGCATTGTTGAAGGGCAAAACAAACGATTTTTGATCAACTCTCAACTATTGTCTAAAGGTTTATTCTTCACTTTCTTTTATCTTTAAAAAAAAAAATAACAGAAGGAATAGAACTTAAAAAGCCCCAATATCCAGGAGCAGGCATCCAGCCATTGAAGCAGCACAGGGGCCCAGAAGCGGCAGGGGGCACATGAGGTGTTAAATGCTGCTTCTCTTGCCCTTTCCTCCTGCTGTCATTCTTATCAAGTCTCTCATAGGCACCGCACTCCAGCTAATACATTATTATTAACCCTTTACCTGCTCTAGACCACCAGGTATATCGCACTTACATTTTCACTGCCCTTATCCACCAAGGATCGAAACATACACACCTTTTGTGCTCTAGATCACAAAAGATAATATTATTATCCAGTTCACTGCCCTAGACCACCAGGGTTTAATCACAAAACCTATCGATGCCCTAGATTACAAGGGATTTTGGCATACTGGCCGGCAGCGTCAGACTGGCTACCGGAGGAATCTCCAGTAATGCCAGGTTTGGATACAGGTACCTGCATTGCACTCCGGAGCTCTCACCTGCAGCCTGGACTGATCTCAGAGTTTGCAGGACTGAGCCATGAGCGGCGAGTGATTAATTCCACGGCGATTGCGGTTCAGTTCATGATAGCTGCAGACAGGCCGGGCTGCAATCCGGAGTTCAGGTGAGAACACCGGAGATCAGCCCGGGATGTCTGCAGCTGTCATGAAGTGAACCGCAATCGCCGGGGAATCAATCACTCGGCACTCGCGGTTCAGTCTAGGCTGCACGCCGGAGCTCAGGTGAGAGCTCCGGAGTGCAATGCAGGTAACTGAATCCAGGCCTGGCATTACTGGAGATTCCTCCGGTAGCCAGTCCGACGCTGCTGGCCGGGGTCTATAACATTGTTCAAATTGATCTAAAAAAAAGACCTACAGTAACAGCTTTAAAGGAACATAGAAGTGTCTTCAAGATAAAGCCACCCAAATACCAATTTACTCCGTTCTCACTGGTGCTGACACTTCTGCTTCCCATGATACCAATAATACCTCAGAATGTTATTGGCCTAATTCCTATAGTTGTTGGAAGACAGACAAGGTGACAAATAAAATCTTCACACTTACAGGATATTTATTGTTTTGTTATGCAAATATCCTCTTTGGAGAGGGAGAAGACTAGAACTCTAGCAATAATGCCAATTTAATGAGTCTTACCATATGACTTAGGTTAAAAAAACGAACAAACCAAACACTTCATTTTTGCACACATATTTCAGGGTGTCTGCCCTTCATCAGTGCAAGCAGGAGGTGTAATTTGGGTGAGAAATCTGTGACATAGAGTCTAAGAGGAAACATGTCTCCTTGTGAAGCATGCTAAGCTGGTTGTAAGGAAACTAATAAACCATGCAATACTCCTCTGAGAAATTAAATAAGCAAATATCTTTTTCAGAGAGAAAGAGTACAGGAACTCTAGTGTCACCTGATGAAGTTAACAATCCTAAAAGTCAGTTGCGTTTCTGCAGAGTATTGACATGTCAGTCACCAGCGCTGCCTGATTGCAGGTCAGCTGACTCCCCCTGGCTTCCTTACAGTGTGTATTTTTGATGAAGCTCCCTGTGACCGAAACGTCACTTTAATGCACCTGTACAGCCACTATTAAAAAAAAATTCTTCAACTTAAGGTCGAGTGCCGGGTTCTGTTTTTGAATCTTGTAGTCTTTGACAGCAGACATTGGAGAAAAATTGTCCAAAAGCAATTGTCTAATTTATTTTGTAAATCTAAATTGTAATGGCTGGTTCTAAAAGGAATATCCTAAGTAATATATTAGCGATGCACAGAAATACAAGAAAATCAATATAGGGCTGCTCAGTACTAGTAGTGAAAAATGCAATAAAGAAAAAGAACTAATCAGAAATATGAGTACATTACTAATAATATGTTAAAGTATCAAAAAAGTTTATTAACAATAACACACTAAAAAGACCTAAAAATCACCATGGGCAAAGTGTGCCAATGAGTATTTTGCTGTTTTCAGGGTACCATGATGGAGAGTGGCTCCTCCTATTTCTGGTGTCAGGAGATCGCAGAGAAGGGCTACATACACACTTTCTCAGATTGATACTGTTGGCTGTGCAGATTCTCCTTTATCCAGTGCTGCTAGGGTTGTAGGGTAGTTTCTCTGGTATCCTAAAGTCTGGATGAAAGTTGGAGCCAGCTGCTCTGTGTTGCTAATTACCACTGCTATAAAGACTATTCTCCCAGCACAGGTAAATGCCAGTGATAGCTTCTGCTTAGCTTGCCTCTAGAGGGAACCTGTTCACTTCCTTATTACTTTTTGGTTTTGCACCTCAAGTCCATTCCTAATTACTTCCTCCTGTCATTTTGAGCACTTTGTATGATTGTTGTTTATTTTACCCATGTCTGTCTAATCCTCTGTGTCTTTACCCTAGAGTGGGAGTAACTTTCCTGTTGCCCTGCTCAATAGACAAGGCTGAGCCCAGGGAAAGACAGGGATAGGGATGTGATCGGCGATGGGGTTTAAGAACCTGTAGAGGGACGTTAGAGAATGCAGGGATCAACCTCAGGTGAGCATGGGAGGTGAGCATGGGAGGTGACCATGCTCCCCTTTCCCTAGCACTAGGGCTCACCATTGTATCATGTTTCTGGTGTACCCTGAGTGTTTCGGCGCTTTCTGGTAGTTTCCATGTACCTGGCAGAACCCCGGTAGTCTCTGCATGACAGTCACCCACACCATGAATCTGAACCCACGAGTAACACCATGAATCAGGGGTATCACATATGAAAGTAAGGGTGTCATGCTGTACAAAGGGCTGGTAAGACGTAGTACAGTGAATTTCCCACTAGGTGGAAGCAAAGTAGAAAAGGAGAGTCAAAGTAACACTGAAACAGAAATAAGGCTGAAGTACAGCAAAGTAACGTGAGCAGGCAGTTCACAAGCGAACCACCAGGGGGCAATAGAGTAGTCAAGCAGTCAGGGTCAAATCACTGCAGAGGGAGGAGCAAGATCATGTCAGAAAACAGAACCGAGGTCAGATGCTGGGAGATCAGGTATGCAGAGGGAAACACAAAGGTCACAGGGAACAGAAGACAAGAGGGTAAGGAGACACAAACACGGGAAGGAGGATGAACCAAGATAGGTAAACAACTGACAGGAGCTGGAAGTTAGGGATTGGGACACACGGCGAACGGAGGAGGGTACAGGTCAGGGCACGGTAACAAGGAGTCAGATCAAACAAATAATCTCACCAGAGCCAGTCACAGGCTGCAGAGCAAAACTATAACCAGCACTGGAATGCTGGTGCAGCGACCAGATATAGTGTCTCCTGAAACCAGAACGAGGCTGATGGGAGTTAATCCCTGACATGACCAGGCTTGGTCTGGGAAACTCTGGAGCAGGGAATACCAGTTCTGGATCATGATCAAGGTTACATATATATGTATACAGTATACTAGACCAAAGCCAATAAATGTAGATACAGTCACAGGTAAGTGACCGTTAAGGCATATATACTATTATAACGTAGTATACCCAAACTAAGTAAAGAGCCTAATAAATGTAGTAAAAGTAGATGGTAATATTAGACACAATACCCAGGCAAGAAACTGACGTGAAGTAAAGCTAAATTAAGAGCACAAATATAGATCACAAGTGTGGTGCGATTGGTGGGGTGGTCACAGACCTCACGCGTATCACTGCTCAAGGCAGCTTTATCAGGGGAAAAAAGACATATAGTGGGCGCCAAAAGGGCAATATATACAGAGAATACTCATTAGGGCACTTGGTTTATGGTGATTTTTAGGTGTTTTTAGTGTATTATTGTTAATAAACTTTTTTCATACTTTAACTTATTATCAGTGGTGTGCTCCTATTTCTGCTTAGTTGTTTTTTTATTATTTTAAAAAGAATATAGATCTTGAAAGCTGACACCTTCTACTACACCAAGGTAAAGTCAAGGCGCTCCAAGAGAAGAAATTTTGCTTTATCTTCATTATGAAGATTTGAGGGCACAGTGATCCCTAGATCTGAAGAAGCATTTAAAGTAAAAGGATAACTATAAGATGGATAAAGTACAGGAGCATAGTGGGTTATCAAATAACTTATTTCTATGCGTGTTAACTTTAGCATTATTAAGAGTGGTTAATTCTTTACCTTCTAAACTAGTTGTACTATTTATGTCATCCTTCCTAATTCACTCAAGTGAGCTTTCACCTATGTACAGTTTGTAGATGCAGTGTAGCTGAAAGCTGGTCACCATCACTGTCTTTACAATGCTGTTAGCTCATGTTACTCATTCCTATCATCCCCACTTTCCACTGGTAGACATGTAGGGGAGTGCAGTCCCTACTAAGGATGTTGCTTCACTATGACAGGATGGTCGGGAGAGAGTAATCGCATAGTCAAGCTAGTCCCCATAGGACACAGAGAGAAATTCCCATAACTACAGTTTGTTCCGTCTGGAGCTGCTGACCTTGGTGTGGGCCATGATGGAGAAATTTGCAGGCTTCTTGAAAGGGACTAAAATTCAGGTCCGCACGGATAATAACCTGCTAGCACACTGAGACAATGCCAAATTGGGAGACCTAGAACAGAGATGGGTGGCTCGCCTAATGAAGTTCGACTTCAGCATCCGGTATCATGCCGCCATAGAGAACGCTAATGCAGACGGTCTGTCGAGGGTAACCATCAACGTCCCCATAGTGGATCATGATGAAGATTTGGAAAAGGAAGAGACTCTTGACTTCCGGAAGTTCCTGCCCCTGGTGATGGCGGCCTTGACAAGCGGAGAGGCCTGTGTGCCCAACTAAATCATTGGAAGGAACTAAAAAAGAGTGGGGGCTTGCTCAAGATAAGGATGAAGGTTTGAGACAGATAACACAATGGGTAGTCCTGCAGCAGATCCCAAACAAAGAGGAGAGGAAAGGCCTTGATGCTGACATGAAGAGTATACTGCATCAGTGGGTTAGGTTGGCGCTTCGGGATGCTGTACTTTACCGCCAGAAGCAAAGAAGATCGCGGTGAGGTGGCAGGTGGTCCTCCCGAGAGACCTGATGCCCGAAGTCGTCAAAGAGGCTCATGAGTTTGGAGCCCACTGTGGTGCGGTCAGTGACTACAGAGGTATGTGTATTATCCCAGTCTGGAGTCTGCAGTAGAAGAGGGCTGTCGGCGGTGCCGAGTGTGCGACCTTGTCAAGAGCACAAAGCAAAGGACACCCGTCCAGACCATCCAAACTAAGGAGACATTGGAAGTCTTGATCATCGATTACCTCTTCGTGGGAAACTCAGGTCGGGGTACACAGTACTGTTTGGTCATGACTGATCATTTCTCCAAGTTTGCTGTGGTCATCCCGACTAGGGATTAGACGGCCAAATCAGCTGCGTGAGTCATCTGCCAGGATTTCATTAGTGTATATGGGTGCCCGAAATGGATTCCTTCTGACCAAGGTGCGTGTTTTCAAGGCAAAGTAATGGAAGAACTGTATCACCTGTATAGCATCGAGCAATCTAGGACCACACCCTATCATCCATAGGTGGGCTTTCCACGTTGCGCCATCGCAAGCCGATGCTGCGATGTCGCACACGATAGTCCCCGCCCCCGTCGCAGGTACGATATCTTGTGATAGCTGGCGTAATTATCGCTACGCCAGCTTCACATGCACTCACCTGCCCTGCGACCGTCGCTCTGGCCTGCGACCCGCCTCCTTCCTAAGGGGGCGGGTCGTGCGGCGTCATAGCGACGTCACACGGCAGGCAGCCAATAGCGGCGGAGGGGCGGAGATGAGTAGGATGTAAACATCCCGCCCACCTCCTTCCTTCCGTATAGCCGGCGGCGGCAGGTAAGCTGATGTTCCTCGCTCCTGCGGCATTATACACAGCAATGTGTGCAGCCGCAGGAGTGAGAAACTACATCGTACCTGTCGCTGCAGCATAATTATGAAAAAGTCGGAGCCTGCGAAGATGATACGATAATGACGCTTTTGCGCTCGTTAATCGTATCATCTAGCATTTACACACTACGATCTCGAAAGTGACGCCGGAAGTGCGTCACTTTTGATTTGACCCCACCGACATCGCATGTGCGATGTTGCAACGTGCAAAGACGCCCTTAGGGTAATGGAGCATGTGAGCGGTTCAATCGTACACGTCTTCAGATGCTGAGACCCTTAGAGGAAGATAAAAAGGTACACTGGCCGGAGTACTTGTTGGAGTTGGTGTGGGCCTATAACAACCGGGTCCATTCTGCAACAGCGCACAGCCCTTATCTGCTGTTATTCAGAAGAACTGGACGGGAGGTTTTTGAACTGAACCTAGGCCAACCCGAAGACCTATCTGAACACGCAGTCACCTCTTGGGTGAAGGACCACTGCCAACGGCTGCAGACAATCTGACGGCTAGCTGTCACGCTCCCCGGGTCCCCTGTCCAGCTCCCCGGCTCCCCTGCCACGCTCCCCGGCTTCCCTGGCTCGCTCCCCGGCTCCTCTGTCCGGCGTCCCCCGCTCCACAGCCTCCAGGCCTCCTCACCTAGGATCCCCAGGCGTCCCGGTCCCCGCTCCCAGCGTCCGCTGTCAGCTTCGCTCCAGCCCGGCTCCCCTGCCTCCTGTTCGCCGCTCCCTGCCCTGGCTTCTGGCACCCGGGCCTCGCGCATGCGCATTAGGGCGCGCGCGCGGTCATTGACCCTTTCTTAAAGGGCCAGCGTCCACAGACAGGATATTGAACACACAGGTACAGGGTATAAAGGGGTTTAATGTCCAAGTGGGCGGGGCCTGTTCTTCGTGTTTCCTAAGCTAGGAGTCAGGTCTCCTTGTCTCTGTGATATACTCACCTCTCTCTCTTCTAGAGCCGCTCCTGCCTCGCCATCCGGTCCTGCCGATTCCCGAACCCCGCACGCTGACTATCTGCCATCCCGTCAGTCCGTACCATCTTTGATCCCTGTGGTGACCCGTCCTCTCACTTCATCAGTTCCGGACTCTGCCTGACAACATCTTGGCCTCCGAACCTGAGCTCCGTCACCCGGACTACCATCTGTGACTCCGTGGTCCCAGGGACTTCTACATTCCACTATTTTGCACGGACTATCCTGCTACCTGTAGTGCTCCGGCTACCGGACCCCTTGCCTTCAGTGAGGAGTTCGGCCCAGTGGATCCACCTCCTGGGTCTGCCCGTCCACCTGGCCCTAACACTAGCAGGGCAACAACTGCAGAAGAAGGTGCACAGTGGTTGCCGGCTGGTACAAGAAGTCCCACTTCAGCCTGGATATTGAGTGCTGGTGCAAGAGATGTGCCCTAAGGACAAACTAAATGAAAGATGGGAAGGGCACCCTTACACGGTGCTGGAAAGAGTGTATACTGATGGTCCCGTCTATTAAGTTCAGATTGAAGGTGGGACGGCGGAGCCCCTTGTCCTCTACAGAAATATGCTGTGTCCATGCCACTTTGAAAACCCCCAGATTTGCCACGCATTGAGGAGTCAGCCCCTGCTTCTGCGACTGAGTCCCCCGTCTTTATAGACGTTGAAGACTGGTGGTCCATCCCAAACGTAACTGAGCCTCCCTGTCTGAGAATACAAGCACAGCTTCATTGTTGTCACGTTGGCTAGAAGAAGAACCATTGAATCCTCCTGTGGACCATGTGGTGAACACTAGCCTAGAAGAGAGCCAAGATTCAAGTGAGAGCCAGGATATCCGTAGGGGTAGGGGTAGGGGTTCCACCAGTTAGATATGCGGACCAGTTTGTATTATCATTATTCCTGATGCTGTTGTCTTCCTCTAAAGGTGTTACCTATGCATTATGTGCTCCTGTGTTGTACTGTGGGACCGCTGGAGATAACTAGAGAAACGGACACCCTTTATTGTAGGTCTCCAGAGGCAGAAAAACAACTTCCTTGAATGGTGCATGCCCTTATATCATCATGGCTGAGGATGGCCATTGTTAAGGAGGTAGGCATGTAGGGGAGTACAGCCCCTACTAAGGATGTTGCTTCACTGGGACTTTCAGATTGTGTTGTACTGTGGCTTTAAGAGACTGGCTCACTAGTAGAGCATAAGGTATGGCCCAGATCTCCCCCTGCTGCTGGAGCTGATTTGGTCTGATTGGAGAGAAGTGGAAAGAGAAGCAGGAATTGGGACAGTGTGGATTCCAGGACGTGCAGAGGGATGGATAAAGGAAAGTCAGCATCTGGCCTGTCAGAGTTCATTGCCTGAGGAGCCCAGCTGTCCAGCAAAATTTGGGAAAATAAGTCCTGCATCGCCCTCCTGGAGTGAAGTGTGCACCTCTGTACGAAAAAGCCCCAGAGCAGACCGGTCCTGTGGATGGAGCTGTGAGTGCCCGTATACGGCGGTGAGGGAAGCAGTATAGGCCACCATAGTGAGAGTGCAGTATCCACACGGTTCCTTTAAAGGAGACCACCCAGGTTAGTGGATATAGTAGGATTGGTTAATGTTGTATATGTGCATTTCATTGTATTGCTATTTGAACTTGCATTGCTTACTGTACTAGTTGTGGCGACCTGGGCCGTCCGCCTCAGCTAAAGTATACACTGTTGTATTTGGAGTTGTCTCTTTTACCGTTTGTTCCTTTTTGCCCCTATCCCGCCGCTGCTCTGCAACTTACATTTGTTACCCTGATAAATAAATTTTCTTCTTGGTTTACCCATTAAGTCTGTCTGATACCGTGACTTGCTCTGCAGAGCGGAGTGCCCTCGCTCCATCGCTTCAGACACAGACAGAAGAGGCCCCTGTGCAAGAACAATATATGGGCCCTTTGCAGTTCAATAGCTCATAATGCACAATTCCACCAAGAGGTAAAAAATAGGCCCCTTTATCTCTTGGGCTTATTGATATGTCAATGATATGTCTACCCCTGCCACTTTTCCTATACTAATTCCAGTACACACATACCATAATATACCATAGTATACCATATACCATAACATAATACACATCATAAGAAGATATTTTTAGTAGATTCCCAGAGGTGCACTTTATGGAAGGAAAGATAGAGATATAGACAGACAGACAGACAGACAGACAGACAGACAGACAGACAGATAGATAGATAGATAGATAGATAGATAGAATTGTTAGCTCCATTTTTAAAGTGGTATTCCCATGTTCAAGATTCTATCCTAATATGTAGTAGGTGTAATAATAATAATATTAGCAAAATACCTCCAATTAGTAATATAGTGTAGTTCTCTTGATATAGCCATGTCTCTTACCTTATGTGCAGGGCATTGCAGCTTAGGTATCCATGGTTACAACCACGAGAAACTAACTGACTAACTAACCATGGATACTAAGCTGCAATGCCCTGCACATGAGGTAAGATTCATGGCTAGACTACATTTCTAATTGGAGGTATTTTGCTAATATTATTATTACACCTACTACATATTGGGATAGGATCTTGGAGGTGGGTCACATGAAAGTATAAAAAAAAATCGGTCTGACTGTCATTCATATCAGTATAATGATTTTATTCTCATTTGTCTTCCATGTGCAATCTGTTTGTTTTTATACAGAAGCGGTTATTAATCATATATAATAGCACCACGTACAATTTCCTATGCTGTAAAATTGTTAAGTATCCATAAAAATTGGATGCTATACTGTGGATTTATATCTCACACACATAGAGTTGAATGGTGAGTCTCATCCGATTTATTTCACAGATAGATTTTGCCAGTGAAGAAATCGTTCATCTGCACTGTCCCAGTGAGTAACATCGCTGGGGCAGTGAAGTTTTAATGCTGACTACTTGGTAATGCTGACTAGTCCTTAGGTATGATTAGTCAGCATTAAAAAGAGGCAGAAAACGTGCTTAGCATTTGTATATTTTCCCAGCATATCACACTTGTTGTTCTACCATGCACCAGTACAGAATGACAGGGAATATCCTTATTTTGTTATATTGTGTCATTTTTTGGAGATCCATGTAATCCAGTTTTATACGGACTCATTCTTTATTTAAAGCTTGGGGCACAGATTAGGTTTGCAGCTTTACCCCCACTTTCTCCAGCATGTGCTATTCCCTGAACCAAACACGACAGACGATTACATTTGGTGAAATAAGAGATAAGATTTCGGCTAATTATACTTTAATATAAAATGTTATTTGTTTGTTTTTAAATGCTATTAATTATACAGTGTTTCATGAAACTGTTATGAAGTTTACATTATTCATTGGAACCAGAATTTTTTTAACAATATACTACAGTTTTGCACTCATTATATTCTCATGAGTGTGTCCTGCCCTGGGAATCTCTGGTGAGTCCGGGCACCAGAAAGTCACAGCGCCTTATGTCCATTTTTTGCAATGGTCAGCATACATAGCCAGGCAAAACACTGCATTGTTTCTGTCCACTGCAGGGAGACATCAGATGTAACAACTGATGCAGCAAATGCCAAAATTGCTTCTTCGCCAAAGGTATGAACTCAGTTGTGGTATCTGTCAACTGTGTATTATGCAGGAGGGAAAAAAAAAGCCATTACTAACTAAGCAAAGCACTTTGCTTGGTTACCCGATATTTACCATGGTTACCAGCGTACACCGCTTAGCGCTGGCTCCTTGCACACGTAGCCAGGGTAAATATCGGGTAACTAAGCAAAGCGCTTTGCTTTGCTTAATAACCCGATGTGTACCTTGGTTACGTGTGCAGGGAACCAGAGAGAGCATGCGCAGCGAAAGCCTACGGATTGCGCTGCTCAAAAAATGGTACAGGTTGCGTTCCTGCCGCCCGATGGTCAGTCGTTCCACGACTGATCAGTCGGGCTGAAGATGCAACGCAGCATCATTAGTCACAATCCGCTGCTCATACAAGTCTGTGGGAACAACGGAATCCGCCAAATGGATTTCGTTGTTTACCAGAGCCGCAGATTGTGACTGATACAAATTGACGGAAATGTGAACCTAGCCTAAGGCGGGCTTTGCATGTTGCAACATCGGTAACAATGTGTTACCGATGCTGCCGCGATAGTCCCGCCCCCGTCGCACGTTCGATATATAGTGAAAGCTGCCGTAGCGATTATTATCGCTACGGCAGCTTTACACGCACATACCTGCCGTGCGACGTCCCTCTGGCCGGCGACCCGCCTCCTTCCTTAGGGGGCGGGTCGTGCGGCGTCACAGTGACGTCACACGGCAGGCGGCCAATTGAAGTGGAGGGGCGGAGATGAGCAGGATGTAAACATCCCGCCCACCTCCGTCCTTCTCATTGCAGCCGGGAGGCAGGTAAGGTGAAGTTCCTCGCTCCTGCGGCTTCACACACAGCGATGTGTGCGGCTGCAGGAACGAGGAACTACATCGTACCTGTCGCTCCCCCGGCATTATGGAAATGTCGGAGGCTGCAGCGATGATACGATGACGACGATTTTGCGCTCGTTCATCGTATCATCTAGGATTTACACACTACGACATCGCAAGTGACGCCGGATGTGCGTCACTTTCGATTTGACCCCACCGACATCGCACCTGCGATGTCGTAGTGTGCAAAGCCCGCCTAAGACAACTTTCACACTTGAGATTTTTCCATCAGTCACAATCCGTTGCCTTGAGAAAATATGGTATCCTGCCAAATATTTTGCAGGATTCAGTTTTTCCCCATAGACTTGTATTAATGACAGATTGCGACTGATGGCCTTGCGTTGCATCCGCCACGCGACGGATGAGTCGTGGAATGACTGACCGGTGGGCGGAAGGAACTGACACTGTAACGGTTTTTAGAGTGTCAAAAAAACGCAATGCGCAGGATTCCATCGCAATCCGTCAAGTGGTATAATGGTTGTCTATGGTGCAAGATTCCGCCGTAATATGTCACAATACGGAATCCAGTGCTGGATTCCGTCATGTTCTACTGAGCATGCCCAACATGTCTGGCACTCCCATTGGGCTGTCCCAAAAACAAACAGATCACGACGGATCTGTCGTAAAATGGACGCACAATGGATGTAACAGATGCGACAAATCAGTTTTTCTCAGGATTCCAGTGAACGGAATCCTGTGAAATAACTCATCTGTTGCGTCCGTTGACAGCTAAAAAATGATGGATCCGTCATTCAGTCGCAACGACAGACCTGGCGGATTTGAAACGACTGAAGTGTGAAAGTAGCCTAAGCTGACCTCTTATGATGGGTAAAGTAAAATTGGCAGATATGATTCGGATTTTATCTTTAACCCATTAACGACCGCGGGCAGTAAAATTACGTCCTAGCGGTCATAACGTTACTGCCCGCGGTCTGCTGGCAGCAGCATGCTGCGATCGGCACACATCTTAGCTGATTTTCACAGCTGAGATGCGTGCCTGCTAGGCACGAGCAGAATCGTTATCTGCTCGTGCCGTTTAACCCCTTATATGGTGCTGTCAATATGTGACAGCGCCATTATAAGCGCGATCGTGGTAAACTTTTACTTACCGCCCGATACCGGGTGACTTCCGATAGTTGTCATGGTAGCACAGGGTCATGTGATGACTCCTGTACTACACATGACTTGCTTTCACTTTCGCTGTGCCCGCTGCACAGTGAAAAAGACAGTGAGCGTATCTGCTGTTTACAGCTACGTAGCTGTGATCAGCAGATAGTGCAGAGCAATCGGACTGCTGATCGCAATAGCCCCCTACGGGGACTAGTAAAATTAAAAAAAAAAGTTAAAAAAAAAGTTTTAAAAACTTAAAACAAAACCTAAAAGTTCAAATCACCCCCCCATTCGCCCCATTGAAAATTAAAGGGTTAAAAAGATAAAAAATATACACACATTTAGTATCGCCGCGTTCAGAAACGCCCGATCTATCAAAATATAAAATCAATTAATCTGATCAGTATACGTCGTAGCGGCAAAAAAATTCCAAACGCCAAAACGACGTTTTTTTGTCACCACAACTTTTGCGCAAAATGCAATAAGAGGCGATCAAAACGTAGCATCTGCGCAAAAATGGTACCTTTAAAAACGTCAGCTCGAGACGCAAAAAATAAGCCGTCACTGAGCCATAGATCCCGAAAAATGAGAACGCTACGGGTCACGGAATATGGCGTAAAACGTGCGCCACTTTTTCTGACAAACTTCCGTTTTTTTTTTTAACCCCTTATATAAAAGTAAACCTATACATGTTTGGTGTCTACTAACTTGCACTGACATGAGGCATCACTCCCATCAGTTTTACTATGTAGTGAACACAGTGAATAAAATATCTCAAAAACCATAGTGCTATCGCACTTTTTTTGCAATTTTTCTGCATTTGGAATTTTTTTGCCGTTTTCCAGTACACTATATGGTAAAACTGATGGTTTCATTTAAAAGTACAGCTCGTTCCACAAAAAATGAGCCCTCACATGACCATATTGACTGAAAAATAAAAAAGTTACGTCTCTCAGAAAAAGAATGGCGGAAAAAAAAAACGGAAAGCGAAAAATCGGCCGGTTGTGAAGGGGTTAAGCAGGTTTGGAAGGGGTTTGAAATTTAGCGGCTTTGAAAAGACCAATAGGCTTTAAATATGAGAGCATCTCTATTCATGAGGACAAATGGGGATGTAGTGGTGTGTCGGCGGCTGTTGGAAGGGAGCAAACAGGATTTACTGTTGACAGACGGAGTTCATCTAAATTCCATAGGCAACAACATTTTCTTATTTGGCTTGCAGGACGGCTCAGAAAGTGCTATGGTTTTGCTGGGTGGCAGTGGTCAGAGGATTGCACAAATTTACACAATCTCCTCCCATGGCAGGTTGTTTGGGCCCTGAGAGAGTCACATGCTCATTGTCTTGACCCACAGCACGTAGCGCAGGGGCCAAGGACTGCTGCGAAGGGTTAAACTGCTGGAGAAGCTAAGCAAATGATCGTGTTTTGTAAATATGTGAATGTGCAGGTGTTGTGGTTGGGTCAGGGACAAGAGGGAGGGGTAAAAAGGGGTATAACAGATAGTGGTGTACAGTATCTCTCTTTCATACCCCAGATTGTGGATCAACACCCACCCTTCCTCCCGCTTTTTTGTTATGATTTGGTCCATACTTAAGGCCGTTTTACACGCAACGACATCGCTAACGAGATGTCGCTGGGGTCACAGAATTTGTGACGCACATCCGGCCTCGTTAGCGACGGCGTTGCTTGTGAAACGCACGAACGACCGTTAACGATCAAAATTACTCACCTTATTGTTGATCATTGATGCGTCGTTCTATTCCCAATTATCGTTGCTGTTGCAGGACACAGGTTGTTCGTCGTTCCTGCAGCAGCACACATCGCTATGTGTGACACCGCAGGAACAAGGAACAACAGCGTACCTGCATCCAGCCAACAACGAGGTGGGTGTGATTTTCCTTCGGCTGCTCTCTGCCCCTCCGCTTCTATTGGCCGCCTGCTGTGTGACGTCACTGTGACGCCGCACGAACCGCCCCCTTAGAAAGGAGGTGGTTCGCCGGCCACAGCGACGTCACAGGGAAGGTAAGTAGTGTGACAGGGCCTAATGATATTGTGCGCCACGGGCAGCGATTTGCCCGTGACGCACAAACGACGGCCGGGTACGCTCACTAGCGATTTTGCTAGCGAGATCGCAGCGTGTAAAGTGGCCTTAAGTTATGAGGTTTGTTGTTGTCACAGCTGGCGGGTTATTTGGGTCCTGAGAGAGTCATAATTCAGGCTATATCCCAGTATTACTAATTTAATTATATTTTAAAGTAGATTGCTTCAACAAATTTTTAGATATTGATTATTTATTTCTAATGTTCCCAGTTATATGCACTTTACTATACACAGTGTGCACATTTATTAGGCAATTTATATGCTTGATGATTTATTTTATTATTGAACAATCAAAGTGCTGTCGGTCAATCCAAAAGTTTAATACACCTGAAAATTTAAGAAAGTAAAAGTGAAATTTTGCCTTTCTTAAGAGAATATCTATGCATGCAGAATATTGGCCAGCTATCAGTATGCAGAATTATTATGCAGCTAAGAGAAAAATGTAATTTTTCCCAATCCCAATTGCTTATTTTCATTGGTTAAAGTGTACAAAAATACATTTTCAAATTAAATATCAGTGACCAATATAGGTGCCCATCTTTTCAATAACAGCAATAAGCCTTCCATCAAGGGAATCTGTCAGTTTCTTAGGCCTCTTTCACATGTCCGTGAAAATCACGCACGTTTTTCACGGACGTGTCAAAGGTGCGTTTTGCCCTCCGTGAGCCGTGTTTATGGCACAAGTGTGTTCTCCGTGCGTTATCCGTGATAACACACGGAGAACGGCAACTTTCTGCTCACCTGTCCCTGGTGCTGATCTACGGTCTCCGGTCCTGCCGACTCCCCGTTGCTGCTGCTTCCGGCCACACTGAAGTGAATATGGAATGAGCATAATGAGCGGCAGTCGGAAGCAAGTGACAGCAGCGGCAGAGTCAGCAGGGCTGGAGAAAGTGAGTAAAGATTTGTTATTTTTTTCTCAGACACGTGTGTTTTCTCCTGTGCGTGTCACACAGAACACCTCCGTGTGGTCCGTATGCGGGCCGTGTGACACCCGTGATGCCAGAGAAAAACAGACATGTCTACGTGTGGAGCACACGGGCACACGTATGCTCCACACGGTCCATGGCAGAACACGCACGTGAGCGCAGACCCATTGATTTTAATGGGTCTACGTGTGCCCGTGTCTGCGGTACGTGAGGAAACGGACCAAACACGTACCGGAGACACGGATGTGTGAAAGAGGCCTTAATCTGTTTACTATGAAGTGTTTGGCTAGCACCAAACAGAGCTTCCAACACACTGCATAGAGAGGTGGACTATTTTCCTTCACCGGAAATCTCTGGTTTAAAGGAATCTGTGACCGGGTTTCTTCCACCTAATCTGAGAGCAGCATAATGTAGAGACAGAGATCCTGATTCTAGCGATCTGATCCTGATTCTAGTGTAGTTTTGATAAAATCACTGATTAATCAGCAGGAGATTATCATTAAATGGCCTGCTGCCAAGTAGTCAATCATATTTATCAGTTTTGATTGGCAGTTTTCTGTGTACACTGTATATGGGCAGAAAGCTGTCAGTCAGTGGTGTGGGTGGGTTATAGAGCTCGACATTTAAATAACTGCTAGATCTGCAATAGAGAAAACAGTGATTTTATCAAAATAACAGCAAACAGCTCAGTAAGTGACATATCACTGGAATCAGGATCTCTCTCTCTACACTATGCTGCTCTCAGATAGGGTAGCAAAAACCTGGTGACAAATTCCCTTTAAGAAGGGCTCACAAGTTCTCAATAAGGTTTAGGTCGAGAGAGGAAGGAGCCTGTTAACTATTCATTCATCTTTAATGCCTTTACTGGCAGCCAAGCAGTGGAGATGTCGATGCATGTGATAGAACATTGTCCTGCATAAAAATCATAGTTTTCTTGAAAGATGCAGACATTTTCCTGTACTGTTACTTGAAGAAAGTGTCTTTTAAAAACTGGCAATAGGTTTCGAGTTGATTTTGAGTCCATCTTTAATCTGAAAAAGTCCAACTCATCTTTAATAACACCAGATCATACACCATCTCCACCTTGCTGGCGCCTGAATCAAAGTGGACGTCTGTGCCCGTTACTAATCCAGCCACGGACCCATCTATCGGGTCTGTCAAAAGTCACTCACATCTCATCAGTCCATAAAACCATCGAAAAATCTGACTTTAGATATTTCTTGGTCCAGTGTTGACGTGTCCACTTCAGTGTCTTGCTCAGTGGTGGTCGGGTTTCCACCTTCTTTACCTTGGCCATGTATCTGAGCACTGGCACCATGTACCTCTTGGCCTCCAGGGAGGTTGCAGCTTTGGAATATGACAGTGCTGGAGGATAATGGGATCCTGGTCGCTCCACATTTGTTTCTTCTCAAATCTTTATCAGTTAATGTGCGTTTTTTTTCTCAACATGTTAGATGGTTCTGTGATCACACCCCAATATCTTAGCTATTTTAAGAGTGTTGCATCACAAGTAACAATTTTTGACTTGTCAGAGTCAGTAAAATCACTTTTTGGGCCCATTTTGTTGGAGGACAAGAAGCTGCCAAATAATTCTGCACACTTTGATAAAGGGTATTGATATACTTAGGCCGCACCCTCCATCAATACACAAATCAGCATTCAAGTTTAAATGGCTTGAAGATTTGGAAACTATTTATAAAAATGATGATATGGTCAAATTACTCACCTGCTTAAAAATTCTTCATGCACTGCATAGGGTTTTTCAATTCTCTAATGGTCATAATTTTTATCCAATGAGGGATTCATTTCATTTTTTAAAATTGATGTGATTTGTATGACTAATAGTTTATTTTACTAGAATGGTGTTACAGACTATTCATTTTTTTACAGGATTTGGTTTTGCTTTGACCACAACACCTAGTCAAGATGTTTTACACCGTTACCGGCAAATGGGACCATGGTATAAATTAGTGAGGTCATTTTCCTATTACCAGATTAGCTAATCCCACCAACAAAAGTACAATAGGCAGTCATGAGAAACCACTCTGCCCACACTGGTGGGATCAGCTGAGCACTTATTTCCCTTAATTTAGACAGTTAGTGAGGAACACTTGACCCAGACACTTGCCAATCAAGACTTCTGACCCAACTATGACGTTAAAAATAATATGAAGAGTTTAAATAATCTTCAAAGAGTATTTCTACTCCTATTTGGGAAAATATTGAAGTACCTAATCAAAACAGAGATTGGCAGACCCCAAATGTACAATTCATATATGTGCTGTGGTAACATATGGATGCAAACCCTGGATGATAAACAAACAAGACAGAAGAAGAATCAGTGCCTTTAAAATGTGATGCTGGAGAAGGATGTTATCAATACTATGGATGGCAAGAAGAACAAACAAATCAATTTTGGAACAATTCAAACCAAACATGTCACTCGAAGCAAGGATCACCAAGGTACAACTTGCCTCCTTTGGACACATCATACGAAAAGAGAAACCACTGGAAATGGATGTCATGGTTGGAAAAACAGAAGGCACAAGGCGATGAGCAAGACCAGCAACCCAATGGTTTTATACAAAAAATGAAAGAGTTGAGAAGACCCTGGTGGATCTATCTAGGCTGCACAAGATCAATCATCATATAGAGCGTGTTCATCCATCAAGTCTCCATGGCTCAAGATCGAAGTGAAGGCCATTTCAAGAAAGAAAGTAGATATTAAATGAGAAGTTAGACGATAGCCACAAATAAATCTGAAGCGGCAATATATTTGTAATTAAAACAAACAGTCAGAGCTCTTAAAAACCCGGGGAAATAGTCAACTGGATGGACAATTCACCCAAATGACCCCTTTTTCTTACAAGCGTAAGTTAAGGTCAAAGTACTCAACTAGCCCCTGGAATAACATGCTCAAAGCTGGCTTTATGATTGATTTTTGCCATATACCCTTAGCGCAAGTGGAACCAAACACAATGGAAAAGAGGTGGACTTACGATTGATATTTGCCCTGTTCAGTTTGAATGTAAAAGTTTCCATCTTTAGTTATACACATCATATCATTAGTCCCAATAACTGGAATGTGGGCAATGCTGACTTTAAATGAGTGAAATGCTGAGATTTATTTTTATGTACAGGATATTGTTCTTTCGGCATGAAAAACAAATCACAGATATCTGCTGAAGAAGCTAAAGCGGATGATAGATAAGAGAATAATTTTCACAAAATTCAAGGTTCCTCGACATTCAGTGATTTGTGGCAAATAAATTAGTTGGTAAATGTCCCGCTAAGAAAAATTTAGAAATCAGTAAACCACTGAAGTTTTCTATAAAATCTGCAAAATAACAAGTTAAACAACATTTCTAATTTTCTCTTTCAAAAGTTTCTTCCTAAAAAGAACGATAAGTAAACTGGCACAGTATCGCACAAATACAAATAGTCACCCAATGCTGCTGTAATTTTTTTTATAAGCCAAGCTTATCAGTTACATACGTGGTCAAAATTGTTAGTACCCCTTGTTTATTGAAAGAAAAACCCACAATGGTCACAGAAATAACTTGAATCTGACAAAAGTAATAAATAAAAAATATATGAAAATGACCTAATGAAAGTCAGACAATGCTTTTCTGCTTCCACGGAACTTTTAAAAAAATAAAACTCATGAAATAGGCCTGGACAGAAATGATGGTTCCATCCTTAACTTAATATTTTGTTGCACAACCTTTTGAGGCAATCAAACGATTCCTGTAACTGTCAATGAGACTTCTGCTCCTCTCGACAGGTATTTTGGCCACTCCTCAAGAGCAAACTGCTCCAGTTGTCTCGTGTTTGAAGGTTGCCTTTTCCAGACGGCATGTTTCAGCTCTTTCCAAAGACGCTCAATAGGATTTAGTTCAGGGCTCATAAAAGGCCACTTCAGAATAGTCCAATGTTTTCCTCTTAGCAACTCTTGGGTGTTTTTAGCTGTGTGTTTTGGGTCATTATCCTGTTGCAAGACATATGAACTTCGACTAAGACCAAGCTTTCTAACACTGGGCAGCACATTTCTCTCTAGAATCCCTTGATAGTCTTAAAATGTCATTGTATCCTGCACAGATTAAAGACACCCTGTTCCAGATGCAGCAAAGCAGCCCCAGAACATAACAGAGCCTCTTCCATGTTTCACAGTAGGGACAGTGTTCTTTTCTAGATATGCTTTAGGCTCCTTTCAGATTGCGTTTTACCTTACGTTCACAGGTCCCGTTGGAGCATCCGTCCGAACCGCCCCTCCCCCACTCCGCAAAGCGTGTTGCGGACGCATGCTCCGGCAGGGCCATTCACTGTAATTGAGCACATTACATTAGTGTGTGCTCTATTTTGTGCTATTTTTGCACATATACGTTTTCTGCAGACGGACACCCGAACGTAGTCAAGTTGTTTCTGTGACCATTGTGGGTTTTTCTTTCATTAAACAAGGGGTACCAACAATTTTGACTATATGTGTATATATAACTCATTTCTGCCCACCCGACATGAATAACTTGATAATAGAGCAATCCTTGTTAGTCAGTTACAAGTGCATCTCAATGAATTAGAATATCATCAATAAGTTAATTTATTTCAGTAAGTCAATACAAAAAGGGAAACGCATGTATTATAGAGTCATTACACACAGAGTGATCTATTTTGTGTTTATTTCTGTTAATGTTGATGATTATGGCTTACAGCTAATGAAAACCCACAAGTCATTATCTCAGAAAGTTAGACTATTATATAAGACTAACAAAATTACAGTCTATACAGTAAATGCACTCAATGCTTGGTCGGGACTCCTTTTGCATGAATTACTGCATCAATGCGGCGTGGCATGGAGGCGATCAGCCTGTGGCACTGCTGAGGTGTTATGGAAGCCCAGGTTGCTTGGATAGCAGTCTTCAGCTTGTCTGCATTGTTGGGTCTGGTGACTCTGTTCATTGGTGGGGGTCATCACAGTGGTCTGGTAGATAGGTAACATGTTGTTCATCGGACATCCCTTTTAAGCCAGCCGATTTGCTTTTCTGCAGTCATATGTGGAGAATGTATAAATAAATTATCCTCTGCAACCATTTTTCTTCTACCCCAATCCTACTTGTTCTAATCTGCTGGAGGGTTAGTATTTTAATTACCTTTATTATTAGAATATTAATTAATAATAATTAGAATTAATAATATTTATAATTAATTATAATCTGGTATTAAAGGGTTAACTAGCTTTTGTTTCCTGTTCAGATTGTCAGTTCAATCATAGACCAGGAATTTCAAAATTAAATTTAGGAAAAGCTGCTGTACCTCTGTCGCTCATTGTCGCCCCCTGCTGTGCATTGCACTCGATATGACCCGCCATGAGGACTAAGGGAAGGAAGTAATAATCGTTCTGAGAACATTTCTGTTTCACTAAATTGTTTCTTTCCTAATTCCTTCAAACCATTTAACTAATAAACTGAGCTGAATATCTTCACTGTGTCATTTCTAAATCCAAAAAAACTGCCCCCTATGGACAAGAACGTGGATTTGAACAGTAGATAAATGTTCCCAGATAAATGGAATTACTTTCATAGATAATAGTAATGGCTAAATTCTCAGCACTCCAGGAATAAATAATGATTTTATTTAATTTATACCTTTTTATATTATATCCTAGGTTTCCTTCATGGCAGCTCTTACCCTTCTAATAATATATTGCAAGAATATATTAAATTCCGTAGAGTTTAGTATGTTCTTCACTTTAGACAATACCTTTTTCTTAGAAGAGGCTCAACAAAAATAAGCTGATCACAGGCTCCTGTTTAGGCATAACTTGTATTTACAAGTTTGTAAGTATTTACATGCATCATTTCTAATACTGGTCTCTTCTCATGTGCTGAGATGACCCCTCTAACTCCAGTGCCTGGGTGTGACTGCTACCTCCACCTCTATAGCCACCGATAAAGGCCAGGGCCACACGGGGCACTAGTGCAATCCTCACATGACACTGCTCACGCTGGCAGCACAGCAGGAGCCGAGTGTCATGCGAGTGTCACTGCGACTGAGGTCCGATAATGCGATCAAATTGTCAGCTGCGGGGGGCGGGCCGGCTCTGAGGAGGGGCGGGCCGGCTCTGAGGAGGGGGGGGCAGCACTGAGGAGGGGCGGGAGGGATTTATCTCCCTCTCTCCTCCGCTGCCGGATATTGCCATTCTCGCTCTGCACTCGCGCAGTACACCGGTGTAGTGCGAGTGCAGTGCGATTTTTCTCTCGTCCCATAGACTTGAATGGGTGCGAGAGGAAACAGGAGCACAGTACAGTCGCAGCATGCTGTGATTGTTTTCTCGGTACGATTAGAGCTGAGAAAATAATCGCTCACGGGTGCTGACACATAGGCTAATATTGATCCGAGTGGAATTCGATGTTTTATCGCATCCCACTAGGTCAGATTTTCACGCCGTGTGTCTTAGGCCTAATAGCTGCAATCTGCGTTAACAATAATCTGCATGCTTCATTATCACCAATGCGAGCAGTGAAATATTTCATGGTGCTCATTCAAACCAATCAATTGTCCATCTAATGCACCAACGGACCCCAGAGTCCTTTCTACTCTGACTAATTGATTGAGATTGCTAATGGGATTCCCCTCTTTTAAGTCAGATTACCCCAAGATAAAAAGTTAATAAACCAGACATCTTACATTTATTGTATACAGTATATGACAATAGTGAGTACACCCCTCACATTTTGAAAATATTTTATCATATCTTTTCATGGAACAACACTAAAGATATGACACTTTGATACAATGTAGAATAGTCAGTCTACAGCATGTATAAGGCCTGTTTCAAACATCCGTGTTTTAGGTACATGTGACATCCATTTTTGACACGGATGCCACGTGTACCCATGTTATTCTATGGGCTAATTCACACGCACCGTGTGGCCCCACACGCACACACGGAGACATATCCGTTTTTTCCCAGCAGCACTGATGTCACCACGGCCCGCCCACTGATGTGATCTGTGTGACATCAGTGTGACACGTAGCGGAGAAAACACGTGCCTTTGAAATATAATTATTTTCTACACTCAACTGTCTCCAGTGCTTCAAACTTCGGCGCTGCTGTCACTTGCTCCCAACCCCCACTCATTAAGTTCATTGCATATTCACTGCACCGCAGGCCAGAAGCTGCAATGCCGGGGACTGCATCGCCGGGGCAGGTGAGTATCCAGCAGTGTGTTCCGTGATGTCAGGATGTCATCGGAGTATCCAATGAACTCTGATGATCTCCTGATGATACCCACGTGCCACTCGCACCACCCATTGTGAACTCTGACGAACCTGTGAAATTACTGCCGCGACACCCGCAGGAGGTCATCAGAGTTCATTGTGAACTCTGATGAACCTGTGACATTACTGCCAGGACACCTGCTGTATTGCGGACGTCACGGGGGTGTCTTCAGAGTTCATTGTGAACTCCGATAAACCCATGAACCCGTGATGTCACTGCCGCGGCCGCACACACACTGCTGAGGGCACACCTGCCGTAAACTGGGCTGACCCTATGAGGTACAGGTCACAGCAGGGAAGCACACATAGCCAGGGGTGGGATTCAAATTTTTAACAACAGGTTCTCTGTAAACCCCAACCGTTTGAAAACCTCAACCCATTCTGTAACCACACCCATTTTGTTAGCCACACCCATTTTGGCACACTATCCTCAACCACAAAATACAAGTAATTAATAATTAAAACTTTCCCCTTCTTACTCTTCCTATACCTTCACTTTCCTATCAAGTACCAGTTGTTTCAGTCACTGTCAGTCCCTTTTTTACTTGGCATATTGTATGAAACTTTTTCTACAATGTTTGAAAATTATTACTAAAAGAACCCTGCTCAAATTGGAACGGACAACCTTTCCCATACAGATCCCATCCCCTACAGATCTCATCCAATGCGGCATCTTTTCCCATGTGGCATCTTTTCCCATGCAGATTCCGTGTGGCCTCCTATCCCATGCGGCCTCTTTTCCCATGCAGATTTCATGTGGCCTCCTATCCCATGCAGATTCCAAGTGGCCTCCACTCCCATACAGCCTCTTACCCCATGTGGCCTCCACTCCCATGCAGCCTCACACCCCATGTGGCCTCCACTCCCATGCAGCCTCCCACCCCATGTGGCCTCCACTCCCATGCAGCCTCACACCCCATGTTGCCTCCACTCCCATGCAGCCTCACACCCCATGTGGCCTCCACTCCCATGCAGGCTCACACCCCATGTGTCCTCCACTCCCATGCAGGCTTCTCTCCCATGCAGGTTCCCATCTCATGTGGCCTCTTCTCCCCTGCAGAGTCCATGTGGCCTCCTCTCCCCTGCAGAGTCCATGTGGTCCTTCACCCCTGCAAAGTCCATGTGGCCTCCTCTCCCCTGCAGAGCCCATGTGGCTTCCTGCCTTGCAGAGTCGCACCTTCGGCTCACAGAGAGCTTACCTTCTCCAAGTGCCGGCGATCACTCATCCGCGGCACTCTGCATACTGACGCTGACAGGCGGCAGTATGGTGAGGTAATCTCACCACGCTACCGTAACCTCTGTAGCGTCATCATGCCGCCGGACGCCGGGTCAGAGAGCAAACTGGCTCCACTGAACCCGGAAGTGCGTCGTACACAGAACTACGGGAATTAATTTGTATTGGCGTTTTAAAGATGCCAATACAAATGAATACAGGGAATCGGGTCGCGACGCCGATTCTTGCCGGTTCTGCGAACTGGCTGTTATTTTAACAATCGGTTCGCCCGAACCGGACAGAACTGACTGAATCCCACCCCTGCATACAGCGGTGTGTGTGCCTGCAGGGGGCTGCTCTCACAATCAATGGGAAATGTTCTGCTCTCCATTGAATGTGACAGCAGTATGGGATCCATGTGCCCCCCGCCCCATTGGATTACATCGGACCAGGATTAGGGCATTGACAGGGAAATAAATTAGAAAAGAGGGTGTCTCTTTTCTTTATTTATTGAATGATTTTCTCTTTTTATGTCTTTTCAGGTTCGCTTTTGGGGAACGTCATGGTAACTCATGATGGATTTTGGGGGACATTTTGTATTTTTTTATTTTTCACAAACAAATAAATTGGTGAACGAGGCTGGAGTTGGGGGGGTTTTGTTCAAATAAACTTTTTTATTCTCCTTTCAACTACTGGGTTAGTAATGGCGGTGTCTGCTAGACGCCACCCATTACTATTACCAGGACTTGATTCCAGCTAGAGCTGGCATCAATCCCACAAGTATTACCCCATTTGCCACCACAGCAGGGCAATGGGAAGAGCCGGGTCCAGCACTAGAAATGGCACATCTAATGGATGGGGGCGGCTGTGGGCTGCTATTGTTAGGCTGGAAACGGCCAAATAACCATGGCCCTTCCCACCCTAATAATATCAGCTCCCAGTTGTCTGCTGTACCATGGATGGTTTTAGTAAAATGGAGGGGACCCCACGTCATTTTTTTTCTTTTTGTTATCAAAAATGTAAAAATAAGCCTGGGATCTCCTCTATTTTTAATAACCAGCCAAGGTACAGCAGAGAGCTGAGGGTTGCAGCCCACAGCTGCTGCTATTCCTGTGCTAGATAAGAAAATTGGGGGGGAACAACACGTCATTTTTTTTTAATTAAAAAATAAAAATGCTGCTATCTCTATATCACTATTCTATCTGTTCTTTCTTTCTAGTTTATATGTTCTTTCTTATTTTTTTCTTTATATCTCTCTATCCATCTATCTATTTTATCTGTTCTATTTATTTTTCTATAACTATCTATAATTTTTCAGGCTTTGCCCATCTTTTACACATTCAAAAACCATTAATTTCAGTATCCTGCATTTTTTACCAGTACCAGTCACACGGATGTCACACGTATGCAAACATGGACAGCACACGGACGACACACGCATGACAACACGGATGACCATACCGGTACATGTGGCTTCCACCTGTTTAAACATGAACGTCTGCTAGGGGCCTAACAGTGTAAATTTTGTGCCTTCTAAATAACTCAACACACAGTTATTAATGTCAAAACCGCTAGCAATTAAAGTGAGTACACCCCTAAGTGAAAATAGCCAAATTGTGCCCAAAGTGTCACTATTATTTTCAAGCACTCCCTTAACTCTCTTGGGCATGGAGTTCACTAGAGCTTCATAGGAGCCGCTGTATCCTTTTCCATTCTCCATGACAACATCACAGAGCTGGTGGAAGTTAGGGATCTTGCACGTCTCCACCTTCCATTTGAGGAGGCCCCACAGATGCTCAATAGGGTTTAAGTCTGGATACATGCTTGGCTGGTCCACCACCTTTACCCTCAGTTTCTTTAGCAAGGCAGTGGTCATCTTGGAGGTGTGTTTGGGGTTGTTATGTAGAGGGATTATGGAGGGGGATTTTACTCTGCTTCAGTATATCGCAGTACATGTTGGCATTTATTGTTCCCTCAATGAATTGTAGCTCTCCACAGCCGCAGCACTGAGGCAGCCCCAAACATGACACTCCCACCATCATGCTTGACTGTAGGCAAGACACACTTGGCTTTGACCTCCTCATATGGTTATCACCACACATGCTTGACACCATCTAAACCAAATTTTTCTCAACAGACCACAGGTCTATCCATGTCCTTAGTCTGCTTGTCTTCATCAAACTGTTTGCGGGCTTTCTTGGTCTTCTTTCTGGGAAGACAGCCATGCAGACCAATTTGATGCAGTGTGCGGAGTATGGTCTGGGCACTGACAGCCTGACCCACACAACCCAGTAGCCTCTGCAACAATGCTGGCAGAACTGATGTCTGTCTTGAAAATTATACCTCTGAATATGACACTGAGTATGTTCACTCACAGTGTTTACTTGACCATGGCAAGGTCTATTCTGAGTGTAATCTATCTTGTTAAATCACTGTATTGTCTTGGTCACTGTGCTGCAGCTCAGATTCAGAGTGTTGGCAATCTTCATATAGCCTAGGCTATTTTTATGATGAGTACAAATGCTTTGTTTTCACATCCTTAGAGAGTTCTTTGATATAAGGTGTCATGTTAAGCTTCCAGTGACCAGTATGAGAGAGTGTGTGAATGATAACACCCAATGCAACATACCTGCTCCCCATTTACACATGAGACCTTGCAACACTAATGTGTCACCTGACACGGGGGAGGTAAAATTGCTATTTGGGGTCAATTTGGCCTTTTTCACTTAAGGGTGTACTCACTTTTGTTGCCAGTGGTTTAGACGTTAAATGGCTGTGTGTTGAGTTATTTAGAGGTCATATCAAATTTACACTGTTATCCAAGCTGTACACTTGACTACTTTACATTGTATCAAATTATCAGATCTTCAGTTTTGTCCCATGAAAATATATAAAATATTTCCAAAAATGTGAGGGGTGTACTCACTTTTGTTATATACTGTGTATTTGAAGCTAAAATAAAGCGAGTGGCTATTTGACTATACTATTCCTGCACAACACATGGCCCGTGGGTCGTATGTGGCCGAAGGATGTTGTACAACCCGAAGAGAACCACATGGCTCTGGCTTCCACCTCCCTAGATTGAACTGTATTTATTGAGAGTAGCTGTGTGGTCGGAAATATTATGGAGTCAAGCTGTGTGTGGGTGGGATTACTTAGAGGAGCTGTGTATGGGGGGGATTTTACAGAGAGGAGCTATGTGGGGAGATAATATGTAGAGGAGCTCTGTGGGGAGTAAAAATAGAGAGGAACTTTATGTGGGGGATATTATGGAGAGGAGTTGTGTGGGGGAATATTACAGAGAGGAGCTGTGTGGTGCAATATTATGGAGAGGAGCTGTGTGTGGGAAATTATTTGGACATTTTTTTTAAATAGCACTTGTAAGAGGTTGAGCTAACTAATATGTTCCTGCACCAGAAGACACCAATCATGTTGTGTTATGATGTGAACTATGCTATGCGTTTATGTTGATGGTGTAGTGTGTCATAAGATGTAGCAGTGCTGATAATGTCCGGGTAATGTGTTAATTAGCCCTTTGGAATAATATGTGTATATGAGGTATAGGAATGTTGAGTACCAGTGTTTGATAAGGTGTTTAGTAAGACAGAAAGCTTGTTCAGCTACTGACGGTAGGGTAAGCAATAGTTAAGCTGTGGGAGTAGCCCGCAAGGAGAGGAGCCAGTTTCTATGAGAAGAGGACAGACTCCATCTTAGTTCAGAGTAGAGTGTAGTGTCTGACAAGTCACAAGAGAAGATGTGCAGGTCCATAGGATACCTAGGCCGCATCTGGTGGTTGCTCTGTGGTGACTGCAGCTATTATCTCCTGACTGTGAACGGCAAGATTAGGGAACCTGGGAAGGACTCAAGGAGTGCGGATGTATAGAGAACTACCTCCATCCCACTGCAAACTACTCAAGGCCCAAGACCCAAAAGAGACTTTCCTGTTACTGCATGGATACATGACAGGTCAGCATTAGTGTCTTCCCTGGCCAATAATGTACTGAATGCTTAGGAAAAGGCTTAACATAGACCTGACAGAACGGGTCGGTACAAGAACAGATGTGAGATAAGGTGTATAGTCTGTCCACTCCGGTCGATGATTGAATCGTTGGTGAAAGACTCCCTGTGGGTGGGAGAGTCACAAACCGATGGGGACTTATGATGACACATGACCCACACTCCTTTCACACCCTCTTAATTCCTATAAATAAGTGACACCAGAGACAGATATTGTGGAAATAAAATGGCCGTGTTGTTTATTAGGAGATTATTTTCAATAAATTAAACCTTTTTATTAAACCATGAATACCATAAAAATACCGTTATAACCAATCCATACTGAATAACACCGTAATCACTCCGTAATCCACCCAGATGGCTGGGCGATTCTTCCTCCCTAATAAAACAACACGACAAAAACAAAAATAAAAACATAAAGTTAATAATCAACATAAGGAAAGATTAACAAAAATGGGGCGGGTGGGCGGGAGAAGCTTTCTCTTCATCAGCTGTGACTGACTCACAGCTGGTGAAGCAGCCCCTTATATAAAACAAAACCTGCACAGCAACCAAAACATCCAATCAATAACTTTAAAATTAGCCGCGCAGCGACCCCATTGGTTACTAAGGGCACACTCACGTTACTAGGCAGATTTGAAATTAACCCCTGACTATAAAACACATAAACAATCCTCCACATACCCTCGTGTTCAGTGTCATCATGCAGTCCCTGCGCTATTCACTAACAGGGACTGCTCATGATGACACATGACCCACACTCCTTTCACACCCTCTTAATTCCTATAAATAAGTGACACCAGAGACAGATATTGTGGAAATAAAATGGCCGTGTTGTTTATTAGGAGATTATTTTCAATAAATTAAACCTTTTTATTAAACCATGAATACCATAAAAATACCGTTATAACCAATCCATACTGAATAACACCGTAATCGCTCCGTAATCCACCCAGATGGCTGGGCGATTCTTCCACCAGGGGGACGCTGATAACCATCAGCGCCCCCCCCCTACAACCCAGCCATCTTTCCACAATATTCTGTAGGCCAAGATTGAAAATGTCCAGCCCTATCTCTGAGAGGTGCACCCCATCCCGACTATATAAACCCTGAATAAAACCCTCCAATTCAACATGCCGATAGGAAAAATCACCTATTGAAATCAAAAATTTCTCAATCAGCCTGTTGATTAGTTTCCTAATTTTTTCCAAAAAATTCAAAACCATTGTCACGCCAAACCAACCGCGGGATAACCTCAGAAAAAACTACCGAAACACTCGGAAATAAATTCTTAATTAACACCAAATCCCGACGCATGAAATATAACAAATCCAACGTTTTTACTGAACCAATGTCATTACCGGATAAATTAATAATTATTAAATCAGGGGGTGGGGCATGCAAAGCGTTCTTCTTTAACTCCGAAAGCAGCTGATTCCACCTCATTCCCCTACTACTGTACCAACAAATATTGAGAACTTGAACGGGAAACGATAAATTTTCGGAATAATTCCGCAAAGAGGCCCTCTTCTGTGCCCAGAATACAAAAGAATGACCGATAATCCAAACAGATAAGGGTCCTAAAACAAAGAAAGTTAATTAAAAAACATATCAGGCCGCACATAACGCCTATAACAATTAGAACGCCATCTCCCAATCTTCTTAATCTTATTCTTACGCATACCCAGACAGGCAGCCGCGGTCGCTGCCCCAATTCGAAAGGAATGGGTTGAGAACCTCAACCCCCCATACCCAGCTCGCATAAAGAGCGCTGCATTAGCTTAGAAAACTGGAACCTTGTAGCGGGCTCACCATTAGCATGAATAAACAAGTTACCAGGTAGGCTTGGGCGAATATTCAACCACATTCTCAAATTAACAACCGGACAGACCAGAGAGTCAGCCACTGCTCTTAATTTAATATTAACCCCCTTTCCGTACTGGTCCGTTTTTGATCTACCCAGGAAAATTACACAATAAGACATGGATACACTCACATCAGTTAATAATAAACCACCTACCTTATGCTTGCTAGGAGCAACCAGTTCACCAATCCTGAGAGCTGCAAAAAACGCTAACACAAAAGCACAGCGAAACAATCAAGTCTCTACTGAGTCATAACAAATTGAACCTAAAACCTCCCATAGTCGTCCTAACAGTTCCACCGAAAGGGGGCGCCTAGAATCAGGATGGCAATTCCCTTTTTTTGAACCCTTTTAGTACCTGTTTTACTGGAAAATAAGAAAACAGTGACACCCCTCCTTTAAGTTTCAAAAAGAACGATATGCCCGATAGGTCTTTGTGGAGCGATGCCTAACTCTTACCAGTGTATAAATACATATTAATATACTGCAAGACCCATTCCACATTAGGATTATTATAAGCCATATGATTTGACTTGCAAAAAACTTTCCATTCCTCCCATGCAGCGGCATACGCCGCCCATGTACTAGGAGCTAGAGAACCTTGAATAAAACCAGGTATGAGATTTAAATTATCTGCCACAGTTCCTCTGGACAAGGCACCATCTGACAAGAATCCATCCGCTTCCGCTGTAAAAAAGACAGTGTTGTCTGATCACATGTCTCCAAAACCAAGGAACATTTTAACCATATATTAAATGACAAACACTGCAACACCAATCGCTTCAAAATTCTACTTCCCCACAAGCACTTAGACGACAACGTATTAATGCAAAAAACTACGCCACTGTTCCCAGACCGTAATTTAATACGTCTGTTTGCCAGCGCAGAACCCCAAATCGAGAATACCACCAAGATGGCAAATAATTCCAAAACCACATCCTTCTTTACAACGCCCATAGAATGCCATATGTCCGGCCACGCATCACCTGACCATTCAGAGTTAAAAATCACCTGAAAACCCCAGCTCCGATCCGAAAAAACAAAAAGAGATAATTCATCTGAAAAACAAAAATCATGCTGTATACAGGACACCCCGTTAAAATCCCGCAAAAACTGCTGCCAGACCGATAGGTCCTCCTTCATTTCCCTTGATAACCTCAAATGCACATTTGGTGACTTCAACCCCTTAATGCCGTCAAACAGACGTCTACAAAAAACCCGACCCATAGGGATAATTCTCAAGCAAAAATTCAAAGACCCTAATAAGGATTGCATCTGACGCAGCATAACTTTATTCCTCAACAGCATGTCAGCAATTGCTGCCTGCAATGCCAGTACTTTATCTGCAGGCAGACTACATTCCATAGAAATGGAGTCCAAAGTGATACCCAAGAACTCCAACCTATTGCACGGCAAAACCGTCTTCTCTGCAATAGGCACGCCGAAGTGACGCATCAAGGCCAAAAATTTTTCCAACAAACTCAAACACAAACCCGAAGACCCATCACCGATAAACAAACAATCGTCTAAATAATGTAAAACCCCGCCCCCGGGAACCATCTCCTGAATAACCCATTGTAAAAAGGACGAAAAACACTCAAAATAAAAACAAGACAACGAAAAACCCATGGGTAAACATTTGTCAAAATAAAATTCCTGATTAAAATAAAACCCCAATGAATTGAAACCATCCGGGTCCACCGGCAAGATCCGAAATGCAGACTTAATATCGTTTTTTGCCAACAACGCCTTACTACCAAACGTCCTCATCTACTCGACCGCCATATCGAACGATGCATAATGAGCCGATGCTAAATCAGTGTCCACCTCATCGTTCAATGAAAAGTCTTTTGGATATGACAAGTGATGAATCACACTGAAAGTACCAGGTTCCTTCTTAGGTACTATACCCAAAGGGGAAATTCGAAAATCCTGAAAAAGGGGGGTTAGAAAAAGGTCCTTCTATTCTCCCTTGATACAACTCTTTCCTAATATGCTCTAAAACAAACTCTTCATGCTGATTAACGGAAGCTAAATTATTAACTAACACGCAACCTTGACCTCTAAACCTAGGAACAAAAAACCCAGAATTAAAACCATTAAAAACAACATTAGCCTTCGGTCTGTCGGGGTACCTGTCTAGCCAGGGGAGCATGTTTACCAGGTTCACTGGTGTCCGGGCCTTTGAGAAAGTGCTCCCTGGTGCTGGTAAGCTGCTGGCCCTGCGACGACTGCTTCTTAAAACATTTAAATAATGGATGTCCCCCTCCACAAAAGGAGCATTCATGCCTGAATTTGCAATTATTTTGCCATTTGCACATACTTTCATTAAACGAGAAACAGAAGCCCCTTTTTAGCTGTGCATTTTGTTGCTGTCTATTCACATAACTCCGCTGTGGTGCCATTAAGTTAAGCCACAGGCCCACATCCTTCTCAACCCACCGCATAGAGGGGTGTACTGACATTTTTTGGCGAAACGACTCATCATAAACGAGCCAAGCCGTCCCACCAAAATTCCTATAAGCTTCAAGAATCGATTCCATGTGCTGAAACAACCCACTGCAATGCTCAGACTCTTTTTCACCTAATACAGCTGCAAAAATAAAAAAGGCTTGTAGCCAATTATGAAAGGATTTATACGGCCTCTTTTTCTCACTGTCACCTTCACTTTTAGCATCTGACACTACTATACGTGACTGTTCTTTTGCGGATGGGAGCAAAGAAAAAATATCCACATACTCTTTCCTCCATATCTTTTCCTTCACTCCCATGCTCAAGTGAAAACCCAGGGGGGAGGACTGACATGTAATGGCTTCTTTAAACAAATTACCCGGAATCACCTCAACCTGGGCATTCTGAGCTGACACAGATCTGCCCTCCTTCCCTAACATTTCCCTACATACACTATACATCATACTTTTTAACATACCCACTTTAAAATCCTGCCCACCACTAAGCAGCACATGTGGGTTCTCACCGGTCTTCTGTGAGCCTGCATACACGTCCTCTGTGTCCCGATCTTGATAGCAGCTCCTGGAACGCAGCCTCAGCGCCGCCGTCTCCGCCGCGCCTGCAGCAGCTTCGTCCCCAGATGATGATCCGGACGCCCATGCCTGAGAAACCACCGCCGCCTCATGCGAGCTCTTTTGCAAAGGAGGCGGGGGTGGCGGCGGCGGGCTATAGCAGCCCAGGACCAAATCCCCGCTGACCGATGGCACCGCTACCGGAACGTGCTCGCGGTCGCGTGGGGGGGAACCAGGCGGACGGACACTGGGCTGCACACTTCCGGGTGACGCGACTTCCGGGGACCCGATGACGTCGGCAGCTCTCGCGATGAGACCGGAATCAAGCGAGAAGTCCTCGACCGTCCTCTTGCAGCGACCGCTTCCATCCGCGATGGTCTCTCGGCACCCGAACCGGATCCTCCGCTACCACAAGCCGCCGACCTCTTCTTCCGTCCCCGCGACGATTTCCTCTCTGATGCCGGCGGTGAGTATCTTGCTCTTTCCTTGCGACTTCTTTTTTCCCCAGAAGTCACCGCTGGCTCCGACACCCCCAACCGTTCTTCCATCCGAGTCGCCGCTCCTGACCCGGGGATCTCCGCTCCCGAAGCCGAAGTCTCCAGGCATCTTCTTAACCATGCTGCTCCGTCTTCTTCTCCGGCTCTCTGAAGTATCTGCTGGATAAGACCTTCCATGACCAGAAGCTTTCTCTTCATCAGCTGTGACTGACTCACAGCTGGTGAAGCAGCCCCTTATATAAAACAAAACCTGCACCGCAACCAAAACATCCAATCAATAACTTTAAAATTAGGCGCGCAGAGACCCCATTGGTTACTAAGGGCACACTCACGTTACTAGGCAGATTTGAAATTAACCCCTGACTATAAAACACATAAACAATCCTCCACATACCCTCGTGTTCAGTGTCATCATGCAGTCCCTGCGCTATTCACTAACAGGGACTGCTCAATAACTCTTATGTGCAAGATTGTGATGCCAGGCCAGGTGGAGAAGTAAGGACCAATAACATCAGAGAAACAAATGGCTATGGAAGAGGTTAACAAAGAAGTGTGCCTCGAAGTAAACTATACCATAGAAAACGTGCTTAAGTGTTGTGCCCACCGTATCACTTCTGAAGTTGGGCTGAAGGAACTTTGCCTAAAGTTCAGTAAAAAATTGTTGTTGAAAAGATCTAAGGCGGGCTTTGCACACTACGACATCGCAGGTGCGATGTCGGTGGGGTCAAATCGAAAGTGACGCACATCCGGCGTCACTTGCGATGTCGTAGTGTGTAAATCCTAGATGATACGATGAACGAGCGCAAAATCGTCGTCATCGTATCATCGCTGCAGCCTCCGACATTTCCATAATGCCGGGGGAGCGACAGGTCCGATGTAGTTCCTCGCTCCTGCGGCCGCACACATCGCTGTGTTTAAAGCCGCAGGAGCGAGGAACTTCACCTTACCTGCCGCCGGCTGCAATGAGAAGGACGGAGGTGGGCGGGATGTTTACATCCTGCTCATCTCCACCCCTCCACTTCAATTGGCCGCCTGCCGTGTGACGTCACTGTGACGCCGCACGACCCGCCCCCTAAGGAAGGAGGCGGGTCGCCGGCCAGAGGGACGTCGCACGGCAGGTATGTGCGTGTAAAGCTGCCGTAGCGATAATAATCGCTACGGCAGCTTTCACTAGATATCGCACGTGCGACGGGGGCGGGACTATCGCTGCAGCATCGGTAACACATTGTTACCGATGTTGCAACGTGCAAAGCCCGCCTAAGTCTTTGACACTGTCTTCCCTGCTGACAGGTCCTCGTTCAACAAGCTGCCTAACAAAAGGTCTGACTTGCACCCTTAACGATCAAACATCTAGCCCCCACCATCGCAACCATCAACCAGGGGTGCAGACATTTGGAGGGAATCTATCGGCCATGACTGCTGCCCTGGACCCTCCTTACAGTCTTCCTTTAATTTCTTTGTAAAAAAAAACAAAACATTTGAACTGTAAACTCAATAGCCAACATTCTGGATATGAGCAATGTTATTACTTACTAGCAGGTTTGGGCATGCCATAAGTGTGGCTTCACAGCGGCATAGGGCCCTCTACAACCTTCCAAAGCTTCTTACTGTTTATTATATGACAGGCAAGGGACAGAGCTAATGAATTTCATGATTCCCAATTACCAAAGACTTGTTAGAGATACTTAAGGGGAACTCTTGGCTATTGAATAACAAGGGGCTCTGGCCCCTATTTATTCCTTCCACAAAACCTTCTGCTGTGTGTGTCCACCCCAGCCTCATAGTACTGACATTTAAAAGCCTGTATAGTCAGAAATAAACCAGGTATAGAAAAGCTTATAAATGTTGCTTTAAGCCACAAGAAGGTATGCCATATGGCAGCACTATGAAGGCGGCACAAATGCAGACATAAGGACTTATTTTTAGAAATCGTAATTTAACTTGTTCTAAATCTGATATTAACCTATTTTCAGAACATTTCAAAGATAGAAACTAAATGACAGCAAAAATAAGAACCAATATTTAATTGGAAAGATTTACAGATAATATTTTGATTAGTGATAACTAGAGATGAGCGAACGTGAACTGTAAAGTTCGCTGTTCGTAACGATCTCTGGGGTTCTGTTGGACCTGAACACGAACTTCTAACTGTACATCCAGTTTCTGTTTGGGTTTGTCATCCGAATAAAGCTTATGGAAAGGCTGTAGAACAGACAATCCGCAAGCTTTTCAGGTGTGGGCGCTTCCAGCCCCATCACAGTTATGTCAAGTATTGGCTTGGCTGTGATTCGCCGGCACACAACTTGAAAAAAAATATACATAAGTTTTAAAAAAAAAAATTACATGATGTGCTGCCCTATTTGTCATTTTAGACAACTATGGACTGAAACTCCCAGCAGTCTGCTTTACCATGGCTGGTTATCAAATATAGAGGGGATTCTATTTTTTAAATTATTAAAATAAATAATTTTAAAAAATGTTGTGGGGTCCCCCTCATTTTCTATAACCAGCCAAGGTAAAGCAGAATGCTGGAGGCTGGTATAACCAGGGTGGGAAGGTCCATGGTTATCCATTCCCGGCCTAAAAATAGCAGCCCTCAGCTGCCCCCAAAGTGATACATTCATTAGTGGCTTTTTACCTGGATCTTCATGATTACCCTGGTGCAGTGGCAATTGGGGTAATAGTTGATAGGGTTGATGTTGGCTGTGAATTCACATAAGGCCCAAAGATTAGTACTGGATAGGGGTTGGAGTTCTGCAAGTACCTAATTATTCCTACTCGCTATACTCATAACGAGTACTGTCTATTCCTCGCGTATTCATTCCGAATAGCGTATGCAAAGCAAGTCAATGGGGAAAAACTCACAAAATAACAAGTAACCCGAATGCCGTACTATTTGTGCGAGTAGCAAATAGTGCAGAATTCGGGCTAAGGCTACTTTACACGCTGCGATATCGGTCCCGATATCGCTAGCGTGGGTACCCGCCCCCATCTGTTGTGCGACATGGGCAAATCGCTGCCCGTGCCGCACAACATCGCGCAGACCCGTCACACATACTTACCTGCCCTGCGACGTCGCTGTGACCGGCGAACCGCCTCCTTTCTAAGGGGGCGGTCTGTGTGGCGTCACAGCGACGTCACTGAGCGGCCGCCCAATAGAAGCGGAGGGGCGGAGATGAGCGGGAGGTAACATCCCGCCCACCTCCTTCCTTCCTCATAGCGGCCGGGAGGCAGGTAAGGAGAGCTTCCTCATTCCTGCGGCGTCACACATAGCGATGTGTGCTGCTGCATGAGCGACGAACTACATCGTTACTGCTGCAGTAGCGATAATCGAGAATGGACCCCCATGTCACCGATGAGCGATTTTGCACGTTTTTGCAACGATGCAAAATCGCTCATCGGTGTCACACGCAGCAACATCGCTAATGCGGCCGGATGTGCGTCACAAATTCCATGACCCCAACGACTCCGCATTAGCGATGTCGCAGCGTGTAAAGCCCCCTTTACTCGTTACTAGAGATAAGCGATGTTCGAATCGAACTGTTCGCCAATTTCAAATTCGAGTGATTTTGGGAGGTGTTCGAGTCGTTTGACGAACTCGAATGATTTGCTTCAAGATCTGCCGTTCGAGTTACCGTTCGATAACGGTTCGATCACCAAAAGCGTGGCTTTTCACAGTAAGGCTATGTGCGCAAGTTGTGTATTTGCCTGCGTCCGCAGCACAATCCCTCTCTCTTTTCTACTCACCGATCATGGGCGCGGCGCTGCACGGCTGTCACAAAGCTCCAGCGGCTTTCTTCTTTTGAAAATGGCTGCCGCTAATTATTCAATCTGGTATTCCCTGCTTTCCCCGCCCACCGGCACCCATGATTGGTTGCAGTCAGACACGCCCCCACAATGAGTGACAGCTGTCTCACTGCAACCAATCACAGCTGCAGTACAATAAATAAATAAATAATTACAAAAAAACCTGCGGTCCCCCCCAATTTTGATACCAGCCAAGATAAAGCCACATGGCTGGAGGCTGGTATTGTCAGGATGGGGAGCGCCACATGATTGAAGTCAGTGTGCAAGAGATCAGCGCAGGTAATGTACCTCGCTGACAGCAGCACTTGTCATGCCCTGCAGTGACCTGAGCTGACCCATTGATGTTAGCTCAGGTCACTGCATTGCTCTCCCAGCCAATGGGGAACATCCTGCTCTTCATTGACTGGGACAGTGTGTATCGTCATGGCAATCCCTTGGATTACACCAGACCTGGATTTGTTTTTCTTTCTAATAAATTGGTTAAAGAGGGAATGTTTTGGGGAGTGTTTTTTCAAATAAAAATGTGTTTGTCGTCTATTTTTTTTTTATTACTGACTGGGTTGGTGATGTCGGGTATGTGATAGACGCCTGACCTCACCAACCCCAGGGCTTGATGCCAGGTGACATTACACATCTGGTATTAACCCCATATATTACCCCGTTTGCCACCGCACCAGGGCACGGGATGAGCTGGGGCGAATCACCAGGATTGGCGCATCTAATGGATGTGCCACTTCTGGGGCGGCTGCGGCCTGCTATTTTTAGGCTGGGGAGAGTCCAATAACCATGGACCTCCCTAGTCTGAGAATATCAGACCCCAGCTGTCTGCTTTACCTTGGCTGGTGATCCAATATTGGGGGGACCCCTACGTGTTTGGTTTTTTTTAAATTATTTATTTAATTTAAAATAACAGCGTGGGGTGCCCTCAGTTTTGGATTACCAGCCAAGGTGAAGCTGCCAGCTGTTGTCTGTAGGCTGCAGCCGTCTGCTTTACCCTAGCTGGCTACAAAAATAGGGGAAACCCCACGTCATTTTTTTTTTCATATTTTTGGCTAAATACAAAGCTAAGCACCCCTTAGTGCCACATGAAAGGCACCAAAGGGTGCAAAATTACAAAATGCAGTAGAGTGGGACATTATGTGTCTTTCTGCCATTATAATGACAGAAAAGACTGATATGAAGTGTACAAGCACAAGAAAATCACCAGAGCGCTCTACGCTGTGAAAAGCAGTAGAAAATGGCACTGGAGTGAACATGTGACCGCCTCATGTAGGTTGAAGCTATGGATCCTGGGTAAATTTATGTATTTTCCCTCCTTCAGTTTTTTTGCAGTACACAAAAAAACGGAAGGCACACGGATGACAAACAGATGACATACGGACCGTCTACGGAACGGAAACGGATGCCACACGGATGCACCCGTGAAAAAAAATGGACTGTTTTTTGGAGACCGCAAAAATGGATCGGTCATGTTAATGTAGCCTTATTCTGATCTGCCGTTTATAAACAGAAGGCAGAAATAAGTTAATAGCGCCCCCCAGCGTCAGAAAATCTCCGGGGTTTCAGGGGTAGCTGAGACCCTGGAGATCATGATTCAGGACGTTTTTTCCGGTCCCCGCTCACGTGATCACAGGTATACACCGTACACCGATGATCACGTTACAGTAAATGACAGTGTCGGTAAAAAATTATTTATCTCCCATCTGGCATGAACAAACATGATAAATCTCCTCCCTGGTCCCCTCCGGTCCCCCGGTGTCGCCAAAGTGCCCCCCCTGATGCCCTCCCAGAAATCCAAGATGGCCGCACGCACAGCAGCGCGCCGGCCGCATTCACCCTACTCCTCTGATTTCTGTGTCATGTGCCATGACATGTGCGACAGAAAACTCCTCCCCAGGCCCTGCCAGGTCACACCCTATAACCCCACCGGTGTTCCCCGGTGTCCCACGGTACCTGTGCAGCGTTGATCCCCCGCGGCCCTCTCCTTCACAATAGACGCTGCCGCATGCACAGAGCGGCTGTCAGCTCAGCTTCCTGTGTTCAGACACAGTGAGTGGTGGTTATGCATCTGTAAGCTAAATGGGCGGCACAGTGGCTCAGTGGTTAGCACTGCAGTCTTGCAGCGCTGAAGTCCTGGGTTCAATTCCCACCAAGGACACCATCTGTAAGGAGTTTGTATGTTCTCCCCGTGTTTGCGTGGGTTTCCTCCGGGTACTCCGGTTTCCTCCCACACTCCAAAGACATACAGCGCTATGGAATTAATAACGCTATATAAATGAATAAATTATTATTATTACTGCAATGCCCTGCTCATGAGGTAAGGAACATAATTGATCAGGAGAGCTATATACTACATTTCCAAATGGAGGGATTTGATTTTGAACGACTACCAAACATGAGAATCCATTATACGCCACAAGAAAACACATCTAAATAGCGAGCTCTGTTAAGTATTCATTCAGCTGGATAACTAGACTTAAAGGGGTATTCCATCTCCAAGATCCTATCCCCAATATATAGTAGGTGGAATAGCAATAATATCAGCAAATACCAATATTTGGAAATGTAGAATAGTTCTCCTGATTAGGCATGCCCTTACCTCATGAGCAGGGCATTGCAGCTTTGGTAGCAACAGTTACGACATGGACTCTGCTGCTGTGGACCCATGGAGAGTGGGTGCAGATTCATTGCACTCACACTCCTCACATGGAGGGTCTGCACTCCTAGAAAATGGGGGATACGTTCCCTGAGTGTCTCCCCCCATATTCTAGACGGTCCAGAGTCGTCGTGGGACCCTCTTATTTTTTTCCTTACAATAAATTGGTGAAAAAGGGAATGTTTTGGGGAGTTTTCTTTCAAATACATTTTTTTTGTCGATTTTTTTTTTTGTTAGTACCGACAGTTTGTGATGTCGGGTATCTGATAGACACCATGACATCACAAACTGCTGGGCTTGATGTCAGGTAACTTTACAGCTAGTATCAACCCCATTTATTACCCCGTTTGATACTGCACCAGGGCATGGGATGAGCTGTGGTGAAGCGCCAGGATTGGCGCATCTAGTGGATGCGCCACGTCTGGGGTGCCTGTGGCCTGCTATTTTTAGGCTGTGAAGGCCCAATAACTATGGACCTTCCCACCCTGAGAATACCAGACCACAGCTGTCCGCTTTACCTTGGCTGGTGATCCAATTTGGGGGGACCCTACTTTTTTTTTGTAATTATTATTATTTATAAAATAATTATAAAAAAAAAGCCTGGGGTGACCTCCACATTGGATCCCCAACCACGGTAAAGCTGCCAGCTGTGGTTTTCAGGCTACAGCCGTCTGCTTTACCCTAGCTGGCTATCAAAAATGGGGGGACCCAACATCATTTTTTTTTTTAACTATTTTTTAAATAAAAAAAATTAATGGGCTTCCCTGTATTTTGATTGCCAGCCAAGGTAACGCCAGGCAGATGGGGGTGGCAACCCATAGCTGTCTGCTTTATCTGCACTGAGAATCAAAAATACCGCGGAGCGCTACGTCATTTTTTTTAAAGATTTATTTTTACAGCACTGTCATGTCAGGCAAACAAAATACAGGGAAGCCCTTTTTGTTTTTAGTTATTTAAATAAATAATTAAAAAAATATATATGGGCTTCCGCTACATTTTTTGTATTGCTAGCTAAGAGTACTCCAAGCAGCTACTGGCTGCTAACCCCCACTGCTTGGTGTTACCTTCACTGCCAATAGAAAATCCAGGGAAGCATTTTTTATTTTTTTTTGCCAAAAAACTACAAAAAAAATGACGTGCGCTTCGCCATATTTTTGTATGCTAGCCAGGTACAGCAGGCAGGTACGGCTGCCCCCAACCCCCGGGCTGCCTATTTGTACCCGACTGGGAACTAAAAATATAGGGAAGGCCTTTTTTTAATTAATTCATGAATTTTATGAAATAATTAAAAAAAAACCCGACGTAGGCTTCGCCCCATTTTTGTGTCCAGCCGGGTACAACTAGGCAGCTGGGGATTGGAATCCACAGCACAGGATAGCCCGAGGTTTCTGGGCCCTTCTGCTGCGAATTGCAGTCCGCAGCCACCCCAGAAAATGGCGCTCTCATAGAAGCGCCATCATCTGGCGCTGTATCCAACTCTTCCAACAGCCCTGGAGCCGGGTGGCTTGTTGGGTAATCATGAGTTAATACTGGCTTTGTTTTACTAGCCAGTATTAAGCCAGAGATTCTTAATGTCAGGCACGTTTGACCCGGCCATTAAGGATCTCCAATAAAGGGTTAAAAAAAAACACCACACAGAGAAAAAATACTTTAATAGAAATAAATACACTGACACATTAGAGACTCCATCTTTATTACCCCCTGTCAGCCCTCCACGATCCTGCTCTTCTTTCTTCTTTCCCCTTCAACACATGCAGCTCTGTCTGCTCCATCAGACAGCACAGCTGCATGGGGGAAGACGCTGTGCTCCGAGCAGAAATCACTCTGTGAGAGTGACCACAGGCTCCCGGCTGTAAGCGGTGGCACGGGTTGCCATAGCAACGCTGCTCCGATCACGTGATTCCGGTGCCGCTGCATGCTGGTAGCGGGACGTCCCCGTCACCGCTACCAAGCGCGTTGCAATGGCAACGGTGATCTCTGTGATTGACCGGCTGTGTCAGCCGGTCAGGAGCCGGCTTCTGCGGATGCTGGTAACTACGGTAAACATCGGATAACCCAGAAGCCCTTTCCTTGGTTACCTGATGTTTACCGTAGTTACCAGCGTCCGCCGCTCTCACGCTGCCAGTGCCAGCCCCCTGCACACATAGCCAGACTACACATCGGGTTAAATTAACCCGATGTGTGCTCTGGCTAGGAGTGCAGGGAGCCAGCGCTAAGCGGTGTGCGCTGGTAACCAAGGTAAATATCGGGTTGGTTACCCAATATTTACCTTAGTTACGAAGCACAGCATTGCTTCCACGCGTGCTGCTGGCTGGGGGCTGTGGTCACTGGTTTGCTGGGGAGATATGCCTGTTCGACAGCTCACCAGCAACCCGTGTAGCGATGCTCCAGTGATCCCTGCCAGGTCAGGTCGCAGGGATCGCTGGAGCATCGCTTAGTGTGACGGTACCTTAAGGGAACGGGGAAGCAGAGCGGGGAGTCGACCGTGTGCAAGAGCATGTCGCTGGTACACGGCGATACACAAACGTGCACCGTGTAACAGAGAGATGCAATGACAGGTCCTACATGACGCGTCATAGTCATGTGACCAGTCTGTAGCCAATGAGATAACAGGCACGTGACTAGTCACATGGCTATTTTTCATGTCACGATAGGTCCTGCATCACTGCTGGCAGTGCTGGTTACTGGGAGGATTCAGCGATCATCGGATGGAATAGCGGCAGGAGACAGAGTGCAGGAGGGATCGCGGGGACCGGTAAGTGTTATGGCAATGTTTATTAACTGTATGTGTACATTTATAATGTGTTTTTATGTGTTTGTGATTGCCTCCTATTGTTTCCTATGCGGTTCGAGTGGTTCGTCGAACGTTCGCCGAACCGAACTCGAACAGGACCTTCGTTCGACGAACCGAACTCGAGCCGAACCACGGCAGGTTCGCTCATCTCTAATGATGAGTGCGGTAGTGCTTGCGTGTGCGAGGATGAGGATGATGAGTGTGGTAGTGCTTGTGTGTGCGAGGATGAGGATGATGAGTGCGGTAGTGCTTGTGTGTGCGAGGATGAGGATGATGGGGGCGGTAGTGCCTGTGTCTATCTTCTCTCTCTCTTCCTCTCTCTCCCCTCTCTCTCTCTCCTCTCTCTCTTCTATCTCTCTCCTCTCTCTCTCTCTCTGTTTCTGTCTCTCTCTCTTCTTTCTCTCTCTCTCTCCTCTCTCTTCTCTCTCTTCTCTCTTCTCTCTCTTCTCTATCTCCTCTCCCTTCTCTCTCTCTCTCTTCTCTCTCTCTCCTCTCCCTTCTCTCTCTCACTCTATCTTCTCTCTCTCCTCCCCCTCCTCTCTATCGCTCTCTCTTCTCTCTCCTCTCCCTCCTCTCTCTCGCTCTCTCTTCTCTCTCTCTCCTCCACCTCCTCTCTCTCGCTCTCTCTTCTCTCTCTCTCTCTCCTCTTCCTCCTCTCTCTCGCTCTCTCCTCTCTCTCTCCTCTCCCTCCTCTCACTCGCTCTCTCTTCTCTCTCTCTCTCCTCTCCCTCCTCTCTCTCGCTCTCTCTTCTCTCTCTTCTCCCTCCTCTCTCTCGCTCTCTCTTCTCTTTCTCTATCTCTCTCTCCTCTCTCTCCTCTCCCTCCTCTCTCTCTCTCTCTCCTCTCTTCTCTCTCTCTCCTCTCCTGTCTCTCCTCTCTCTCTTCTCTTTCTCTATCACTCATCTCACTCATCTCACTCACTCATCTCTCTTTCATCTTTGTAGCTGAATAATCTACTTCTGGATTCTCTACTGCAATACAGAGGTCAAGATTACCAAATCTTCCTATGCTTTTCTTTTCAGGCAGTGGCTCAATGGGTAGAGCTACTGCCTAAGGAGAATTAGTTCACGAGTTTGAGTCCCAGCCGTCCCGATAAAGAATTTAATTTATTTATAATTTTAAATTATAAATATTATTTATTTATAATTATAATTTAATTTAATTATGCACTGAGGGGAGGAGCCGGACATCAGCTGTGAGCCACGGGACACACCTCTAAAATCGGAGCAGTTCACGGAATGAGGCTGCATTGCTCTCTCCTCTCTCTCTCTTCTCTCTCTCTCTCCTCTCTCCTCCTTTCTTCTTCTCTCTTCTCTCTCTTCTCTCTCCTCTCTCTTCTCTCTTCTCTCTCCTTCTCTCTCTCAGACCTGGCGATGATCAGCTGATGCGGTCACCTGACGGAATCAGCTGACATTATAAGTCGAGCGGTGAGGCCGGCTTTTTACCGCCCAGCCGGCTAAACTATCAGCTGATGCTGTCGGACAGGAGTCTGCACAGAAGTGTGTAGTTTTTGGGGTTTTGTTGCACTGATGCATCAGCTGATTGTATAAAAGCAGTTTATAAAATCAGCTGCTGTGTCATGTGATTCAGGCCCTTGAACCTGACACATCATTTGATCGCTTTGCCTTCCAGCAGACCGATCAGATGATATTGGATCCGGATTGGACAGCACGGGACCCTTGACCCAGGATTACTGCGGAGGGGGGTTCTTTATTTCAATAAAGATGGAGTCACTAATTGTATTGTGCTTTATTTCTAATAAAAATATTTTTCTGTGTTGTGTTTTTTTTATCTTTACTAGAAATTCATGGTGGCCATGTCTAATATTGGCGTGACACCATGAATTTCAGGCTTAGGGCCAGTTGATAATATACAGCTAGCCCTAACCCCATTATTACCTGGCGAGCCACCCGTCACTAGGGCAGCTGGAAGAGTTGGATACAGCGCCAGAAGATGGCGCTTCTATGAAAGCGCTATTTTTTGGGGTGGCTGTGGATTGCAATTCGCAGCAGGGGTGCCCAGAAAGCTTGGGCACCCTGCGCTATGGATTGCAATCCCTAGCTGCCTAGTTGTACCTGGCTGGACACAAAAATTGGGCGAAGCCCAAGTCATTTTTTTTCTTTAATTATTTCATGAAATTCATGAAATAATAAAAAAAAAAAGGGCTTCCCTATATTTTCGGTTCCCAGCCGGGTACAATTAGGCAGCTGGGTGTTGGGGGCAGCTCGTAGCTGCCTGCTGTACCTGGCTAGCATACAAAAATTTGACGAAGCCCACGTAATTTTTGGGAGGGCAAAAAACTCCTGCATACAGTCCTGGATGGAGAATGCTGAGCCTTGTAGTTCTGCAGCTGCAGTCTGCTGTCTGTCTGTATGGAGGAGAGGAGACAGCAGCTGCAGAACTACAAGGCTCAGCATCCTCCATCCAGGACTGTATGCTGGAGGGAGAGGCAGGAGGAACAGAACTGCAAGGCTCAGCATACTCCATCCACTAGTGTATGCAGGAGAGCAGACAGCAGCTGCAGAACTACAAGGCTCAGCATACTCCATCCAGGACTGTATGCAGGAGTTTTTTCTCCACCAAAAAAATGACGCGGGCTTCGCCATATTTTTGTATCCTAGCCATGTACAGCAGGCAGGTATGGCTGCCCCCAACCCCCAGCTGCCTATTTGTACCTGGCTGGGAACTAAAAATATAGGGAAGCCCTTTTTTTTAATTATTTCATGAATTTCATCAAATAATTAAAAAAAAAACGACTTGGGCTTCGCCCCATTTTTGTGTCCAACCAGGTACAACTAGGCAGCTGGGGATTGGAATCCGCAGCACAGGTTAGCCCGAGCTTTCTGGGCCCCTCTGCTGCGAATTGCAGTCCGCAGCCGCCCCAGAAAATGGCGATTTCATAGAAGCGCCATCATCTGGCGCTGTATCCAGCTCTTCCAGCTGCCCTGGTGACGGGTGGCTCGCTGGGTAATCATCGGTTAATACTAGCTGTGTTTTACTAGCTAGTATTAAGCCAGAGATTCTTAATGTCAGGCAAGTTTGACCCGGCCATTAAGAATCTCCAATAAAGGGTTAAAAAAAGACACCACACAGAGAAAAACTACTTTAATAGAAATAAATACACAGACACACTTAGAGACTCCATGTTTATTACTCCCTCTCACCCTTCCACGATCCTGGTCTTCTGTCTTCTTTCTCCTTCAACCCATGCAGCTCTGCTACATCAGACAGCACTGCATGGGAGGAAGACGCTGCTGCTCCCGTGCAGTCTAATCACTCAGTGAGTGAGCAGAGGCTGCGGGTTGTAAGCGTTGACGTCACCGCTGCCACCATTGCACCTATCACCTGATTCCCGGAGCCGGGGAGCCAAGCATGTGCCAGAGCATCTCACCGGTACACGGAGATGCTCAAATGAGCACCTCGTACTGGAAAGATGCACTGACAGGACCTAGCATGACGTCTAGCCATGTGACCAGTCTGTAGCCAATGAGATAATACACACGTAACTGGTCACATGCTATGACGACATCACAGAAGGTCCTATCATCAGTGCTGGTTATCGGGAAGGCACAGCGATGATCGGAAGGAAAAGCTGCGGGAGACCAAGTGCAGGACGCATCACAGGGACCTGTAAGTATAATGGCAATGTTTATTAACTGTATGTGTACATGTATATGTGTTTGTATGTTTTTGTGTTTGCCTGCCATTGTTTTCAATGGGGTTCGAAGGTGTTCGTCGAACGTTCATTGAACACACCCGCCGTTCGACGAACCGAACTCGAACACTAGGGGGGTGGCTCAACACTACTCATTACATTGCGAGTATTCCCCATTGAATTGCATTGCACATGCTATTCGGAACGAATATGCAAGTATTAGACAGTACTCATTATGAGTGTAGCAAGTACGTATAGTTAGGTACTCGATCAACTCCAATAGGGGTCAATCAGACACCTCATATTTTTAATCTTGCAAGTGAATGGTACAAAAAAATACATTTTTGAATACACTCCCCCACATGCCCTCGTTCACCAATTTGCTGAATAAAAAACTCCTGTAAGTTCCGACGATAATCCTACAGGTAATGTCTCACAACGCCCATCAATTCCTGTGGAGTCTCATTTTGAGAAAGTTCTCAGACGAGGGTCCATAGGTTACAGCTGGTCAGCGCCAGCCCTGGATTTTCCGATGGGCACTGTAACTTTACATGACTGCACCATTCATGGAAACTCTGGGTCTAGTGCTGCCCTCTGCAACCACGATAACCAGCAGATCATGTAAGGTTACTGATATCATCACAGCTCTCACTGGGGGCAGTGCTGCCATGACTGTGATACTCGGCGAGAGTGGTGAGGTCATGAAAGGTTACTGATATCATCACAGCTCTCACTGGAGGCAGCACTGCCGTGATGGCGATACCCGACAAGAGTGGTGATGATGTCAGTAACCTTACATAACCTCACTGCTCTTGCAGGGTATCGCAGTTGCAAAGGGCAGCGCCAGACCCGGAGTTTCCGACAAGCTCCCCTTCTACATCATCTTACCCAACATCAGAGTCTGAGTTCATAAATGCTCTTTTGGATGAATTAACAAACTTCCCAGAGACACACCTCTGTGCTTATGGTCTTATTGGTTGAAGACCACTTCCAGTGCCTTTCTGTTTTTTAGTGTTTGCAAACAGGGGCATAACAATTGAATCAACCGGGCCCATGCAGGATGGGGGTCCACCAAAACCAACACGTATTTCAGCTGGATGTGTTTCTGAATACACACATTCAGCTAAAATGTATTGCGGTGCAGAGGTCTGCCGGCTCCCTGCACTGCTATACCCACCACTGGCCAAACAGAGCCCAGCAGCTGACCTCAGCATGTCTGTCATGGGCAATGCATGGCAGTAATGTCATGCCCCACCCAAGGTGAGTATGCCTAAGTCAGCTGCTGATCTCTGCACCAGCTACAGAAAAGGATGCAAAATGTCATGGAAACGGGAAACCTATTGGCAAAATAATTTTCAAGCAAGGGATCCGCAGTCTGCGGATCCCTTGTTTGAAATTATACTATTATTATGTTTTTTTTAAATTTATGTAATAAAGTATATATTTTATGGAAATTCATAGCACATGTTTTTCCTTGAGGAAATAGCGGAGTGAGTATATATTTGGGTGCTTTTCCTAATACATTAAAAGTATAAAGAACCAATATGCAATGTCTATAGGAAGTCTGGTATGAGCAGGACAGCTTTCTTGGCTCTGCTGTATTGCTAAATCTAAAAACTGTGCTTGCATCAGAACTGCTACACCTAGTAATCTCAGTGATATATCATTAGATTCAAGGTTTCATTGCCTACATCATTCGGCTTTCAGATGAGATGGCAAAAAGCTGCTGACAGATTCTCATTAAATGGAGGTGCCAGGATGAGAGACATTATTATAGGAAAGGCCAGAATGAGAGACATTATTACAGGATGGAGGCAGGATGGGAAACATTATTACAGGCCTGACACAGGATGGGAGACTATTACAGGAAGGAGGCAAGATGGGAGACATTACTACAAGAAGGAGACAGGATGGGAGACATGATTACAGGAAGGAGGCAGGATGGGAAACATTATTACAGGACTAAGGCAGGATGGGACAAAAATATTACATGAAGGAGGCAGGATGGGAGACATTATTACAGGAAGAAGGCAGGATGGTAGACATTATTACAGGAAGGAGGCAGGATGGTAGACATTATTATAGGAAGGAGGCAGGATGGGAGACATTATTACAGGAAGGAGGCAGGATGGTAGACATTATTACAGGAAGGAGGCAGGATGGTAGACATTATTATAGGAAGGAGGCAGGATGGGAGACATTATTACAGGAAGGAGGTAGGATGGGAGACATTATTACAGGAGGGAGCAAGCATGAGAGAAATTATTACACTGGGGCAAACATCTGACTAACATGCAAGTGGGGCTAATTGGACTTTAGTTACGGCACTGTTTGCAGACAACTTCCAGTCTCTACCTGTGGTTCTGTTCTTATGGTTGTTGACCCACTTCCAGCATTTTCCGGTGTCTCTGGTCATGGTGGTTGCACATCATTTTCAGCACGTCTTTGAATTTCTGGCGTTAGTTGCAGATGAGTTCTATTACTTCCCTATTTTTCTAGTCCCAGTTGTTGTGGACTACTTACCTTACCTTCCTCTGTTTTGGAGTTTTATATTTGCGATCCACTATCTACACCATTTTGTATGTCTGGACTAGTCACATAGTTACATAATTGATAGGGTGGAGAAATAGAAAGATAAAGGGATAGAATCACAAAATTTGAAAACTATGCCATTTTTCTGTAAAACCGCATATCAGCAACGTTATTAGCAGCAATGCGTCTCTATCCTTAAAACTTGGTTGTAGAACCATACTAATCAACTGACCAGTATCAATTTCATGTTTATTATCTATCATAAATCATTACTATGATTGTTTAAATTATTTACTTTTTAAGACCCAATTATCACTACAAGTCACATTGGATGAATAATCGTTCTGCAGAAATTGGCATAAGATTTGTTATTGGTTGTATTAACATTTTTATGTTGATGACAGATTCATTGCTTAATGCCCTAAATCATCTGCTGGACACTGTCCTAAGATATGATTTATTTGGGGTGTTTTGAGAATATATTTAGGATGTCTAAATAAGATTTACAATTCTGTCATATATAAACGGAACATAAATGCCAATAAGTCTGCCACTTTCAATAATAACATACAGACTGTGTGCTGTAAGTCATACAGAATCCCATATCCTAGAAATAAAAGAATTATAGAAGCAGCGATAGTTTATTGCAGAATCATAAAAGAAGCAATATTACAAGCCACAAGTATAACGGAAATTTCATCATTTTGCTGTGTTAGAAAATGAAAGCCCAATGCACCGCACACACCATTACATAGGGTGAAGTGGAGAGCAACCTGGATCAAAGATTTGATTGTACATTTTGCAGGACAAGTGCTATCAAGTCAGTCATTTCCAATTTTAAGATATTGCTCAATCTATGTCCCTATGATCATAAGACATATCTGTGTTAGGGTTTGTTCACAGATAAATATATGTGGCAGTAATTTTTGCAACAAAAAATCTCTTCGATAGACAACACGAACATGGATTTTTACAAACTCTATTCACATTAATGGCACAGTCACATCACTTTTTCAACCAAATATGATTAGGATTGTTCCAAAATATTGGTAACAAAATTCAATATCCTTTAGAGAGCAAGAAATAACTAATGTTCTTCTACCATACAAAAATGTAACTGAGATCTCTCGAGGAACTTATATTTGCAAATTAATATATACAGTAATGTTACAGCTACATTGGTTGGACCTGATTACACAGATTGCAATGATACCTAAACCACACAACAGGGTTTCTTAAAATACCCACTTTAAATTTAGAGGAGTTTACAAGATTTGATAAGTATTATTTACCAATTAGACAGATTGTTCAACTTCAGGGACTAAAGCCTGCTTTACACCTTACGATTCAGCATACGATATCGTATGCGAACGTAACCGCCCCATCGTATGTGTGGCACGTTCAATTTGTTGAATGTGCCGCACAAACGATTAACCCCCGTCACACGTACTTACCCGTCCATACGACCTCGCTGTGGGAGGCGAACGTCCACTTCCTGGAGTGGGAGGGACGTTCGGCATCACAGCGACGTCACGTGGCAGCCGGCCAATAGAAGTGGAGGGGCGGAGCTGAGCGGGACGTAAACATCCCGCCCACCTCCTTCCTTCCACATTGCTGGCCGGGAGCCGCAGGACGCAGGTAAGATCTGTTCATCGTTCCCGGGTTGTCACACACTGCGATGTGTGCTACCCCGGGTATGATGAACAATCTGACAATCAATTCTAGAGAAATGAACGATGTGCATGCGATGAACGTTTTACCATTCAATCGCAATCGCATGTACCTGTCACATACTGCAATATACCCTTACGATGTCGAATGTGCGTCACTTACGACGTGACCCCGCCGACACATTGCAAGATACATTGCAGCGTGTAAAGCGGGCTTTAAGGGTGCTTTACACGAGGCGACGGATCGTGCGATGCATCGTCGGGGTCACGGTTTTCGTGACGCACATCCGGCATCATACACGACATCGTCTCATGTGAAACCTCTGAGCGACGCAGTATCGCTCACAAATCGTGAGTCGTGTACTCGTCGCTCAGTTTCCTAATATCGTTTATTTTTACTTGCGCCGGTTGTTCATCGTTCCCGTGGCAGCACACGTCGCTCCGTGTGACACCACAGGAGCGATGAACTCTGCTTACCTGCGTCCCACGGCTCCTGCTGGCAATGCGGAAGGAAGGAGGTGGGCGAGATGTTTACATCCCGCTCATCTCCGCCCCTCCGCTTCTATTGGCCGGTGGCTGTGTGACGTCGCTGTGACGCCGAACATCCCTCCCCATTCAGGAAGTGGTCGTTCGCCACCCACAGCGAGGTCGCTCAGCAGGTAAGTAAGTGTGACAGGGTTTTACGACTTTGTGCGACACGGGCAGCGTTTTGCCCGTGACGCCCAAACGACGGGGGCGGGTACGATCGATTGTGAAATCGCACAATCGGTCGTCCCGTGTAAAGCAGGCTTAAAGCGGGCTTTACACGCTATGATATATCTAACGAGATGTCGGCGGGGTCACGTCGTAAGTGACGCACATCCGGCATCGTTAGTGATATCGTAGCATGTGACAGCTATGAACGAGCAGGAATACTCACCTTCTCGTTCATCGTTGACACATCGCTCATTTTCTAAAAATCGAACGTCCGGTTGTTCAATGTTCCCGAGGCAGCACACATCGCTCTGTGTGACATCTCGGGAACGATGAACACAGCTTACCTCGCCGGCAATGCTGAAGGAACGAGGTGGACGGGATGTTTACGTCCTGCATATCTCCGCCCCTCCTCTTCTATTGGCCGGTGGCTGTGTGACGTCTCTGTGACGCCGAACGTCCCTCCCCCTTCAGGAAGTGGATGTTCGGCGCCCACAACGAGGTCGTTTGGAAGGTAAGTACGTATGACGGGGAGTTACAGCATTGTGCGACATGGACAACAAATTGCCCGTGTTGCACAAACGACGGGGGCGGTTGTGATCGCTCATGCGATCGCACGATAAATCACTGCGTGTAAAGTGGCCTTTAAGGCCCCGTTACACGCGTCGATTTATCGTGCAATCGCATGTGCGATCGGACCCGCGCCCATCGTTTGTGTGTCACGGGCAATTTGTTGCCCGTGTCGCATAAACTCGGAAACCCCTGTCACACGTACTTACCTCCCGAACGAACTCGCTGTGGGCGGCGAAAGTCCTCTTCCAGAAGGGGGAGGGGCGTTCGGCGTCACAGCGACGTCACACAGCGGCCGACCAATAGAAGCGGAGGGGCGGAGATGAGCGGGACGTAACATCCCGCCAACCTCCTTCTTTCTCATTGCCGGCGGGACGCAGGTAAGCTGTGTTAGTCGTTCCCGAGGTGTCACACGGAACAACCTGCAGTAAGGAATGTGACCGATATTTTGAAAATGAACGACGTGTCAACAAGCAACGATAAGGTGAGTATTTTTGCTCATTAACAGTCGCTCGTAGCTGTCACATGCTACGATATGTTAAACAATGCTGGATGTGCGTCCCCGACGACATATCGCCCGATATATCATAGCATGTAACGGGGCCTTTATTGGCACTAAAGGCCCTGTCACACACAGAGATAAATCTGCGGCAGATCTGTGGTTGCAGTGAAATTGTGAACAATCAGTGCCAGGTTTGTGGCTGTGTACAAATGGAACAATATGTCCATGATCTCACTGCAACCACAGATCTGCCAAAGATTTATCTCTGTATGTGACGGGGCCTTAAGTCATTCGATTGAAGGAGTCAGAGTGTGGCATGTCACATACTTTCAGTCAGATGACCACCCAGTGTCACCACGAGCACCAGAGGATCCTGAGCGTGCACTCTGCACACTGTGAGGATTCATAATTAAAGTGTTAAAACTAGACAATCCCTTTAAGGCCGAGGGTCACTCTAGGGGCTCTTGTCCACTTGCGTACTGCTGTTAGCAATTGGTAATAAAAAATAACTTTTAATTAAATTAATTTAATTAAAAGGTTTTTTTTATTACCAATTGCTTAAAACATAATCTACTTCTGGTAATACCTATTTTACCACTTGCGTACTGCTTCCGATGCGAGAGCATCGGAAGTGATATGCTAATGACCTTCTACTGCGGGTGTCAGCCGAGGGTCATGCGACTATGATGCGATCTTGCGATCGCATCACAGGTCCCGAGAAGAGGGAGGGAGCACTTTCTCCCCCTCTCCTCCGCTGTCTGTCTCTGCGTACACCGCACTGCAGTCGCATAACATGCGAGTGCAGCGCGATGTTTCACACGCTCCCATAGGGTTGTATGGGGTTGCGTGAGCTGAGACTGGCTGCCAAATGCAGCATACTGCGATTGCATCGAGAGCACGATTCGTATCGAAGAAAAAAAAGCAAAAGGACACTGCCTCATTGATTAACACTGGTGCGAGTGCAATCCAATGTTTTATCGGATCGCACTCGCTCATGAAAATCGCAAGTGGAAAAGAGCCCTAAAGTATAGCATCCAATACGAGAGAATCAGGTGCCATATACTAATGATTTTGGTTCAAACTCTGCTGTGACCGTAAGCCAAGTGTAATTTACTGTGCTTCAATTCTCTCGCATGCAAGAATTGTATCACAAGTGCGGAGAAGGAAAGATTATTCTCACCATCTTCGCCATCGTCTGTCTCTATGTATATTGGACTGCACTCAAATGACATCCAAGTGTGGTCCGATGTTTCACCCGCACTCATAGACTTCTTTGAGTGAGTGTGATTTAAGACTAGTATGCTGAGTTTTTTCCTCAGCCTAATTAGAGCTGAGGAAAAACTCGCAGATCTGACCTGCAATACATCCTTTTTTTAAATTTAAATGGTGAAAAAAATGGAAATTTAAAAAAAACCTTTGGGTCGTTATTTTCCAAGATCCATAACTTTTTCAAATTTTGGGTATTTTGTGAGGGCTTGTGTTGTGTGAACTAAGACAACATTTTTAATGATACAATGTTTTAATTACCTTTAATTGCATGTAGTGGAGGCCGAAAAAATGCAATTTTGGAATTTTGATTTTTTTTTTTTTACCAATTGCATTCATTTGATTTATATTTTGATAATGGACTTTTTTGAAAGTAGTGATACAAAATAGTTTCATTTTTTTATTTTTCTTCATTTTTAATGGGCTAAAAGGGGATTGATTTGAACTTTTTAATATTTTTTCATATATTTTAAAAGATAATTTTTATGGTTTATTGCATTTGTTAGTCCCCATAGGAAAATATATAGAGAGATGTGTGGAGGGGGGCCTTAACAAGCCCTTGATATTTTCCCCTGTATTTTCTTCCTGACCCTTCATGATTTTTTATGTAATTTTGTGTTTGATTGGGTGTATTTTTAACAATAATTAATAAAGTATCATATTTTAATTCAGGATTTGAGGTCACGTTAGCCCTAATTAGTACTCTAAGGCCGGCTTTGCACACTACGACATCGCAGGTGCGATGTCGGTGGGGTCAATTCGAAAGTGACGCACATCCGGCGTCGCAGTCCATATCGTAGTGTGCAAATCCTTTTTGATACGATTAACGAGCGCAAAAGCGTCGTTATCGTATCATCGGTGTAGGGTCCGACATTTCCATAATGCCCGTGCAGCGACAGGTACGATATAGTTCCTTGTTCCTGCGGCAGCACAAATCGCTGTGTGTGAAGCCGCAGGAGCGAGGAACATCTCCTACCTGCGTCCCGGCTGCAATGTGGAAGGACAGAGGTGGGCGGTATGTTTACATCCTGCTCATCTCCGCCCCTCCGCTTCTATTGGCCGCCTGCCGTGTGACGTCGCTGTGACGCCGCACGACCCGCCCCCTTAGGAAGGAGGCGGATCGCCGGCCAAAGCGACGTCGCAGGACAGGTGAGTGCATGTGAAGCTGGCGTAGCGATAATGTTCGCTACGCCAGCAATCACAAGATATCGCTACTGCGCCGGTGGCGGGGACTATTGTGCTCGACATTGCAGCATTGTATTGCGATGTCGCAGCGTGCAAATTAGCCCTAAGACTCATATATGGGATAACAGCTAGGGAATAACAATATACATGCACATAGACTGTCCCTATAAAACTTAAATACTTTATTGAATCACTTAAAACCACACCATGATTACTAAAAGTGCACAGGATAGAATGCTAGCCCTCAATAGCTGCACTTATCTGTGCACTGGCTAACAGCGGGGGTTGGCACCCTAAAAATCCGATATGGCGCCCCCACTCCGCGACGACTCTCCCTGCTGCCCCTGAAGGCCCTTCCGGAAAAAAGGTGCAGTGCCTAAGATAAGTGCAACAAACAAATTGGTGTGGCGGGTGGACAGTAGGGAGGAAAAATCAAAAACTTATCTCATTGATGTGAACAGAATGGTAATTTCAAGCTCAACGCGTTTCTTCCAGAAGTGGGTTCCTCAGGAGGCAGATAGTAAACTACAATGGTGGTTCAGGATAACCCTCTGTAGCCTAATGGCTGATTCAAAGAGAGGATCCTGTTGATAAATAGCACACTGGAGACCCAAATAGTGCTGGTGTCCAAGGTAGAACACCCTATTATGATCCCATTGAATAGGGTGTTTTAAGTGATTCAATAAAGTATTTAAGTTTTATAGGAACAGTCTATGTGCATATGTATCTAATTAGTACTCTGCCAGATTATATTATTTTTCCTTGTTGTTAATCTCCCCATAGGAAAACTGAATCTGCAATCATTCAATCACTTGTGCTATATAAAAAACAACAACGTTAAATTGCAAAAAATCACTTTAAAGGGAACCTGTCACATGAAAGAAATGCTGTTAACCTGCAGACACAGGGTTAATCTGCAGTTTAATTGATTTTGGCAATTGACTGGAGCCTACACATCGAACTCTGCTGCCGAGAGGAAATGAACTGTATTTCCCATGGTAGCATCAGTTTCAGTCATGTGAGTGTGGTGCCCTGGACTAGTCAGGTCGTCACAGGGACTACAACACAACACCCCCCACCCCGTGATAGGCACATCAGCCAGACACAAATCTTTGTTGCCTCCCTCCAGGGGCTGATGTCCACACCAGGTGGGGTGGAGCCAGGCGGTTGGCCCCACCCACTGAGGAGTTCACAGTCCTGGAGGCGGGAACAGTAAGCAGATCAGTTTAGGAGGTGAAAGTGGAAGGAGTGCCTGCTGGTGTCTGGGTGTGTGGCCCAGGCACTGACAGCAAGGTTGGCAAACGGTGTCTACAGGAGAGGCAGATCAACGCGGAACCGTAGGACTGGGGTTGGGCGGTGGCCCGCCGGTACCGAACTGGGGAGCAAAATGAAGCCAGCACACACAGGCAGGGCCTGCGGACCTCAACCAGGCTTGGAGTCGCCGTTAAACAGGTCAAATCCGTTAGTGACTGGAACCCCAGGGGTTTCCTAACAGCCAAGACCCGATAGAAGGCAACCGTCCAACCAGCAGAAGGGAATACAGCTACCGCCAAAAGCTAGGATCCCAAGGGCCAGAGCCTGCGGGCAAAGGGGCTCCTCCGGCACATATCCACGCTGGGGAACGGGTTACCGGTGGGAATCAATAGGGACCGAACATACACACAGGTGCAGGGAAAGGCAGCCACCATCACCCATCCGGGAGAAGCTACAGCAGCCGGCTGCGGGACCCGTCCATCCGGCCGTTTGGTTTACCAGAGACTTTGCATCCATTTGTGGCTGAGTGAGTACGATCGTGCCGACCGGCACCGCGCTGAGCAGTCCTTGCGACCCTGCACCTTGCCGACCCTGCCTCCCTGTCACCTCACCGGGCCCCGGGACCACCAACCCCTACCCAAGGAGGGGGAAAACAACATCCCAGCTGCTCCCTACCATCGCTCCCGGGATCCCCGTCACCAGCAGCGGTGGTACCCATCTTCACCACAACCAGTGGGTGGCGTCACGGACTACATCCCCAAACCAAACCACCCCTTTCACTCACGGGCGAGGAGCGCCGCTCGAGTCCCCGGATCCGGCCCACCGCTTGAGCCACCGAGCAGCAGCAGCAGCGCCGGACCCGAGCGTTAGCGAGCACAGCGCCCCGCCGCCCGCGACATGAGCGGCACTGGCATGGGTTTAGCCACTGCTCTGTGTATGGAGATCGGTGGCTGTAACCACGCCTACCCACCCGCACTGACACACTCCTCTAATGCTGAGAGCCTGTCAGTCATTGTGGGGGACACAGTTAAAGCCGCCACTCTCAAAATACTAAGTGGTGACTGAACCTACACCAGCACCGTCTCAATGACAGATACATGATTGCTGTTGGGTGGATTAAAGTTAATTTTCTCCCAGCAGCGGAGTTTGATATGCAGGCGCTGAGCTGGTTTCAAATGCTATTAACCTGCAGATTAACCCCACATCCGGAAATTAATAGAGTTTTATTATGTGTCAGGTTCAATTTTATAGAAGCACAGTCATGACCGACATGGGGGTCTTTAACAGACTCTGGCTGTCATAACAGCCCATTGGCACTTCATGATCACATCAGAGGCATGATGGTGTGCACATAAAATAATACACTCCCATGCCAACCCACTGTAAATGTAAAATGACGGCAGCATTTAACTGGTTAACAGCTGTGGGTGGAGCTCAGCTTCACCCATGGCTGTTAAATGCAGGTGATGGCTGAATAACACAGCCATCATCTGCTGGAAGAGATGTGGCCTAACTTCCTGATTGGGAGGCGTTCATGATGGGAGCGGTGGAAGTCATGCGGGCCCATGAAGAGCAGGAGCCACTAATCTTGGAGGAAGAGGAATCTGTGGTGGAGGCTGCAGAGACCCTGGTTGCCCCTGCCATCGGGAACATCCTTCAGGTCCCTCCGAGCTGCCCAGAACCCCCAGTTGCATAGGCACTTGACCTGACCACCAACCCCTGGGTAGCTGAACACCTGGCTACTAAACCCCTGGTAGCTGAAGACCCTGCTGCCTGTCCCCAAGAAGTAGAAGACCCGGTTGCTGGAACCCTGGCAGCTGATGACCTGGCCACAGCAGCATGGGCAGAAGGTGACCTGGTCATCTTTAACCCGGAGCCAGAAGCAGAGACTCGGGACGGCGCTTCCACAGGTATGGCTTGGGTGGAACAAGCGTTTTACATGCATTTTTGATGCAAAACGCATGCTTTTTTTGCCAAAATTAAAGCATGCGTTTTTGGCATTATAGTGAGGTCAAGAGGTTTCCTTTTGCCCTTACATCCAGACCGACTAAAAAAAAAAAGAGTCAAACAATAAGTTAAATTTATTTTTTACATAAATATTAAATCTCAATAATCTTTTAAGGAAAATGATCATTATAGTGTATGATTTAAAGCATGACATTTTATTTTTTTTTTCAATTTTTTCTTAGTGTTTGAATGTTCAAACTTTATTTGGTAGTGTCTTTGTATTAAAAACGCATCCCATTTTAAGCACTGAAAATGCATGTAAAACGCGGCAAAAACACAAGAAAAACGCATGCGTATTTCCTGCGTTTATGTGGTCAAAACCAAATTTGACAATGACAAATTCTGCCAGAGGATGCGTTTTTTTCTGCATGGTACAGAACGCAACGTGCGCACATAGCCTAAAAACACCTGGAACCGCAACATTTGACTTAGACTCATTACCGGCGCCGCCGCCCCGCTCAGACGCCATTACTACTCCCCTCACCATCCTCCCCGGGGCCCGCTCCACCTGTGGGGAGTGATACTATCTTTGGCTGCTATTACCATCTGCCCCGGAGGACAGCGACAGCAGTGGCGGCTAAATTCCTGGTCGCGTACCACAGGTGGCATCCCTACTACTATCCCCATCATCTTCCCTCCTTATTGGTGTACACCTTGGGGCACGAAGCCGGGCAGGCCACCGCAACATCCCAGATCATCACACCAGCCCAGTGACGAGTAACTCAGGAACGAGATACCCAGTGCCTGACAACCCCCGCCCCCAGGGCTACACAATTCTCCTAAATATTACACATTAGTCAATGCACACATTTTATATGCCTACTAATAATATTGATGATAACAAGAAAATCTTTTGCCACAACATTGATATTTTTACTTTATTTTAATACCGCAGCAGAATAATTACATTGATGTGACTGATATTTGTTTCTGTAAATCGACCATATGCTCCGGTACCTGCAGTCAAGGTGTTTGCAAGACTTGTGGATATGGAAAAAAAAAGACTGATATTCAAAACTTTTTAAAGGTGATGAAGAAAGATCTGGCACAAATCTTGGCTTCTTGAGGGACAGATGGCTGCTGAGTAATCAGAGAGAACCTCTGAGCTGCTGCACCTGTTCTCTGGGTAGTAGAAGATGCTGAGATATAACACAAAGTGTAGGCAAAAAGCAGGAGAGAAGTAAAAAAAACCATGAACAATTTAATGTGCACAGAGAGATGGACAGAGGTAAGCTGGGCCAGGGGGCAGAGGGGCAAATGCCCTCCGAGCTTCTCCTCCCAGCAGCTGTGCAGGGCCGCCTGTTTCTTCTTTGGTGCTCTGCGTGATGGTCTTCACTTCAGGGCACACATGGCCAGCTACATTGCACTTTGTGGAAATGTCTGCTACCGTAGTGTGGCGCCCTGGACTAGCCAGGTCGTCACAGGTACTGCAACACACACACCCCCACCCCGAGATAGGCACATCAGCCAAAAACAAAACCCTTGTTGCCTCCCTCCAGGGGCTGATGTCCACACCAGGTGGGGTGGAGCCAGGCAGTTGGTCCCACCCACTGAGGAGTTCACAGTCCTTGAGGCAGGGACAGCAGTGCAGATGAGTTAGGGAAGTGCAAGTGGAAGGAGTGTCTGCTGGTGTCTGGGTGCGTGGCCCAGGCACGGACAGCAAGGTTGGCAGACGGTGGTGGCCGTCTGCAGGAGAGGCGAATCAACGTGGAACCGTAGGACCGAGGTCGGGCTGTGGCCCGCCGGTACCGAACCGGGGAGTGAAGTGAAGCCAGCACACACAGGCAGGGCCTGCGGACCCCGACCAGGCTTGGAGTCGCCAAAAAGGTCAAATCCGTTAGTGACCGGAACCCCAGAGGTTTCCTAACAGCCAAGACCCGATAGAAGGCAACCGTCCAACCAGCAGAAGGGAATACAGCTACCGTCAAAGCTAGGATCCCAAGGGCCAGAGCCTGCTGGCAAAAGGGCTCCTCCGACACATATATATGCTGGGGAGCGGGTTACCGGTGGGAAGCCACCAGAGCCGAACAAACACACAGGTGCAGGAAAAGGCAGCCATCACCAACCGTCTGGGAGAAGTCACAGCAGCCGGCTGCGGGACCCGTCCATCCAGCCGTTTGGTTTACCAGAGACTTTGTGTATATTTGTGGCTGAGTGAGTACAACCGTGCCGGCCGGCACCGCGCTACGCAGTCCCTGCGACCCTGCACCTTGCCAACCCTGCCTCCCCGTCACCTCACCGGGCCCTGGGACCACCAACCCCTACCCACGGAGGGGGAAAACAACATCCCAGCTGCTCCCTACCATCGCTCCCGGGATCCCCGTCACCAGCAGCGGTGGTGCCCATCTTCACTACAACCCGTGGGTGGCGTCACGGACTACTTCCCCAAACCAAACCACCCCTTTCACTCACGGGCGAAGAGCGCCGCTCGAGTCCCCGGATCTGGCCCACCGCTCGAGCCACCGAGCAGCAGCAGCGCCGGACCCGAGCGTTAGCGAGCGCAGCACCCCGCCGCCCGCGACAGTAGTAGTGACACTAGCAGTCACAGGCGCACAGTGCACTGTCACATGACAACCAGAGATGATCTGAGCAGGAGACAAGCCGGGGGGGGGGGGGGGGGTGAGCGAGGCTTGTTGCCAGCTTCTCATGTTAAAAATATTTCAAATGTGTCTGTCTGTGTGTACATGTTGCAGACGGGGGCCGGGCCGCTCGGATCCGGGTTCATTACTGCGGCTCGAGTGGTGGCCGGACCCGGGCTCGTACGACCGTCCGTTCTCTCAACCGTAGGAAAGGGGGAATTTACAGGGGAGAGAATTTTTGTCAGTGACGCCATCCATGGGTTGCGGTGAGAGTTGGTAGCACTGCTGCTGCCTGGTGATGGGACGCCCAGGGCTGATGGAGCAGGGTGGCAGGATGAAATCCCCTCCATGTGTAGGGGAGGTGTAGTCCCGGGGTCCAGGGGTGTACGGGAGCATTGACTGCCGAGATTGACGTGCAGGGTTAGGCTGGGGATGAATGGTGTACTCTCACAGTTCCAAAGAATTGCACACAAAGTCCAGTGGTAAACCAAATTGCCAGTGACCAGTCGCCTCCGGCGAGTGTATTCGGGTCCCACACCCGGGTGTAGCAAACAGGGGTTCCTTCCTCCTGCACTCAGTTTTTGTGTCTTCAATGGGACAACTCCGCTTGGAACGGGGAAGTCCACTCCCGATACTGTGTATGTTGGGAGCTGTGGCCCGCGAAATATGACCCTTGGGATCTCTGTGGGTTCTGACGGACACCCTATCCCCCGCGTTGGGCTTCGGTTTCACTCTCTGGGCTTACTGTAGAACAAGGCCTGAAACCTCTTCCCCAGCTGGTCAATTGACAAGGGGCTTGCAACCTTCCTTGCCTTAGGGCCCAGGTACCCAGTCTGTACATGGCCTCCAGACCGGATTCCCGCTGTCGGCACCGGCGGGCTACAACCCTGCCCCGGTCCAATTTAGGTCTCCTGCAACCGGATCTCCATCGCCTGTGGTCCTGCTTGCCGTCTACCACCTAGTCCGGTAGTCCAGGGGCCCCAACCCCTGACTCCGCTGCACTCCACACTCCTCCACAGTCAACTGTCAGAACTTGACTACTTGGTTCCCTCCCCTAACACCTCAGAACCCCTAGGTGGGTGCTCCCATCTGCCTGGTCCCGCCCACTGGTGTGTCCCTATTGTCATGAGGGGGTGACTAGGCTTTAATGGCTGGTGCTGTGCACCTGGGTGTAGGTTTTGTGTTGGTGTGCTAAGGAGGGTGGAGTTTTGTACTTGAGAGATTGTACAACCTCTGTGACTACCTGGTTTTGCCAGGGCGTCACATACATATATGATGTATATCCATGTATGTCAGTCTATATGAATGTGTATATATTTATGTCTGTTTATATGTATTTTTGTCAATACATCTTTAGGTATACATATGTGTAACACCCCATGGTTGAAGGGTTTTCACCTGACACGTCGCCAGGCTGGGGGATGTAGATACTCTGCATCATCACGGGCTGGCCTGGCCTGGTTTCGTGACCCCGAGACGTACAGGAGGGAGGGAAGGTGGTGGACGGGAGGAAGAATGGAGGATGGGGGTGGTAGTGACGGTGAGGACAGTCTTTTTAGATCGTGACGCCACCTGTGGTCTGCGGCCAGGGATGGGCCACTGCTGCAGGTCCTGCTCTCTGGATCTGATGGTCGAAGCCGGGATGGTGTCGCTCCCCAAAGGCAGTTCAGGGATACCCCGGGGAGGTTGATGGAGGACAGATGGGTGTGATAGTAGTCCCCGTTGGCGCCGCAGCGCTGGGTAACGTCGACGGCAAAAGAGAGGCAGAGACAATGACTGCGGTTCCAGGTCTTTTACTCACAGGTTGTTCAGGCGCTGCCCCCAGAGTACCAATCTCTGCTACGATGGGCTCCAGCCGATCCCGAATCCATGGAAGGTCAGGTCCGGTGTGTGTCAGCCTATGGGCCCTTCCTTCTTTGATGTGCTAAGTATCAAATCCCCGTGGCATGAAGCACTTGGGGATCCCGGTGTCAGTAAAGTGTTCTGTATGCTGAAAGCGCGGTTCCGATGTGGGGCCGGTTGAAGACCTCAGCCCCGGATCCTATATTCTATTTGGCTCCAGACTCGGTGGGGCAGGTCTGGTGACTTTTCTAGCCGTTCCCGCGACCCTTGCAGAGTTAGTAGACAACGTGAAGTATGCCTGCCCTAGGCTTCTGTATCCCGACAGGGCCGGTCCTGTGAAAGCAGCCGCCTGCTTCTCCCCAGCAACCGTGTGGAAAACGTCTTGGCCCACAGAGCTGCCTTGCGGCACATCCGCTCTGCTTTGTGTCTGTAGCTTTTCTCCTCTCTTTGTTGTAGTTGTGTTGTGTGTTCCAAACTGTTGCCCCCAGCCGCTGACACCGGCTGGTTCACTACTCTCACTGGGTCAACCTGCTCTTCCCACTGTGTGCTCCTGACTCCCCCTGGTGGTTGCTTCTCCCTGACCCTGAGTCACAGTTCCAGTGGATCGGGGAGCCCCTGGTGCGGTAGCGTCCTGTAAACCACTGTAGTGACCACCTTCAGTGACCTGACCATGACCTAGTCCGCATTGGGGAGGGCAACCCACAGTAACTGTATGTATGTATGTGTTGGTGGAACCGGTACCGTCCTTCCTTGGATCCGGAATAAGTACTACACCCTTATGGAGGTGCAGTACCCTGTGGCGCCTGAAGCCTGAGGGGCGCCACATATGCCTCAGGGGTTGGCTAGCAAATTTTGGCCTGGGGGCAATCCCAAAACATTGGCCCCAGTAAACTGTAATGTACGCCAGACAGGTTTGCGAAAATGGGAGCAAGTCTACCATGTCAATTTGCAGAGACCTGGGAAGCAGTGTCGGACTGGCCCACCCGGTCCCCAGTGGGTCCCCATGCTTTATATTGTGCAGGAAACCAAAGGCTTGTTACTGCGGGCTGGGCAGGGGTGTTTCTCAGTGCCAGCATTAGAGCCATGCTCTGAGGGGCCCCCAGCCTTTCCATCATAAACTGCAGAGATCGCACAAATTCTGTGCGATCAATGCAGTGTCCACGGTAGCAGAATGACCTGTGATGAAATCACAGTCATGTGACTCACCAAAGGTCCTTGCACTGCGGAAGTCCTTAGGCCTGCACAAAATGAGTTGCGTGCAGGACCTGCAGACTTTGCCTCTCCTATTCAAATGTACATGCGTCTTTCAGGCGCGCATACATTTGAACAGTGCGGCACCAGGACTGAGGTGGAGGAGCTCTGCTGCCCCGCACTGACATCCGTCATCACTGGGGCCGCATGGAAGAAGAGGAGGATGACAAGACAGGAGCTGTCATCATCGGGGCCGCATGTAAGAAGAGGACGAGCAGGCACCAGGTAAGCGCTCCTGAGGAGCCGAAAGATGACATGGAGAATCAGTTTAGATGCAAGGGCTGCGGTGAGGGAGGAATGGTGTCACTTTACAAGTGAAATTATCGGGCAATAGGGGACAGGATAGGGCAATGGGGGACAGGATAGGACAATGGGGGACAGGATAGGGCAATGGGGGACAGGATAGTGCAATGGGGGACAGGATAGGGCAATGAGGGATAGGATATGGCAATGTCGGACAGGATAGGACAATGGGGGACAGGATAGGGCAATGTGGCATATGATAGGGCAGTGGGGAACAGGATAGGGCAATGTGGGACAGGATAGGTCAATTTGGGACAGGATAGGGCAGTGGGGAACAGGATGAGGCAATGTGGGACAGGATGAGGCAATGTGGGACAGGATGGGGCAATGTGGGACAGGATGGGGCAATGTGGGACAGGATGGGGTAATGTGGGACAGGATGGGGCAATGTGGTATATGATAGGGCAATGTGGGACAGGATGGGGCAATGGTGTACAGGATAGGGCAATGGGGGACAGGATAGGGCAATGGGGGACAGGATAGGGCAATGGGGGACAGGATAGGGCAATGGGGGACAGGTTAGGGCAATGGGGGACAGGTTTGGGCAATGGGGGACAGGATAGGACAATGAGGGACAGGATAGGGCAATGTGGCACATGATAGGGCAGTGGGGAACAGGGTAGGGCAATGTGGGACAGGATGGGGCAATGTGGGACAGGATAGGGCAATGTGGGACATGATAGGGCAATGTGGGATATGATAGGGCAATGTGGGACATGATAGGGCAATGTGGGACATGATAGGGCAATGTGGGAAGCAGGATAGGGCAGTGGGAAGCAGGATAGGGCAACGTGGGACAGGATAGGGCAATGTGGCACATGATAGGGCAGTGAGGAACAGGATAGGGCAATGTGGGACAGGATAGGTCAATGTGGGACAGGATGGGGCAATGTGGCACAGGATAGGGCAATGTGGGACAGAATGGGGCAATGTGGGACAGGATGGGGCAATGTGGGACAGAATAGGGCAATGTGGGACAGGATGGGGCAATGTGGGACAGAATAGGGCAAAGTGGGACATGATAGGGCAATGGGGGACAGGATAGAGTAATGGGGGACAGGATAGGGCAATGTGGGATAGGATACTGAGTGAGGAAAAGGATAAGGCATTGTGGAACAGGATAGGGCAATGTGGGACAGGATGGGGCAATGTGGGACAGGATGGGGCAATGTGGGACAGAATAGGGCAATGTGGGACAGGATGGGGCAATGTGGGACAGAATAGGGCAAAGTGGGACAGGATAGGGCAAAGTGGGACATGATAGGGCAATGGGAGACAGGATAGAGTAATGGGGGACAGGATAGGGCAATGTGGGACAGGATGGGGCAATGTGGGACAGGATGGGGCAATGTGAGACAGGATGGGGTAATGTGGGACAGGATAGGGTAATGTGGGACAGGATAGGGCAATGTGGGACAGGATAGGGCAATGTGAGACAGGATAGGGCAATGTGGGACAGGATAGGGCAATGTGGGACAGGATAGGGTAATGTGGGACATTATAGGGCAATGTGGGACATGATAGGGCAATGTGGGGAACAGGATAAGGCAGTGGGGAACAGGATAGGGCAGTGGGGAAAAGGATAGGGAAATGTGGGACATGATAGGGCAATGTGGGACAGGATAGGGCAATGGGGACAGGATGGGGCAACGTGGGACAGCATGTGGCAGCTAGAAAGGAGATTGTGAAAGGTGGCATAGTATAATTAGTATATTGAGGAGCGGGAGGACTTTATGCAGAGAAGTAGTATGGGGGAGATACTATAGAAAGGGCAAGTTTTAAGGGGACATTATGGAAAGGGACACTTTGTGGGGCTATTTTGGAAAGTGGATATATTTTGTGCAGCAAGCAATGAGCAACCCCTTCTGGTTCCCCTTGTTTTTCTCAGCTAAAATAAAAGACCCTGTACTCACTTCTGGTGCTGGCACCGTTTCAGCGCTGTCAGTAATCACGATTTGTGGCTCACATTACATTGTGATATCACGGGAGCCCCACGTCCAATCACTACCAGCTTCTGTGTCCCCACCTTAGGAATGAATTATCATTTGAGGGAACATAGGGTCTCAGGATAGGAGGAGACTTTATCAAATAAAGGCAAGCAGGATGGGGACATTATTAAATAAAAGGGGCCAGGATTGGAGATATTATTAAATAAAGGGGGCCAGGATTGGAGATATTATTACTATAGAGGGCCAGAACGAGGAGCATACATTATTGGTTGATTGTGGCAAATAATGGAGATAATTAGATAATTACTGTAGGGGCAAATTAGGGGACATTATTAGTACTGTAATATAATTTAATTTTGAGGATACTGTCTTCCATGGGGGAACAAAAGTCTGACGTGGTGTAGAAATTGGGAGGAAACTGGAATGTGCTCAGAGCGATCGGCTACAGGTGACTGTGTGTTATTTGCTGCAGAGTCGCGTCATGGCAGGAAGAAGTGATGGCAGTCAGTGCTGGATGAAGAGGAAAAGCGAAGATGAATAACTTTAGCTAGAGACGTCACTGGTAAGTCAGTGTCTTACATGTACACACACTATACCCTATATAAAAAGCTCCTGTGTTTAATGTCACTAATTAATGTCACTGGTGATCACAGTATTACCTGTACAATGACACTATATACAGAGCTCCTGTATATAATGGCACTGATGGTAATATTAGGGTTATTAGTATTGTGGTTTTTATTCATGATCATTATTGTAGTATTATTCGGACAATGTGTGGCGGTAATATGTGGTCTGGTCACAGTGTATTGGTATTTCTCTATTGTATGTGGTTTAATTGGGTAATTTATGTGGTCTGGTCATAGTGTTGAGGTATTTCTCCCTTGTATGTGGTAATATTCGGTCCTTAGGTGCTCTGATTATGGTGTGGCGGTAATTCTCTCTTGTATGTGGTTGTATTCAGTTACTATGTGGTGGTAATATGTTATTGGTCACGGTGTGGCGGTATTTCTCCCTTGTATGTGGTATTATTGGTCTTGGTAGAGTGGATTGTGTGGCGCCCTGGACAAGCCAGGGGCCACAGAGAACAACACCAACACACCCCACACTCCCGGTCAGGCACACCGAAGTCAGACACAAACCCTTGTTGCTTCCCTCCAGGGGCTGATGTTCACACCAGGGGGTGGGCCAGGCGGATGGCCCCGCCCTCCGAGGAGTTCACAGTCCTGGAGGCGGGAAAAGGTAGAGAGTTCAGTTTAGGAAGCGAGAGTGAGAGGAGTGAAGTGGCAGCTGAGCAGACTAAAGTTGGTCCGGGTGTGTGGCCCGGACGGATCAGCAAGGTTGGCAGACGGTAGTGACCGTCTGCAGGAGTGGCCTATCGGAGTTTACCGTAAGGACCGTGGACGGGCGGTGGCCCGGCGGTACCGGACCGGTACGCAAAGAGAAGCCAGCACCATCTGGCAGGGGCTTACGGACCCCGGCAAGGCTAGGAGTCGCCGTGAATTTGCCAAATTCATTAGCGAAGGGAACCTCCTGGGTTTCCCAGCAGCCAAGTCCCGACAGAAGGCAACAGTCCAACCGAGAGAGGGAAACACAGTCACCGCCAAGGCTAAAGTTCCCAGGGCCAGAGCCTGCAGGGAAAAGGGGCTCCTCCAGCCCATATCCAAGGTGGGGAGCGGGTTACCGGTGGGAACCCATTGGAACCATTTACAGTACATAGGTGCAGGGAAAGGCAGTCACCATCAACCTGCTGGGAGAAACAACACCGCAGCCATCTGTGGGACACGTCCATCCAGCCGTGTGTTTTACCGAGAACTGTGTCCTCATCATTGGCTGAGTGAGTACCACCGTGCCGTGCGGCACAGCGCTGCCCCCGTGACCCTGCACCTCACCAGGCCCTGTAACCAGCCTGCCATCCATCCCTACCCCATCACCGGGCCCCGGGACAACCAACCTCCTACCCACGGAGGGGAGAAATAACATCCAGGCTGCTCACTGTCATCGCTCCCGGGATCCCCGTCCAGAGCAGCGGTGGTGTCACCAATATCACCACAACCGTGGGTGGCGTCACGGACAATATCCAAATCCCCACAATCCAATCAATCTCCCTTTTCACTCATGGGCGAGGAACGCCGCTCGAGTCCCTGGGATCCGGCCCACCGCTCAAGCCACCACCGAGCAGCAGCAGCCGCAGCAGCGGCTGGACCCGAGCAGTGGGAGAGCGCAGCGTCCCCTCCTCCGCCCGTGACAACTTGGCATCACAAACAGGATCCTACCGTTATACCAACTGGTGGAAGTGCGCGTTGTGTGACCGCCGGAGGTGTCCGGCCGAAAAATTTGTGAAGCCGCCATCTTGGGCGCGAAGAATTCCCACTCGAGCGTCTCCTCGAGTAGTGGAGGCGCGAAGGCCAAAACCCTGCCCCTGTAGAGGAGGAGCCGGAAAGAGACTAAGGGGGACTGATGGCGTCTGGCCGCATGTAGCCCGCGGCTATAAAAGCAGGGACGCCAGGACCCTGCGGCCATCTTGTTCCTGGGAGAGGCCGCCAGCAAGATGTATATGCCGTCCCGTAGCACCGTAGCCCCCGCGCCTGGAACCGCGGCGTGGGTGGAGATCCGGACCGCGCAGCTCCAACAACGGCTGCAGGTCAAGATGCAGCTCCTCTTGGAGGAGTGGGAGGCCGACATGGCAGAGGTTATAGCGACCGTACGGAGACGCGAAGAAGAGGGAGCTTCAGAGGGGAGGGTGAGTGACCCACGCCCCGGTACCTCTAGTGGGTCGGTCATCGTGGCTGCGGGACCCGGTCTGAACCCGCTCGCCCTGCTACCTCCCTCGCTACCCGTATTGGCTGCCGTGACCCCGCCACTAGGCCCGCTACCCCCGCAACCGGTAGCGGTACCCTGCATGTCTGCCCAGGCGGATTGACCTCTAGCCGGAGCCCGTGACCGACCGGAAGTGCTGCCCTGGAAAGTACAGAAGCCTGAGCCGGAGGCATGTACAGAGACTTCCCCCGTGCCGGAGCCGACAGGCCGCTCCGTGCAGAAGGCCCAGCGGAAGAAGACCCCTGTGCCCATCCCCCACACCTCGGCTGAGGTTGCGCCGGGTTCTCGCTGCAAGGCAGCATCCCAGGCCAAGTCACCGCGGGACCTTCCACCCAGATTGCCAGTGGTGGGCAGTGTCCAGAAGGTCTCGCGGGGCCCGACCCGTGCGCCGGAGCTCGCAGCAGCCCCGTATTGGGACAGGGAGCCGACACCGCTGGGCCCGGAGATCGCGGAAAGGGAAAGGAAGAAGGCGGAGTTGGTGGCCTGTACGATCCGGGAGAAAGCGAGCCTCCACCAAGCGACCTTCCGTGTCCGGGGCCCCCTGTATGAAGGGCAGGTGAAGCGGTTTGATGTCTGCCGGGGCTACGGCTTTATATATGAGCCGGGCCTGGAGGCCGAAGTCTTTATAGCCCGGCGGGATGTTAATGCCCACCTGCCGGAGGAGCATCCCGGCCGCAATCTGATGCCCGGAGACCTGGTGCAGTATACCCGGCACTGTGGGGAGAGGGGGTGGTTCGCATTGGATGCGAAGCTGAGGGGCAGCCAGGAGGCCCAAGTGTCCACCGCACCTCCTCCCCCAGCCGACTCAGAGGAATCAGAGTGATGGCAGCGGAGTCCCGTTGCAATTGTCCCCCGTTGGGACCACCAGTGTTAAAAGTACCATTTGAAAAAGAATGAAAAAGAATAATCAACCGAGAAGAGTTACCTGATTGTCAGCTTGATTTGCACCGGTCGTTGCCGGCAACTGGTCCCCGTTGGGACCCCCTTTTCAAATTATGCGTAGAAACTACTACGAACAGGCCCGAGAACTAGCAGGGCAACCACAACTTGTGGCATGTAAATAATTTTGTTGTGGCTTTCACCGTTACTGCTTCCGGAGAGGCAGATTGGAGGAAGGGCCCGCAGTGGAGCAGGCTGGGGCCCAGCCACCACCGGAACCGGTGGCGATCCTCTGGGGGTTTCAGGGGCTCCCCATGGATGTGGGTCCCCTGAAAAGGACAGAACCCGCTCGGGCAACTTGTGCTGGACTGGGGTCAAGGGGTGCTGCCTGTTTGCTTAGGGGCAGCATCAGGGCCAGGTTGCTTGGGTGGGAGAGAGCGGAAGCCGTAACCGTTAAGTAACGTTAAAGTAAGAGTACCTCCCGATGTGGGAAGATGTTATTATAAATGTATTCTGTTTTACCGTTTTATCTTTTCCAGTTGTGAAAATAAAACCGGTGATGGACGGGCAGCCCGCGGACGGTCTGCATTTTACTAAGGGGGAATGTGGCACCCTGGACAAGCCAGGGGCCACAGAGAACAACACCAACACACCCCACACTCCCGGTCAGGCACACCGAAGTCAGACACAAACCCTTGTTGCCTCCCTCCAGGGGCTGATGTTCACACCAGGGGGTGGGCCAGGTGGTTGGCCCCGCCCTCCGAGGAGTTCACAGTCCTGGAGGCGGGAAAAGGTAGAGAGTTCAGTTTAGGAAGCGAGAGTGAGAGGAGTGAAGTGGCAGCTGAGCAGACTAAAGTTTGTCCGGGTGTGTGGCCCGGACGGATCAGCAAGGTTGGCAGACGGTGGTGACCGTCTGCAGGAGTGGCCTATCGGAGTTTACCGTAAGGACCGTGGACGGGCGGTGGCCTGGCGGTACCGGACCGGTACGCAAAGAGAAGCCAGCACCATCTGGCAGGGGCTTACGGACCCCGGCAAGGCTAGGAGTCGCCGTGAATTTGCCAAATTCGTTAGCGAAGGAAACTCCTGGGTTTCCCAGCAACCAAGTCCCGACAGAAGGCAACAGTCCAACCGAGAGAGGGAAACACAGTCACCGCCAAGGCTAAAGTTCCCAGGGCCAGAGCCTGCGGGCAAAAGGGGCTCCTCCAGCCCATATCCAAGCTGGGGAGCAAGTTACCGGTGCGAACCCATTGGAACCGTTTACAGTACATAGGTGCAGGGAAAGGCAGTCACCATAAACCTGCCGGGAGAAACAACACCGCAGCCGTCTGTGGGACTCGTCCATCCAGCCGTGTGTTTTACCGAGAACTGTGTCCTCATCATTGGCTGAGTGAGTACCACCGTGCCGTGCGGCACAGTGCTGACCCCGCGACCCTGCACCTCACCAGGCCCTGTAATCCGCCTGCCATCCATCCCTACCCCATCACCGGGCCCCGGGACAACCAACCTCCTACCCACGGAGGGGAGAAATAACATCCAGGCTGCTCCCTGTCATCGCTCCCGGGATCCCCGTCCAGAGCAGCGGTGGTGTCACCAATATCACCACAACCGTGGGTGGCGTCACGGACAATATCCAAATCCCCACAATCCAATCAATCTCCCTTTTCACTCACAGGCGAGGAACGCCGCTCGAGTCCCCGGGATCCGGCCCACCGCTCGAGCCACCACCGAGCAGCAGCAGCCGCAGCAGCAGCGGCCGGACCCGAGCAGTGGGAGAGCGCAGCGTCCCCTCCTCCGCCCACGACAACTGTATTGTGTATGTAGGTCACTTTTTCTCTCTATATATAAAGGGAAGATTATTTCTAGTAGAAATTAAATACTTTAATGTTTAACCCCTGCCTGTCTTGTGACTATTACACTGTAGCAATTATGCTAAGTAATCACCTATTGTAAGGCCATGTGTCCATGTTGAGTATTTAGTCAGCATTTTACCTCAGTATATGTAGCCAAAACCAGGAGTGGTAAAATTAGAGGAAAAGTATAATAGAAGTACCTCTGCATTTTTAACCCACTCCTAGTTTTGGCTTAGAAATACTGATGTAACATTCTGACCAAATACTGAATGTGTGAACAGGGCCTAAAGATAAGTGATAACTTATTCATCTGTGGGGACCGATTGCTGGGACCTGCACCGATCGTGCAAATTTTATCCCCTTGAAAGTGGAACTCATGTCCGACTCATTCCCTGATCCATTCATTCAAAAAGTTATCACCTACCTGCCCTGTGGATCGCTGATGACTTGTTTTCACCAAAGATCCCCCTTTCTGCAAGTACTGTAATTGTGCATCAGTTATTGTGTGTGCACAGGAGATGTGCAGGAGCTGGCTGTGTTTTACCGTCGATGCTCCAATTTAACGGGAATAATGGCTAACAGGTATTTGCATATCGCTGTAGGGTAGGCCCCTGGCGTCAATTCCTCTGGTGGGCCCCAGACACCCCAGTCTGACCCTGCTGAAAATAATAAGGAACCCACTGTCTGCTTTTTCTGCGGGGAAGACTCAGTCACCTCCGGAGGTTTTCTCATAGCTTCCTGTATGATAGTTTTATTTTCCGTGTAGCTCATGTTGTAGGCTCTGGGAGCCTGTAAGAGACTGGGGCCCTGGGCAACTATCCAGTTGGCCCAGCCCTAACACCTGCCCTGCTGAAGAGTACAAAATCCTGACATTGATCAGCCTGACTATTAAACAATTATTTTACATATTCCAGCTCTATTTAGCAATGAAAAGTGAAACTTGTTTTATTTTAATCGCATTAAAAATGATTACAGTGCAGAATAACTTGCACCAATGGGATTTGCATTCTTAGTATTGCGCAACACCAGGACTAAGAATGCACACTGAAACGCATTGGTGCAAGTTATACTGCACTGTAATCCTTTTTAATGCAATAAAAATAAAAAAAATTCAATTGTTGAATAGAGCTTGGCAAAAAAAAAGTTTTATTAAAAAACCTATTAGGCCATGCTCTTTTTTTAAAAAAAAATTACCACCACACCCTCAAAAAAAATTAAAAGTATCCAAAAATGGTATCAACTAAATGATCATAAAGAATGATTTTATTGTGCAAAGTACTAAACCCCAACAAAAACTTTCTAAAAAAGTGGTAAAATAAACTTAACATATGGTCATTGTTACAGGGAACCTGGCACTAGGATTTTCCCCTATAAGCTGCGGCCAGCACCACTGAGCTCTTATATACAGTTTTCTAGACTACTGTATATAAAGAGCCCAGGCCTCTCTGTATAATATAAGAAAGACCTACGGTAATGGGCGGTCTGGTCCGATGATTGTCGCTGGTTTCTGGTCCTGCGCCTCCTCTATTCTGTGGAGTCACAATCCTCCTTCCCATCCCCGTGTGTATGACGCCTACTACGTCATCCACATAGAGGCCGCCGTTGCACTCCTGTGCATGCACATTTTGGTCTGCCCTGCTGAGGGCAGATCAAAGTATTGTAGCGCGCATGCGCAGGTGGGCTTTGACCTTTCCTCACGCCTGTGAATAACAGTACTTTTCTCTACCCTCAGCAGGGCAGATCAAAATGCACATGTGCAGGAGTGCAATGGCAGACTCTCTGAGGATGGTGCAGGACGCCTCATGCACACGGGGCTTTGAAGAAGGCGCCGGACCCGAAAGCAGTGATACCCATTGGACCCAAGCGCCCCCTAGGTGAGTATAATAAAGGTGTTTTTTACATTATTCAGATGGACCTGGGCTCTTATATATGTGACGCCCTGGCAATACCAGGCAGTCACACAGTATATGCCCCCGCATAACACCATCCCACACAGGATTACATACAGCCAACCAGAAACCCTAGTCATCCCCCCAGGGTAGGAAAGGCACACCAGTGGGTGGGACCAGGCAGATGGAGAACGCCCACCTAGGGGCCTGGAGAACCCGGGGCGGGAAAAGTAGTAGTTGTGAGTTGAAGTTCAAGTGGAGTGGAGTGGAGTAGTTGAGGAGGAGAAAGTGAAGGCTGAGACAGAAAGAAAAGGCGTCGGGGTTGGAGCCCCGGCATGCTGGCTAGGTAGCAGATGGTGGTCCGTGTCTCTCAGGAGACGGGAAGACGGCTGCCGGAGATCCAAGGTGGACCGGGACAGGGTTGGAGCCCGCCGGTACCGACACCGGAAAACCGACCCGGAAACCGTGCACAGAGGGGGTACTTGGACCCTAAAGCCAGGACCGGAACCAGCGGCCTAGCTAATTAACCAATTGAGGGCAGGATTATAAGTCCTGTCCCAACCAAAGTCCTAAAAGCAGACAACCACCCACCGCGGGGGATAGGGCATCCGCCAGGGCCCGGTAGATCCCAAGGGTCAGCATCAGCGGGCAAGGCTCCCAACAAAAGGACCGGGAGCGGACTCCCATGTTTCACACCGGGAAGTCCACCAAACACAGAGTGCAGAGGAAAGTGAAGGAAAGTGACACAGACCACCAGCCCAGGTGTGGGACCAGATACACCCGACCACGGCGGCCAGCCACCAGCACCTTGGTTTACCATTGGACTTGTGGGATTATTTGAAGTGTCCACGCGACCCCCGGGTCCAGTAGAATCCCTCAAGCCACCTGCGGATCCGGATCCGAGCAGCTCGGCTGCTGGCACGGGGGCGGCACATATACAGTGTTCTAGAATGCTGTATATACAGTTAGGTCCAGAAATATTTGGACAGTGACACAATTTTCGCGAGTTGGGCTCTGCATGCCACCACATTGGATTTGAAATGAAACCTCTACAACAGAATTCAAATGCAGATTGTAACGTTTAATTTGAAGGTTTGAACAAAAATATCTGATAGAAATTGTAGGAATTGTACACATTTCTTTACAAACACTCCACATTTTAGGAGGTCAAAAGTAATTGGACAAATAAACCAAACCCAAACAAAATATTTTTATTTTCAATATTTTGTTGCGAATCCTTTGGAGGCAATCACTGCCTTAAGTCTGGAACCCATGGACATCACCAAACGCTGGGTTTCCTCCTTCTTAATGCTTTGCCAGGCCTTTACAGCCGCAGCCTTCAGGTCTTGCTTGTTTGTGGGTCTTTCCGTCTTAAGTCTGGATTTGAGCAAGTGAAATGTATGCTCAATTGGGTTAAGATCTGGTGATTGACTTGGCCATTGCAGAATGTTCCACTTTTTTGCACTCATGAACTCCTGGGTAGCTTTGGCTGTATGCTTGGGGTCATTGTCCATCTGTACTATGAAGCGCCGTCCGATCAACTTTGCAGCATTTGGCTGAATCTGGGCTGAAAGTATATCCCGGTACACTTCAGAATTCATCCGGCTACTCTTGTCTGCTGTTATGTCATCAATAAACACAAGTGACCCAGTGCCATTGAAAGCCATGCATGCCCATGCCATCACGTTGCCTCCACCATGTTTTACAGAGGATGTGGTGTGCCTTGGATCATGTGCCGTTCCCTTTCTTCTCCAAACTTTTTTCTTCCCATCATTCTGGTACAGGTTGATCTTTGTCTCATCTGTCCATAGAATACTTTTCCAGAACTGAGCTGGCTTCATGAGGTGTTTTTCAGCAAATTTAACTCTGGCCTGTCTATTTTTGGAATTGATGAATGGTTTGCATCTAGATGTGAACCCTTTGTATTTACTTTCATGGAGTCTTCTCTTTACTGTTGACTTAGAGACAGATACACCTACTTCACTGAGAGTGTTCTGGACTTCACTTGATGTTGTGAACGGGTTCTTCTTCACCAAAGAAAGTATGCGGCGATCATCCACCACTGTTGTCATCCGTGGAAGCCCAGGCCTTTTTGAGTTCCCAAGCTCACCAGTCAATTCCTTTTTTCTCAGAATGTACCCGACTGTTGATTTTGCTACTCCAAGCATGTCTGCTATCTCTCTGATGGATTTTTTCTTTTTTTTCAGCCTCAGGATGTTCTGCTTCACCTCAATTGAGAGTTCCTTAGACCGCATGTTGTCTGGTCACAGCAACAGCTTCCAAATTCAAAACCACACACCTGTAATCAACCCCAGACCTTTTAACTACTTCATTGATTACAGGTTAACGAGGGAGACGCCTTCAGAGTTAATTGCAGCCCTTAGAGTCCCTTGTCCAATTACTTTTCGTCCCTTGAAAAAGAGGAGGCTATGCATTACAGAGCTATGATTCCTAAACCCCTTCTCCGATTTGGATGTGAAAACTCTCATATTGCAGCTGGGAGTGTGCACTTTCAGCCCATATTATATATAGAATTGTATTTCTGAACATGTTTTTGTAAACAGCTAAAATAACAAAACTTGTGTCACTGTCCAAATATTTCTGGCCCTGACTGTAAGAGCTCTCTGGTGGTGGCCGCAGTTCATAAAGGCCCCTTTACACACTGAGACTTTCTAGCAATCCCACCAGCGATCCCAACCTGGCCGGGATCGCTACAAAGTCTCTGGTGAGTCGCTGGTGAGCTGTCAAACAGGCAGACCTGGCCAACGACGCAACAGCGATCCGGACCTGCAGAACGACCTAGCTAGTCATTGGGGACGTTGTAAAGCAGCTTTTTGAAAGGGAAGTCGCTAACGAAGTCACTGTAAAGTCCCCTTTACACACTGAGACTTTCTAGCGATCATGCTGCACAGCGGGAAACAAAGGACCAAAGAATGGTCCTGAAAAATTTGTAGCGATCAGCAACTTCACAGCAGGGGCCAGGTCGCTGATGTGTTTCACACACTGCAATGTCGCTGGGGAGGTCGCTATTACGTCACAAAACCGGTGACATTACAGCGATGTCGTTTCCGATGTTGCAGTGTGTAAAGCCACCTTAAAGGATATCTTAAAATTGACCTAATTTAGAGGAGAAATTGGAAAATTTGCATCTTTTCATTCAGATAAAGTTAGAAAAACATCACATGATTCCTGATAGATCTCCGATAACATTGTATCAGACTTTCTCTGCTATATTTCCAGGCACACCAGGGCACACTGCCACATTACTCTGTAGGGAGGAATACGGTCATGTGAAAGCCACAGTGTCCCCCAGTTTAATAACTTTGTCAAGTGTAGAAAGGTAACTTGCAAATTTGAAGAGACGTTTCCATTTCACTTTGACAACATTATTCACATTATGTCCATCAGAGCTTTGTGAGGTTCTGCGTACAGTATTAGAGCTGAACCAAATATGAGACAGATATACACCCCATGGTAGATGAAACGCACTCGTCACATCACACCCTGAGGCAGAGGTTTCACACTGTACTTGTAAGTGAAGATTTTCTTATGACGAGCAGAGTGTTCTTTTCCTTAGGGACTTGAATTTCTTAGAAAACAGTCGTGCATATCTGATGAAAACATTTGCATTCAGGATTGTAAACATCCAACAATTAGCTAAAAGCAGCAGTTTCACATTAGACAATTCCGGGGAGGCTGCTGAGCAAAGACGTGGATCACATACACAGGTTTAAATAGCTGATGATACAAGAAGTAACAAGACCATCTATGTTAAAAACCTCCTCTACATCTCTTTGAGCTTAAGTACCATCTCTGGTCATGGCTGCTCTTTTTATTTAAGAAAAGCGTGAACACCCTCAGACTGGTGAATTTTCTACATAACATCTATGAACAAAAGAAAATCCTGAGTGTCTCTTAATGTCTCACGAAAGCAGGGTTGCAGAACCTTTTTTTTCTATCTGAGGGCCACGTTGTCACATTTTACTGGTTCCAAGGTTCTAAAAAAATCTTAATGACGTATTACTCTTTGAGATGTTTATGGCACTTCAAAAGTATATGCCACAAATGTGAAAAAGATGCAGGGTTCACTACCAGGACTCCCACATATCTGGAGAATGGGGGTCCTCTTCTCCCCTAATTAGTCCCCTAGAGACGAGGAGACCATGAATGCCTCTCCATTGATGATTATGGGTGTTGTAGTATTTAGCTTCATTTTACAAATCCATAAATTAGAATGGGAAGGGCAGCATGCATAGTCAACTACTCCATAACCTACGCACTACTTTTTAGAGTATTAAAAAAGGGGCAAGAAACCCTAGTCTCTTGATGTGTGGGGGACTCAGGTCTGGGTATATAGTGCTTTATTTGTGCCTGCTCATCCAGTTCCTGAGCAGTGTATTACTCTTCTTCCATCTGACATAGAAACTATATATACAAAAAGTTGGGGGCCATGTTGTGCACCCTTGCCCTAACGGATCCAATTTTTGGATCTAAATTTCTTGGTTGTGGGATCACGGCATGCATACTGGGATCTCACAACCCTCTGCTGCCCTCTTTGCTGTGATAAAGTGAGATCTAGTTTTTTGCACTGGCCCAGGACTACTGTGTACTCTACTAAGTTCTCATCGAATGGTAATACCATTAGAGCAGTGGCTGTTATGTAGCAGCTTAGGGAGCTTTCACACTGTGTTCCTTTCCCTGTACAGTGGTCTCATCAGGTCCGGAGCAAAAATGGTGCACGACAGAGGACACAATGACTCTGTCTGCGCCATTATAGTCAGTGTCCCTGTCGGCGCATATGTGACACCCTGACAAAATCAGGGTGTCACAGATGACTACACCCCTCTTCTAGGTGCAGGAATCCTCCTCTTTGGTCCTCCATCAGAATCCCCATACTGGTACACATCAGCCAGCAAAGCCTAGTCACTCACCATGACAATAGGGACACACCAGTGGGTGGGGCCAAGCGGATGATGACGCCCACCTAGGGGTTCTGAGGTGTGGGAGGGGCCAGTTTCAGTCAGAGAGTGACAGTTGAAAGTGACGGTTGGAGTTGAGTGAGGAGACGATGAACAGGGTAGCCAGGAGTTGGAGCTCCTGGGCTACCAGAGGACTGGACAACTGACTAGGTGGAAGTCGGTGGACAGGGCCACAGGCGACGGAGATCCAGTCGCGGGAAACCTTAAGTGGACCGGGGGCAGGGTCATAGCCCGCTGGTACCGACAGCAAGGATCCGGTCCGGAGGCCGTGCACAGACAGGGTACCTGAACCCTAGGGCGAGGAACAGTTTCAAACACCTCACCAATTGACCAGCCGGGGACAAGATTTCATGTCTCGTCCAACAGGAGGCCCAGATAGAGCAAGACGGAAGCCCAACAAGGGTTATAGGGCTCTGAAATTGCCTGCTAAGATCCGACGGGTCAGTTCTCGTGGGCCAAAGCTCCCACGGACAAACACACCGGGAGTGGACTTCCCCGTTTCAAGTGGCGTAGTCAAAATCAAGGACACAAGCCTAAAGTGCAGGAGGAAGGGCCCCTGTTCTGCTGTACCAGTGTGTGGGACCCGAGCACACCTCTCCGGAGGCTACCGGGTGCCGGCAGTTTGGTTTACTATCTGGACTCTGTGTCAAGTTATTTTAGAACTGAGTACACCAACACCACCTGGTCCAACCCTGCAGATTGTGCTCAGCAGTACCATCCCACCTGTATTAGGCCCCAGGACAACACCTCCCCTACCCGTGGAGGGGACAGCATCCAGCTGCCCCACTCCATCGGTCCCGGGAATCACCTCTTTTTAAGGATAACATACACTTGTAGGTAACTGGTATTGTCTTATTTGTTGGTATTTGAAGCTGTAAAAGTGCTACTCTGTGTTACTGAAAGTAATCGGATCCATGCGTAAGGGAAATCTTGTTAAAGGCCTCTTGGTGATAGATTATGTACCCGAGACAGGAAGAAATCCATTAGTTATAATACAATTAGGTGTATTCAGGTAGAAAAGTCTCAAAGACGCGAACAGCACTCAGATGTTGACTGAGAATCAGTCTTTCAGAAAAAGTAATGCTAAAAGCTGCAGCATAACGGTAAGAAGCTTATTCTTACAATACCCTTACTCTTTCTAATCGATTAATCTCAAAATCTGGGTGAGCTCTTCGGCATTAAATAGTCTGTCTAAGGACTGGGGCATTACCTGTACCTCTGTGAACTGTGTGCGCGGGATGTGATCAACTCTCTGATCAACAGTCTGTACTAGTGGGGGCAAAGGTTTAGCATTGCTTGTTTAGCGGATAGCAAAATGAAAAAAAGTTGTAGTTAAAGCATTAGAGCTGATGTGTTAGAGGACCACAGTAGGGTCAGAAGGTTAATAAAGTATTTAGGTGGGACTGTTGAGGAGAGCCATAAAATGAAATACTTAATTAACCTCTGGACATAGAGCATTGTGAGAAGTGTATTCAATTAAATCAATTCTCTATACATAAGTAAGTCACTCTTCAGAGGAACCCAAAATGGCCCCCGATGACATCACAGACCCTACCATCAGCATGGATCCACCAGATGACATCCCTCCCATCACCATCACCATGGATCCATCGAATGATGTCATAGACCCGCCTACAATGACGCCCACCAATCAGCTCATGGACTAACACATTGTTCGACCCACTGACCAATGAACACATCTGGACATGCCCCTTTGCAAGGTTATATCAGAGCAAGCTCAGTTGTAATAAAGGCAGAGCCCGGGCTGACTTTTGTAGAGGAAAGATGAATATCCGACTGTGTCTGATCTAATTTTTCAAGCATGCACTCGATCCACACCAATTAGACCAGGCAGTAGGCAACTAGTGATCTCTGATTAAAAGTTCACCCTAACATTAATGGTGCCCAACGTGGGACCAGCATAGGAGAAACTCTACAATCTTGAGGACCGGCGATTGGAATGTCAGCATGCCAAATACCATGAGCCAAGAGTCTGATCAACTCTATATATGAGAACACGGTAAGTCTGCTGATTTTTATAATCTGAAGTCTTAGTGATGTGTCTCAGGGTGTGTGGCACTGAATGCCTGACCTTGTCCGGTTTTTGTGATCTCTGTGACGGCAGAAGAGTTTCTCCGCTGCTGGCCATATTTAATTGCGGAAGAACCGTCACATATTCAGTTGCCTGCTGCTTCTTGTGTATTTGTCTTGAGGGGAGATTGACTGGTAGTTAGGATAGCAAGTGGGTTTTTGAGCGGTGTTTGGAAACGTGGAGGACGCTCCATGTGGTACGGTTTTTGGTTGTTGCCTGTCATATGTTTTGCGGTTTTGGTAGAGATTAAAATAGAGTTGTGGCTCGAGGCCTATAGTGAATGACTCGGCTCGAGGTGTAGTAAATTGAGTTTTGGGTCAAGGCCTAGAGTGAGTGACTCGGCCTAGTAAGTTGAGTTTTTGGCACGTGGTCTAGAGTGAGTGACTCGACACGGGGCCTAGTAAATTGAATTTTTGGCACGTGGTCTAGAGTGAATGACTCGACACGGGGCCTAGTAAATTGAGTTCTTGGCTCGAGGCCTAGAGTGAATGACTCAGCTCAAGGTGTAGTAAATAGAGTTTTGGCTTCAGGCCTAGAGTGAAAGACTCGGCAAGAGGCCTAGAGATAAAGCGCAAGTTTTAATTGGTCATGCTAGGCATGTGTTTTTCACGGGCTCTCAAACCAGGTTAGAGAGGCTAGTTACAAGTCCTCCAAGAGAGGCTTGTTAATGGGAGCCTGTGTTAGAGAGGCTAGTTACAAGTCCTCCAAGAGAGGCTTGTTAACGGGAGTCTGTGTTAGAGAGGCTAGTTACAAGTCCTCCAAGAGAGGCTTGTTAACAGGAGCCTGGGTTAAAAAGGATGGGTAGAAGACATCCAAATGGGGCTTATTACAGGAGCCTCGGTGTTATAGAGGCCAGGTACAGGGCTAGATTGAGGCAATTAGAGCCCTGGTAGTGGAAGTGGTTTTGTAGAGTTTAGAACGAAGTGCAGGACGTAAATCTGACTCATTAAAAAAGTGTTTTCTTGGACGTGAATAGGCTGGTATAGACACCTTGAAGCCAGGGGTATCTCTGGAGGTGTTTTTGTAAATTACGGAATGCAGAAATCAGACAGGGACCACGTGGCAGTATAAGGAAGAATTTGGAAGTGTGTGCTGTAAACTAGAAGTTTTCTTTAGTGTTTCAGTTGTGAGTCATCTCCCCCATCTTTTTGTTTGTCTGTTGTTTTTATCTGGTCTGTATAGAGAAAGATCGCTTGTTTGGTGTTATCTTGAGAGAAAGATGGAGAAATTGATGAAGCTGTGTCTAGTTGTGCCGGAGTAATCCGGATGAGAGTGGACTTCGTTGGGATGTGGGGACTCTAGGCCGCAATCCTGTGATAAACCATGTGCTACTCATGGTGACAGCCATTTTAGGTCAGATTCTAAAAAATGGTGGATGAAGCACATGGTGTCCAAGGCATGCATGGTTTAAACAAAGAAAAGGAAGTGAGTCGGGGGATGTGTGAAGAAGATCATGTGCTCTGTAAATGTTTGAAGAATGGATTGGATGGAGTACTATATACTTAGACAGAAAAATAAGTGTTTTTATCTATAATTAGACTTAGATCGTGGACGTGTGTGTGTGTGTATAAATATATATGTATAAGTACAGACTATAGAAAAGAGTGGAGAAAGAGTTTGAGCAGATGTGAGGTCAGTTTTCCCTTTTCTCTGCCACATGCTCCTACAGATGCAAAATGGTGGACAAAGCACATGGCTAAGTCATGATTGAGACAAAGACAGAGAGTGAGTAGGGGGATGTGTAAAGTAACCAGAAGACCATCGGTTGTATGAAAGTCTGAACAATGGATTGGATGGAGTAGTACATACTTAGACAGAAAAATGAGTGTTTTTAACTGTAGTTGGACCAGGACTGTGGATATGTAAATCTGTGTGTATATGTATAAAGTATGGAATATAGGCAGGAAGGATAATTGGTTAAACTTGTAAGTTTAGCAGAAGTAAAATCAGTTTCTCCCTTCCCCCTCTCACGTGGTTCAACCGCCCTTACACAAAGAAGCCATGTGCTATTCTGGCAGTGGCCATTATGTTAGTAAATCTGTATGGAGCCCTCCAGTGAAGTTAACAAAACTGCTCTCACTGAATAACCTATGAAGTGTTAGTAAATGTTTATAGTACTAAAAGATGGAATATTGAATGATTGGTTAGTTGTGGAAGATACTTAATATAGATCCAGTGTGCAGGTTGGTTTGCGTCAGGACAGTCACAAGGAGCAATATCTTATTAATTAGTAAGCAATAAAAGAATAAGAGAAAAACCTTAAAATAAACGTGCCTTAAAACAGATCTGATGAAAGTAAATAAATATTCCAGTTACGGATCTGATAGATTGATCCTGAGGGTTGCATATTTTAAAAATAAATAAATTAAAATAAAATAAATAATAATAATATATCCAAGGGAAGAGATGGACCCCAACTTGCATCTTGCAGAGAGAGAGAAAAAAAATAATGTGCTTATGACTTCAGAGGGATCAGAGGGAGGAGGGAAATACAGGTTTCTCCACTAGAGTTTCAGGTTACAAGGGAGTTCGTCCTATCTATTGTTTTGTCATAAAAAGGCCAAAAAAAAAAGGTTTCCACATTTAATTCATTGTAAATTATAGTGGAAAAAGTAATTGCAAATAGTTTATTTTACTAATTTAATCCCAAATGAATAAAAATTAACTGCGGACATGTTTAGATTTATTGATAGATTTTCGAGCATAGAAGCCTGTTATGCAGAAGTTGTGTTACGTTATTATTGTTGTTATTAATAATAATAATAATAATAATAATAATAATAATAATAATAATCTTTATTAATAATATATTTATTAATAATTACAATAATTTGGTTTAAAAGTATGTGGATGATTTCTGGCATTCTGTGTTTGATATATAATGTATTGAATCATCTGTTTTCTTTTTTAAAGAAAGAAAGATTGTAATGCAGATTTCTGTGGTTCAAGCGAAGGTTAAAAAAGCCATTGAAATAGTTTTCCATTATAAGGTTACACATAACATAATATTTATGGTGTTCCCGGTTAGGTACAATCTATACAATATGACTTTCATGCCTAAATGTAGCCCTCCGGGGCCACACACTTTTTTTAATCTAATTATGTTTTGGATATTAGATTCAAAAAGGGGGGGAAAGATGATGGGGAAAATCACACATTATTTAAGGTTTTAATTTGTTCATCAAATTGAGTTTTTCTATTAAGTTGTCTTTATATTTTTATCTGTGAGGAGGCTACAGCAGACATATCTCATGATTGCGCTGATGTAACAAGAATCATCAGGTTTTGAACATGTCTCAGATTAGCCCATTGCTAATGCAGATTTTGAGTTTTTTCGTAGATGGATCCAGATACCAAGATGCTGGTTGATTCTACACTGGATATGCTGAGATTACGCAACAAAGGTAATAAAAATCGAACCACTCGCTCCTCTCCCATCGGAATAGGAGAATGAGATGAAGATTTGCGATCACTGTGGTTTGTAGAGCGAAGGGGGGTAAGATAGTCAAAATGTGGATATAGGCAGCAGCCGGAGGAGATGCTCGCACAGGTACAAACAACAAAGAAGCAGTGAATGGGCCTAGAGTTGAGAGTCCTTTACCAATGCAGACCAGTACCAGTACCTCGGTGGCTCCTGTCACGTCCGTGACATTGGTCACTCCTTGTGTTTTTAAATCCCTACAGGAACAAGCGATTCAGCAAGGGACGGAGTGTGAGACGCAGGGAGCCAGCTGACTGAGGAAGGTCTGTGTATCAAGGGCGGTAAGCTTTCTCTGCCATGAGCGCTCTACTCAATAATGGCCCAGGTAACACATGTGACAAAGGTGTTGGGATGGACAAGATATGGGCGGCACCACTGCTTCAGTACCCAGGTGGCCAGACATCTCCAGTCTTGTAAGACGTGTGCCTATTAAGGTAGAAAAAATTGTAAAGACCTCGTAGAAACACCCCCCTCATCCGCTCTACTGCTCCAGTGATTGCAGATTAGTCATATTCATCTACCATGAGTAGGTTTATGTGAGTTTTGTGCGTGTTGTGTGAATTTCTTTTCAGGCCTGCTCTGAAACATATCCAGTATGGAAAACGTTACTGCTGAAAAACTCATGATGCTGGTGGTATGTAAAGATGGAGTTCCTAAAAGTGGTAAAAGTGCATATTCTATAGCAGAGGTCATTATAGAGATCTTACAGTACCTGGGTATGATGAACCCCTGTCTGCCATTGTGAAGAGGGGAGAAACACGTTGGGCTTCTTTCAAGTTAAGTGTCTGACAAATATGCGCTTATTTTATTAGCCTGAGGGTGAATTGGACAGTGGAGGGTCTGTGATTGGACAAGATATCCTCATGACTTTACCTGGCCTTATTATTATTATATTTATACAGTGGGTACATGTTATACATGTGAGGTATTTAATTTCTTTTAGGGTTTGGTCCTTGAATTTGCTATATCATATTGATTTAAGCTACCAAACAGCTATGTAAAATATAGAGTTTGAATATTTAATCTTTGGGAATTAATTGTATATATATATATAATTGCATATTGACGCCTCTTTATCCCCTGTATCTCACGGTTTCTATATTTCCTCATTGATATTAGCACCATGTATTAGCATTAGCAGTGTAGGGATAGGAAGGGTGAGCCGTCGGTGAGCGGGGGCGCCAATTCGCCTTTAAGGCTGCCGACCTCTGCTGCGAGGTAGGGAGAGTTTAGGGCTATTGCCCTAATCCCTGCCCCCTGCTTCATTGGAATATTTAATTGTGCCTATAGTTACATGGGTGTATGTTTGGAATTTTAATGATTATAACATAAACATGTAACGATCCACGAGATAATGGTGGACGCTGGCAAATCATGTAACAAATGTTCGTTTTCCTTAATAATTAGATCTTTACATAAGATATTTTTGGTTTAGCACCTAGAACGTGATTATATTTTTCATAGATACTTCAGATACAGTGTGATATCCTGACCAGTGATGTACGAGCCTTATACTACTGCCTATATAGTGTGTTAAACATGTGTATCCTCCAATTACAGATCCTAAATCAGTGTCAGGAGCACGTGGTCTCAAGCCAGGAGACTGGGTGATCCTAAAAAGACAAGTTAGAAAGAGCTATGAGTCAGAATCAGATGGGCCGATCCAGCTTTTCCCGACCACAGAAACTTCCATGAAGCTTGAGGCAAAACCCATCTGGAGACAACAACCGCTGTAAAGAGTCGATCGTACCAGCAGAATGAGGGTCACAACACACATAGTGCTGGATTATCTCACACTGAACCTTATGGAGAATTTCTAGATTGGGGATGAAACATGGGAAATACCCATGATAAGGGAACAATGGGTACAGGAACATTACACAAATAAGGGCTCATGGTGGGAAAAACATTATCTGACCTGAACCAACCAATTATTTTAAGGGTTTAAGTGACTTTTTAAGGATAACATACACTAAGGCTATGTGCGCACAGTGCGTTTTTCGCGGCGTTTTTGCGCGTTTTTCGGGTGCGTTTTTGGCCTCAAAACTGCAGGACTTTGCTTCCCCAGCAAAGTCTATGAGTTTTCATTTTTGCTGTCCGCACACATCTGTTTTTTTACCTGCGTTTTTGAGTTAAAAAAAAAAATGGACATGTCAGTTCTTTGCTGCGTTTTTCTGCGTTTTCCCCCCATGCAATGCATTGGAAAAACGCAGCAAAACGCAGAGATCAAAAACGCAGCCAAAAACGCACCAAATCGCGGCAAAAACGCATGCGTTTTTTGATGCGTTTTTTCGACGCAGGTGCGTTTTTGTGCGTTTTTAGCGGCCAAAACCACACAAAAACGCAGCGTCAAAAAGACGCAGTGTGCGAACCTAGCCTTATAGGTAACTAGTATTGTCTTATTTGTTGGTATTTGAAGCCGTAAAAGTGCTACTCTGTGTTACTGAAAGTAATCGGATCCATGCGTAAGGGAAATCTTGTTAAAGGCCTCTTGGTGATAGATTATGTACCCGAGACAAGAAGAGATCCATTAGTTATAATACAATTAAGTGTATTCAGGTAGAAAAGTCTCGAAGACGCATACGGCACTCAGATGTTGACTGAGAATCAGTCTTTCAGAAAAAGTAATGCTAAAAGCTGCAGCATAACGGTAAGAAGCTTATTCTTACAATACCCTTACTCTTTCTAATCGATTAATCTCAAAATCTGGGTGAGCTCTTCGGCATTAAATAGTCTGTTCTAAGGACTGGGACATTACCTGTGCCTCTGTGAACTGTGTGCACGGGATGTGATCAACTCTCTGATCAACAGTCTGTACTAGTGGGGGCAAAGGTTTAGCATTGCTTGTTTAGCGGATAGCAAAATGAAAAAAAGTTGCAGTTACAGCATTAGAGCTGATGTGTTAGAGGAGCATGGTAGGGTCAGAAGGGTAATAAAGTATTTAGGGGGGACTGTTGAGGAGAGCCATAAAATGAAATACTTAATTAACCTCTGGACATAGAGCATTGTGAGAAGTGTATTCAATTAAATCAATTCTCTATACATAAGTAAGTCACTCTTCAGAGGAACCCAAAATGGCCCCCGATGACATCACAGACCCTACCATCAGCATGGATCCATCAGATGACATCCCTCCCATCACCATCACCATGGATCCATCCAATGATGTCATAGACCCGCCTACAATGACGCCCACCAATCAGCTCATGGACTAACACATTGTTCGACCCACTGACCAATGAACACATCCGGACATGCCCCTTTGCAAGGTTATATCGGAGCAAGCTCAGTTGTAATAAAGGCAGAGCCCGGGCTGACTTCTGTCGAGGAAAGATGAATATCCGACTGTGTCTGATCTCATTTTTCAAGCATGCACTCGATCCACACCAATTAGACCAGGCAGTAGGCAACTAGTGATCTCTGATTAAGAGTTCACCCTAACATAGCAATATAACCCGATAATATTCCCATAGTTGTCATATGATATATGATAAATGAATACACTATTTTAGGTGAGCCATGATCAATGTCATAAAATAGGATAGGGATTGTGCAATAATAACTGTGCAATGCATCATTTCCCCTGTGGGGTTCTGCTGCGTGAACATTGAACACTGACTGCCAATTTTTTCAGCAGATTTAGAGGTTAAATCTGCTAATTACCCTAATTACTTGGGGTTTCTGCACTAGGAGACTCAGTGTTCAACTTATACTTTAAAAAAAATGAAGTTGTCTAAACTTAACTTCAAAAATTCCAATGCTGAAATTCTGTAAATGTCCCAGTATTAATAATTAACTGTAAAAAATCTACTGTCGGACATGATGTCACTTGTAAATTAGTGGGAACTTGACTGATGGAATACGCAACTAGAATTAAAAAGACCTCTGGCTAAATTGCAGCTTTTTGCTTGATGTCTGGTTGGTATTGGTGCTGTCCATAGAAAATGCCACTGAACCGTTTGTTCTCATGATTAATTGGGGTCCCTGGAGTCAGACCACCACCATGCACCAGGTGATTTCATATTATTGCCATATGCTATCACTTGCTAAGATTAGAAACCTCTTTTAAATGCTAAATTCAGCAACGTTACCAAGATATTTGTTCAGAATCATCTTTGGATTCCAGCTTTAAACCTGCTTTTTACTGTTACATCATAGCGATGTTCCCATTAAATCATACTAAGTATCCATGTAATCTAAGAAAAAGACTGATGGCACATTTTACCTTTCTAATGTGAACAGGTGCAAACTGAACAGGGCAGGGACCCAACAAAAAGATGTTGCCTTGCCTTTGGCTGTTGGGCTCACATAAAACTGGCCATTTTTGTGTGCTAAGTATCTCAATGTTTACATGTTTTTCATAGCAGTAATGCATGTCTGTATTCCCATATTCATTGTTCCACATATTTTAGCACTAAAGAGTGCAGCTGTCTCCTTTTTGCTACTAAGTATCCAATCTGAGACACCTAGTGAATGCAGGGAGGGTTTGCAACCAGTCTCTCAGAGATCTATTCTTCATTCTTCCATGAGGGTTTACGTCTCATGGAGAATCTGACTTCTCAAACCAACAACCATCATCATACTGGTCCTGAATTTGTGGTGAGGTAAGATCCATCATATCCACCCCTTAGTCCTTAAAAGGAATATGTCAGCTGATTTTTACTACCTCATCTGAGAGCATCATGCTGTAGGAAAATGTGATGCCCTGGCAAAACCAGGTAGTCACACAAAAGGCCCCCGCATAACACCATCCCTCACCTAGGTTACATACAGCCGACCTGAAACCCTAGCCACCCCCCTCAGGGCAAGACAGGCACACGAGTGGGCGGGACCAGGAGGTTAGGAAACGCCCACCTTGGGGTCTAGACAGCCCGGGGCAGGAAAACAGTAGTTGTTGGAGTGGTTGGAGTAGTAGAAGTGAGAGTTCAAGTGGAGAGGAGTGAAGGCTGAGGCTAGGTGTAGCTCCAGCGGAGGTGAAGCTCAAGTTGACAGGCGCCAGGTTCGGAGCCCTGGTGCCTTGACTAGGTGGCAGATGGTGGTCCCCGTCAGCAGGCGACAGGAAGACGGCTGCCAGAGATCCGAGGTGGACCGCGACAGGGTTGGAGCCCGCCGGTACTGACACCGGAGCACCGACCCGGAAACCGTGCACAGAGGGTGTACTTGGAACCTGAAGCCAGGACTGGAACCAACGGCCTAGCTAATTAACAAATTAAGGGCAGGATTTTAGGTCCTGTCCCAACCAAAGTCCCAAAAGCAGACAACCACCCACAGAGAGGGATAGGGCAACCTCCAGGGCCCGATAGATCCCATGAATCAGCGTCAGCGGGCACGGCTCCTCAGGTACACAACAATCCGGGAGCGGACTCCCGTGTTCCATACCGGGAAGTCCAACACAAGCAAAAACAGTGCAGAGGGAAAATATGGCACCAGCCCGGGTAGGGGACCAGAGTACCACCGGCCGCGGCGGCGGGCCACCAGCACCTTGGTTTACCAAAAGACTCGTGTGATTTATTCAACTGTGAGTAACCAAACATCCCCTGGTACATCCGGGTGCGCAGGCCCCTGCCATCGTCATCCCCTGCACAGAGCCACTGGGCCCCGGGGCAACCATCCCTACCCACGGAGGGGTTAACATACACAATCAGTTTTTAGATTTAGGAATGCAGCAGAGCTGTAACAGCTGAACATGCCCACATCAGGTTTTCAATGTACAAAGTCTATGCACAGTGATCTGGTAATTAAAAGAGGGGGCAGAGCTGAACAATGAGACAGCTAATCACAGCAATGATAATGTCCTAGTGATAAAACACACAGGTTAAGTAAACAAAAAACACAAAAAAACTGAGCTGTAACAAATGTTCAATAAACATGCAACATTACAAGCATGTGAATTGCAGCCTCAAGACTAGAAAAAAACCAAGGAGAAAAATTGTAGGAAAAATACCCTGACTATAAATAAATAAATTGCAAGTGCTTAATAACAGGGTACTTAGTATATACATTTTTGCAAAAAGGTAAGAAGCTGTCTCACCTCGTCACGGTGTACCCATCTGAGACAGTCCCTAACCTACTAAAGTTAAAAACATATTCTGTACCTGACTTGTGTCATGTCCAAACTTCAATATGGATGGTAAAGTGGTTAGCTGGGTCCCAGATTAAATACACAGCAAAAAGTGAGAAGCAGGTAATTGTTCAGCCTCAGTATCAGGAGGGCTGCACCCCCCACTTGCATTAAAGCAAGATAACAGACAAAAAAAAGGTTAAGTGAACAGCAGTACAGGATCTTGACATGTCACACATTGTTGAAATCTCTATTTTAACCCCTACTTTACGTTGCCCTCAGATTAGGCCCCTTCCACACGTCAGTGATTCTGGGACGTTTGTGCTTTTTTTTAAACGTACCAGAATCACTGACATACGCAGACCCATTATAATGAATGGGTCTGCTCACACGTCAGTGATTTTTCACTGCACGTGTCTGCGTGCGGCGTACCCGCGTGTGCGTGAGTGCCGCACGGAGACATGTCCATTTTTTTCTGGCATCACTGATGTTCCACGGACCACGCAGTGAAACACGTGCCAGAAAAAAACGTGCTTTTAAAATAAAAATCATTTTTATTCACCCGGCGTCCAGCGATGTCCTCTGCAGCCCGTTCTGCCGGCTGCTTCTGAGCCGGCTCATTATTGTCGCGCATATTCATTATGCGTGACACAGCCGACCCGGAAGCAGCTGCTGCGGGGGTCACCGCCGGCCAGATGCTGCACCGCGGGAGCGATCAGCACCATGGAGAGCGGGAGCGGGCGCAGGTGAGTTGTTTTCTAAGTGCAATCACGGGCCACGGAGAACGGAGCCCGGATTGCACTTAGACAACCCACGTGTGCCGTGAATCACGGCACACGCAGGGACATGTGCGTGTTTTACACGCCAGTGAAAAACGTCACTGTTTTTCACTGACGTGTGAAACGGGCCTTACATAGCAAAAACCTGCTGACAGATTCCTTTTAACCCCATCATGACATTTGATTTACACTTACGTTATGGTCAAGAAGGGGTTCCCACAAATTGATGTAAATGTGCATCATGGCGATCATGCTGACCCAAGGTCTGTTCCAGCACTATCGCCACCGGGAGCTCCCCAAAAAATATAACCAAGCTGAGGCTGTCACATCTATGACAGGTTTCCGCAATGCCCCTGGCTGTTTAACACCATAAATGCCGCAATCAATAATGATCATAGCATTTAGGGGCTGGGAGAGGGAGTGCGCTCCCTCTGCCATCCGATCAGGACCTAGCAACACGATTACTATGCCCGATCATTGTCATTGAAACCTGAGGTCATGATGACAACCTCTGGGTCAGAAAGTTATGGCAAGACTCTTGGATCATGCCAGGAGCATGGTCTAAGAGACTTCTGTCAGTGCAGCACTGACAGGTATAATGTATTGCAATGCTTGTGCATTGTAATATATTATACCAGCACTCAGAGTAACAAAAGTTAATGTTCCATATAGGAACAAAGGAAAAAAGTAAAAAAAAAATAAATAAATTGCAAAAGTATTTAAAAAAAAATCAGAAAATAAAATACCAAAAAATGCATACAGTGTGTCCACCCATATCCTGTCCACCACCATTAACTTGAGAATGGTGGCAGCTATAGGCATAGAAGTGGTGTCTAGGTATAGTAAAGTAGCCATGCTCAATGCAATGAAACCACCTATAGCGCCACCCGGTGGAAAACAACTGGGTTAGCATTTTTATCTCGAAAACGGAACGAGATAGAGAAAAAAAGCGAATTACAAAATTGCAGGGCATCATCAATTCAATATGGATTGAAACCTTGCATACAGAAATGCTATGATGTGAAACCCATGACCCCCCAAAACATTGAATGCTGGTCACGCTTATGGCGCTCATTTAACTTTGATGCTCAAAGTGGCCACCGTCCGCTGCAATGCACATCTGGACTCTGGACAGCATACTGTATCTTGCTGCACGTTGGGCAATATGGTAGGTGACGTGTTTTCACAGGCATCTGTGATACGTCGTCGTAGGTCCTGCAATGTTGGTGGAGGGGTCGCATACACCTGCTGTTTGATGTGACCTCACAGAAAGAAGTCCAATGGGGTCAGGTCAGGTGAGTGTGGAGGCTACTCCACGCAACCAGCATACCCAATGACTTGTAGGAAGGTCTCCATGAGGTATCGCTTCACGTCCGCAGCCTTGTGAGTTTCACACGTTCTAATCATAGCATTTCTGTATGCAAGGTGTCGATTTGTATTGAATTGATGATACCCTACAACTTTGTAATTCACTTTTTTTCTCTATCTCGTTCCGTTTTCGAGATAAAAATGCTAACTCCGTTGTTTTCCACCAGGTGGAGCTATAGGTGGTTTCATTGCGTAGCGCATGGCTACTTTACTATACCTAGACACCACTCCTATGCCTATAGCTGCCGCCGTTCTCAAATTAATGGCGGTGGACAGGATATGGGTGGACACACTGTATATTTATGTAAAAACAAAAATAAAAAAACACACACATTTGGTTTCACTGCGTCCGAAACAACCTGATCTATAAACTGTCACCATTGTTAACCCCTTCACTGGATACAGTTAATAAATAAAAAAAACATAGCGAAAAATAAAGGGAAGTAAAACAGAATAACAAAGTCATATGTAAATAAAAATTGTACCACTGAAAATGTCATCTTGTCATACAAAAAACAAGCTGCCATACAGCTCCATCAGTGGGAAACAACTATCACTTTCAAAGTATAGCAATGCAAAAAAAAATGTTTTTATGATGTAAAAGCAACAATTTTGTTGTTTTGGTTTTTTTTTTGTTTGTTTGTTATTTTTGAAAAAGCAATATAACTATGGTATTGCTGTATTCATACTGACCAGAAGAGTAAGACTGTCTTAACACTTGTATGACACATTGAAAGTTGTAAAAAAATCCTGAATTGTTGTTTCTTCTTGATTTTGCCTCACAAAAAGCAAAATAAAAAGCAATCAAAAAATATTATGGTCCCAATAAAAATTCTAACTCATCCTGCAAAAAAAAAGCCCTCACATGACTCTGTTGGTAGCAAAAAAACATATATATAGCTTTAGATATTTTGTGATGTGAAAAACCTTAAAAGCGTTTTTAGTATGTTAGTAACCAAACCGGAAAAAATATATAAATCTGGTATTGCTGTAATTGTACCGACTTAAAAAATAAAGCCGCCCTATCACTTATACCGCAAGGTGAACAGCATAAAAAATAGTAATAAAGACAACTCTTGAGCTGCTGTCGATTTACTTATTCTGTTTCCCAAAGATCGCAGTATCCCATTAATCCTGTACTCTACCCTTAGCACTTACATCCGAGTTTACGTGTCTATGTCTACATATTTCTAAAATACGTCAGAAGACCCATGGAAAATGCACTGTATGGAAGCAGAGGGAGTCACTTTGAACTCCAGTTTGGCCTGTGGTCCAGCGGTGCTCATCTTTTTAGGCATGCACAAAAGTTCTGTCAATAAGTTTTGTGCAACTTTGAAAAGAAGGACACCGCTGTACACAGGCCAAAACTCAACCCACAAAAAATAAGTCCTCACTAAGGTTTGTCATCTGTTAATGAAATTATAGGGGGCTGTGTGAAAATGCACAACACAAAAGCTTGAAAAAGTGCTATAGCTCTTCCCAAAAAGAAATCCAGCAAAATCTGCACTCTCACATCTAAATGCCCCCTCCCTTCTGAGCCCCACAATGTTCCTAAACCACTTAATGTCCACATATTTGCCATTGTTGTAGTGAGGAGAGACCACTTAATTTATGGGGGGATGTCTCCAGAAGCACTGGGAAGAATGTACGGTCACTGCAACGTACTGCGCAGTAGCGGGAGTTATTTACAATTGTTAATTCCACAACATTCACTGCATATAACACCATGGGTATTTTCCAGAGACAAAATCGACACTACACCAGAACATGAATTTCCAGGGGGGGGGGGGGGGGGTATCCAAAATGTGGTCACATGAGGGGGCTTCTGCTGTGTTGACACTTAGGGGCTCTAGAAATGAAGTCAGCAAACGTTGAAGCAAAATCTGTGCTCCTCAACTGTAAAAGGCCATTTACGCTGCGACATCGCTAACGATATATCGTCGGGGTCACGGTGTTTGTGACGCACATACGGCATCGTTAGCAACATCGCAGCGTGTGACATGCTGGAGCGACCTAAAACGATCGCAAAAGAGGCAAAAATCGTTTGTCTGTGAGAGGTCGTTTATTTATGAAAAATCGTTGTCTGGTCACTAGCGATGTAATTCATCGTTCCTGCGGCATCACACATCGCTATGTGTGACACTGCAGGAGCGACGAACATCTTCTTACCTGCGTCCACCGGCAATGAGGAAGGAAGGAGGTGTTCCAGCCGCTCATCTCTGCCCCTCCTCTGCTATTGGACGGCTGCCGTGTGACGTCGCTGTGACGCTGCACGAACCGCTCCCTTAGAAAGGGGGTGGATCGCCAGCCAAAGCGACGTCGCAGGGCAGGTAAGTCCGTGTGACGGTTGTAAGCAATGTTGTGCGCCACGGGCAGCGATTTGCCAGTGACGCACAACCGACAGGGGTGGGAACGCACGCTGGAGATATCTGTACCGATATCGCAGCGTGTAAAGTATCATTAACTGTACAGTCACATGTGGCGTACTGCCACAATCAGAAGAAATTGTGTAACACATTATGGGGGCTTTTTACCTATTGCCCTTGTGAAAATTGCAGCGTAATATGGTCTTACAGAATAAAAGAAAAATGAGAAAATAAGAGCAGACCGCTCACCTTGTGTGAAACACAACCAGTATAGAAGTAAAAAACTGCTGCCGCAAGGTCCAAGAGCCCGGAGGTAACTGATACAAGCTGGGAGAGCAGTGGAACGATCTGCGCTGCTGTAGATAAACCAAAGGTACAGTCCATGAAGTAGATGAAAAGGTGCTTTATTTACTCGTTTGTGAGTGAGACCCCACTCCATCAAAACAGGCACCAAATTCAATTGTGAATTTCCTTGTGCAAATTGGAAATATGGGGCTAAAACATCATTTTACTTGTAAATATGTAATTATTTTTTCTTCACCACCCTATAGTATAAAATTTTATAACACACCTATGGTATATGCTCACTGCACCCCTAGATTCAGAGGCGTATCTGGGGGGCGCTGGCGGGGCATATGCCCTGGGCGCAGCTGACAGGGGGGAGCTATTGGCCCGCCTGATGCGGCGGTCTGAGTCTCCTCTTGTTTTATCGCACCTGTAGTGGCCGCAGTCTATTCTGAGTCACGTACTGTATCTTTTCGATGCAAGGACAAGTGAAGCGGTGAGCGCCAGCGCTGACTTCCGGGTCAGAGCGACACTGCTGACCCGGAAGTCAGGGCCACAGCGCAGAGGCGGCAGAGAGCGCCAGTTAGAAGTGCACCAGTGTGGAGCTGAAGACACCACCGAAGAGGAACATTATGGGGTGAGGGGGTAGGCATCTATGAAAACAGAATGGGGGACGTGAGGTGGGGGCAGTATCTATAGACACAGTATGGGGGAGAGAGGATGGGGAGAGGGAACTATCCCGGGCCGTATATTTACGGGGACAGTTCACTGGGTGTCCGTTGCCTGGTTCTGTGACCCTGGGGGTCGCTTTGAAAGGGGTTATGTACAGGGGAATATTTACAAAGTTTGTATTGTGACGCCACTTGCGTGTTGTGGTTAAGGTGATGGAACCGCAGCTGCTCAGTTTCACACCGCTGGGGCTGATGTTAGTGGCAGCCTGTATGTTGGGGCCTCCGCAAGTAGGGCCAGAGCCCCAGGGGGGTAGGTGACGGAGTTAGGCATGGAAAGAAGGTAGGCCACACAATGGATTGCAGTGTAACTGGGTTCTTTACTCATGGCAGCTTGATAACTGGTTCCCGGAGGAAGGCTGGTGCTCACCACTGATTCCCTTAGTCCCAGTGTCGGTTTAGTGACCCGGTGGCTTCTTTCCCCTTAACCCTTCTCAAGTTGGTGGGTCCCCGTGGCTTGGAGCATCGGGGGGGGTCCCATCCTGGTTGTTTCTTTGTCTTTAGTTCATAAGGCGGCAGTTTGAACCCTGTAGGGTCGATGTTCTGTTACGGTCACTGGTTCTCCCGTCAGTGCTGGTGCCCCCGGACATTATGGTCAGTAAGGTCCTGGATGGTCCCCTCACTGTTCAGATTTTTATCAGGTCTGCCTAGAGCATTTGCTTGACCTAGGTCTCTTTACCCCGTCGGTGCTATTGTTCCGGGAGAACTCCACCGTACTCCACCAGCAACCACACGCCTGGGCCCTCAGGTGACGGTCACACACTCCCGTTAGAGTGGTCACGTCCGACTCCTCTCCTTCCACTTACTCTCTTTCTTACTGACTGTCCCCTCCCACCTGGTTGTCATCTAGTGGACTGGATCGGCTTCACCCCTGGGTGGCCATCCATTGGGTCCAATTCTAGTCTGTCACCAGTCGTTGGGGATGGAGAAAACTGGGATTATAGTATGTTTTGGTGTTACCGGCACTGGTCATCCAGGTTCCTGGGGGGTAGGCCCTGCATCTTTGACAGGATGACAGGATGCAATACCTTGTAGCTCCTGAAGAGTTCAGGGGCGCTACATTACCTTTGTGAAAATGAAAAAAATAGGGCTAAAGCAATATTTTTGTGGGAAAGGGAAAAGGTAAAATTTTTAATTTTTTTTCCATCCACATTGCTTTATTTCCTATGAAACAGTTAAAAAGTTAACCAATTTCTTGAATGTGGTTTTGAACACTTTGAAGGGTGCAGCTTTTAAAATTGTGTCACTTTGGGGTATTTTCTATTACAAAGGACCATCAAAGTCACATCCAATGTGATGTGGTTCCTAAAAAATACATTTTGTAGATTTTGTTGGAAAAATGAGAAACTGTGGATAAACCTTTAAGCCTTTTAACCTACCAAGAAAAAAAATAAATTATGTTTCAAAACTGATGCTGATGGAAAAGTAAACCTGTGGCAAATGTTATTTATTAATGATTTTACATGAAATAACGCTGGTTTAAGGTTATAAAAACTTATAGTTCAAAAATTGCAAAATTTTCAAATTTTTTATAACATTTTCGATAATTTCATATATAAAAGCAAATCATATAGACCAAAACTTACCATTCGCATGAAGTACAATGTGTCATGAAAAAACATTCTCAGAATCACCGGGAAATATTGAAGCGTTCCAGTGTTATTACCTTATAAAGTGACAAGTGTCAGAATTATTAAATTTGGCCTGTTCAGGAAGATGAAAAACAGGCTCAGTGGTTAATCACATCCTTTATTCTTTTTTCGTTCTTCTTCTCTATTCACTATGCTTTCTTACAAGGATGCTTAATATGTTAGCAACTGGCAATATATTTTCCTTGTGTCTTTATACCTTGTAATTGTTCCGTTTTCCTTACATGCCTACTTGTTTTGGAGGCCTTAAAATTCTGCTTTCTTTTACTGAAAAAATGTCAAATAAAGAGCGAAAAACAAAAACTAAATAATTATTTCATTTTTAGAGCACCATTGATATTCCATTGTGCTATACATAAGAAATGGATACACAATACAGATATAAATTACAGTAAACATACTAGCAATGACAGACTGGTACAGAGGGTAGAGAGCATCGAAATAAAAACTATGCAATGTGTAAAGGAATATATTGTAACGTTCCAAAGTGCTATACATGTTGATTTGTAGAAATTTACAAAAGTTCTCATAAAATAAAAAAACTGATGCAAAATAAAAAGATATCTGATGCTCTGACTGTCCCTGATAGTTTTACTTTCTGCCAGGATATGACCACAGTAGTTAATCTGCATTCATGTCTCACAGTACTGGCATAATTGCTCTGCCGTAAGCCTATATTACCATTAAAGGGGTTATCTCATCTTATTAAATGGAAAAAAAAACATATAGTGCTTGAAAAAATAAGCATCTTTGTAGTTTACCTCTTTTTAAAAAAACGTCTTCATTCTCAAGAATCCACGAGTTTTCATGCTATTGTGTACAGCTCATTGCCTAGGGTTCTGGCCACCCTTCACTCTCAAAGTTACCTAGGTTAGGAGTGTGGAGACACGAGGGTAAGGGGATGCTCTCGTCTGCTGTCCTGGCTGTCTTTAAAAAGACCGCATGTACCAGGGCTCATCCCACTGAACGCTCGCACTCCTTCCCCATGGGTAGAACACTACTCAGACAACACTTGTGAGGGAACAGCACATTAATAAGATATTATTGGTTCATCAACAAGCAAAAACATATCAAACATTCCCAGCAAGAACACAAGCTGAAACAGGCGACAGGGTCTTACCATTCTGATGGCCCACCAGTGATCAGAGTCTTTGCGACTTCAGACCTTTCAGGGCCAACTATCCCAAGTGCAGCAGCACCTCCCTTTTGGCAGGCACCAACTGAAAGGAGATAGTGGCAACTTTAGAAAGTTGACCGAGCATAGCAAGATATCTAGACCGAGTTGTCCCAACCTGGGCTCTCCAAGCAAATACAAGGGCTAAGTGTTGAGTTATTAAAGCAGAAAAGTTATCCTTTAGCTGAAACTGTAACTCCTAAGCTTAAATCCTGTAGAATATTCAAAGTGAAGCCATTTTGTGATTCCCCAGCGGGAACCGAAGCTTCTTAGCGGAGGTCATGTAGAATGATTTCCTGGTGACAGTAGCAAGGCTTTTTTATACCCCTCAGTTCTCTTACAGGATTGGTTTAGATGGCTGCTTTTTCATTGGTTGGTAGTTCAATTTGTCAGCATAATTTTCCTCTGAATTATGTTTTCAGGAGGACTGAGACAATCCACATTTACAAACAATAGGGGTCCGATTAGTCTGACATGAGACAATAGCTAACTTCTCTTGATTTAACAAAAGACCCATGCGTCTGGCCTAATTAAGAACAGTTCACCCCCCACATAAGTGGCCAAACAGTGAGTCATTACAAGGATCACTCCCCGCTTTCAAGCTCCCAAGACATGCTGTTAAGCTCGTTGGATGTCTGGCTTTGCACACCCCTGCTGGAACAAGGTTGTCGGACTCTTAACACCACAGAGTCTGAAAAGCAACCTGAGGTTTCTGTATTGTTCAGCCAGAGATGGGCATCAGATGGTTCAGGTTCACTGGTCTTCAGTTCTGCAGGAGTTAATTCCTGCAGACTGGTGAGCAGGACCTAAGAGCTCAGGCTGCTAATTGTTTCATACAGCTGTCTGCTATTAATTTAAACTAAGGTTTCCTTTCTGTTTGTGCTAATGATAGCTTCAGCTTTAGCTCTATCTATTCCTGGTCTTGGTGACTTTCCTATGTATGGTGATCCGTATTGTGCTTCTCAGTGGTGCGAGCGCTCCCCTATTGTGCTTTACTTCCCCCCTTTTTTCCATTGTTTCCCAGTACACATATTGTCTCTCCAGTGTTTTTTGATTGCTGTGTGCATGAGTTTCTGTTCTCCCTTGTCCGTGTCATTTTTTGGGGGTTTTAGATTTGTGTTTTCCAGCCTGCCCAGAGGGTGTGGGAGAGGGGGAGTAAGATCAGGGCTTACACAGGAGTTAGGGTCATGCCTGGGGCTCTGACCTGGTTACCATCAAACCTACCTTCGAGATAAGGGACAGTGCAGGGACTCTAGTCTGAGGGCCAGCCTAGGGTCTCCTGTCCCATCATTACATACCCTGTAACTCCCCGTGACACTGGATCTGGCCGGACTTTGTGTCCCTGGTCCTATGCTGCCCAGATAGATGTCTTATGCTAGAAGCATGGGACAGCGCACAGTTCGAACCAGTAGTATAGCTATGCCACTGGTCCAAATTGTCAATCTTCAGGAGGACACCGCCCATGGCAAGCAAGAAGTCGGGATGTAGAGGAGCGGTGCACCAGTGAAGAGAAAAGGGGAAACCAACCCATTATGTAAGGACTTGGGTAGTATGTAATTTCACATCTTATTTTGGACAAAATTCCTTATATTTCAGCTAGTATTTTATCTAGTAAAATAGAGTTTTTTCCCATTATAGTGGGCCACTATATTGATGTAAGATACTCATTCTGAGCAATCACAAAAAAAGATAGTGGTCACAAGGTAAGAACCTTTTTATTCGGTGTACAGCTTTATGTGAAAACCTCTGATTATAGTCCTCTTTCTTGGCCGCCTGAAAGGAACACAATGCTTCAAAAAAGTTATTATGAAGCTTGGGTAATGTAACCGCAGTGGAAGAGACTGACGAGGAAAATTCAGACAAGTGTCAGGATGGTCTAGTGACTGAAGTAATAAGTAACGTGTAGAACAGTGATCCGGCTCACTATCTTATTTCATAAACAGCCACAAAGATTAGAGGATTAGAGGCTTTCGCTGCAGGACTTAAAAGACTGAACAAGCATAATACATTACAGCAGCACGACCATATGGGCTACAAACTTTCATTCAGAATCCAAAGATTGCTTTATCCTGCTCGAGGACAAAACAGAATTTCTAACAGGGCAGATGACATAGTCCAGAGAATGTAGAAATAATATCCTTTAAACTTTATTTTCAGACAAAAGTTACAAAAAAGATGTAGGAAATGTTCTTTTTTTTTCTCCCTTTTTTCTTCCTTCTCTCTCGCTCTACTATATAGTCATATATTGGTGAAGAATATAGTGGGCACCGTTTTTAGGTGTTGTATTTTTTCACTATAAGATTGGGATGCTCTGTTGTGCCACTGTTGATGCTAGTATGTGGGAGAACAATACGGGTCAGATGCCCCTATGTGGATTTTTGATTTGTGTGTGGCTCTTCAAAATATAATGTACTGAATGCACATGGTAAGCAGACATGCACACACATGACATGCATATACAGAAACATATACAAAGATACGTACACAGATACATACACGTACTGGCATATAACCACTTTAAGACATTCACGAAAATACATAGTAACAGACAAATATATACATAGTGATTTACCGGCTGATATAGAAATACACATCATATATGCACACCCACAAAGACACACAGGTATTTTTTAATATGGGGAAAGCCAACAGCAAGCCTTGCTCACCTCCCCCTGGCTTGTCTCCCATCCAGCTTCTCATTGGCATGTGCCAGTGCAGGGCACGCTGCGTGAAGGCCAACACTTTATTAGAAATGGCTGCGGCCTAGCAGTGACACGGCCGCGCCGGCTCTGTGCCTTTAGTGGTACTTGTGTGTCGGCCAGGTGGCATCACTGCCAGCAGACATGGCTGCACATTGCAATGTGCATTGCCATGTCTGCTAAAGTGACGGCCATCATGTAGTGCACCGAAGAAGAAATCGATGACCTGTGTAACACCCCGGGGTCGAGGGGGTTTTCCCCCAACATGTCACCGGACCGGGGGTGCAGATCCTCTACGTCGTCACGGGCTGGCTTGGCCTGGCTTCATGACCCCAAGACGTACAGGTGGGAGGGAAAGCAGTGGACGGGAAGCAGGATGGAGGATGGGGGTGGTAGTGACGGCTAAGGAAAGTCTTTTTAGATAGTGACGCCACCTGTGGTAAGCAGTCAGGGATCAGCCGTCGCTGCTGTACGGGGCTTTTGTGAGGGTTGTAGCCGGGATGGTGTCGCTCCCCACAGGCAGAGGGGGATTACCCTGGGGAGGATGATGGAGGAAGGACGGGGGTGGTGATAATCCCCGTTAGCGCCGCAGCACTGGGCAGAGGCAGGGGCTGCGGTTCCAGGTCTTTTACTCACTGATAGTTGAGGCGCTGCCCCAGAGTACCGATCTCTGCCACGATGGGCTCCAGCTGATTCCGAATAGTCGGTGGTCACCACCGGTGCCCCTGAAAGTCTTTCTAGTGAAGTGTCCCTCAGTTGATATCCGGAACCCGGGCCAAGCCTCTAGCACCAAGAACCCTTCTGGCTGACCCATTACTGCTGGCACAGAGTCTGAATTCAGTCCTTTCATTATTTTTCTTGACAAAGTCTTAAGGTAATTCATCAAGGGAATGAAATCATATGTTAGGGACACTGGCGATTTCCTGACCAAGATAGGTGGCATACAAATACCAGCAGGAGTCTTTTTAGTCTCCTTTGATGTGCGCAGTTTGTATACATATATAGACCATGAGACTGGGTTGAAAGCTATATGAATTACGCTGAGATCAATCATGCTAGAACTCCAATAAATGTCATATTGTCCTTGCTCAAGATTGTATATAGGAATCGATTTATTTTCCAGGACGAGTTCTATGGGCAAAAACAATGTACTGCAACGGAAAACAATGTGGTCCCTATGTAGTCTAATCTTTTTATGGCAAAGTTTAAGGAGGCATTTGTGTATCGTAGCCAGTTCTCCATTTTTTTTGGTGGAATTTGGGTTCGATACATAGATCATATCTTCACTATATGGACTGAAGATGAATCATCCCTAATTTAATTTCTAGCGAAATGAACTCTAGAGGCATGGGACACAGAAATTTACAATGGTTTATTCAACTTTGGAACTGAATATTTTGGACACACTTGTGTACGTTACTGATGGATGGCTGTCTACTGACCCTTTCACTAAAAGTGCAGATGGGACTTTGCTCCTTCAGTATGGCAGTTTCCATCTTGCTTCTATGGTTAAATGTCTCCCAATTAGTCAGTTTAAGAGGATTGAAAGAATTGTATCAGAACCCCAGGAAAGGAACGTTAGAAAGAGTGAGATGACTCATAGGTTCCAAGTGAGTGGATACCTTAAAAAATCTAAAACAAGCTACTTTTATATCCAATGTAGGTGGTGTTGGAAGAAGAAAGACCAATAAACACTTACCATTTGTATCAACATAGGGCCCATATAGTCGAAAGTTTGGCCAAATTCTACATCAATACTGGCATATTATCAATGGTTCTAATCAAGACAGGAGGAATCCAGACAACCCCCATTATGGCTTTTCAAACGGTTAACTCCCTATGAGATGAAATAGTGAAGGCTTATCTGGGAGGTAAGAATCCCTCACAATGATTACTATCTCAACCAAAGAAAAAGTACCATCCCATGTTTGGCTTGTTGCAATTGCATTAAAAGGCAATTATTTTTTTAGACATTCCCAAATCGTTAAAAGATTCATTAAGGATTTTTTTCACGTGTAATACCAACTTTGCTATTCATCTTATTACCAGTCCTTGTGCTCTTGAGTATGTGGGTTAGAAGACCCAGTCGGTTAAAAACAGAATAGGACTGCATAAATTCAACATATAAAAAAAATTGATTTACCCATCCCATGACACTTTGTGGATAAAAGACACGACATTAGCCAGTTGAGATTTGAGGTCATTGACCATGTACCACCTCTGATACGAGGTGGAGACCATATATTATTGTTAGACAAAAAGGAAATTGTATGGATTCATAAGTTAAATACTATGAGCCCTTATGGTCTGAAAAATGACTTTGATGTTCTATCATTTATCCAAAAATGTGTCTTTACCTCTGATTGTAGCTGAATGACAATGTGGACCCAGTAGTGTAAGTATGTTATTTTCTTTACACCATAGTGTTTATATGGCTTCTGTTATTCTCTATTTTTTTTATTTTGATTTCTAATTTTTCTCTGTTTTTTCCTCCTTTATTTATTTATTTTTTTTTAAATTACCATGCCCATTTATTAGGAAGTGATATAAAAGTGAATCCCTTTGAGGCCAGTTCTGTACCTTACTGTCACGGCAGTAATTTACTGAGCAGCTGCTTCATCCATTGACAGTTTATTAAGCAATCATAGACATGTATTACCAACTTTTGCAAAAATCAGTGTTTGTATTGTGTTGCTTCAGCTACATTTAATACGTAACCGAAATTGTGACCATAGCCGTTGTATTTTCCCTGTGAAGGCCAAAATCTAATACATGGAGGTCTACAATTCTACTAAAGAATATTTCAAATTTAGTTTTTGTGGGCTTGTTTTTCTGCAGGGACAAGGTGAAGTTTTTATTGTCACAGGTTTCTACGTGGTAGAGATGTGTGTGGTTCACAGAAAAGGATTAAAAATTAAAAAAAAGTAAAAAAAAAAAAACTCACCAGAAGCAGCCATTAGCCAACTAAAGGCCAAATAAAAAATGCACTAGAGGGATGCAACAGGTCCGCATAATAAAGGCGCGGAAACACAGGATGAGACAACCATCCACAATCTACTATTTCATGGAGGGGGTGCCTGCTGGTATTAGACATGCTTGAAGAGGAGTTTTGCATAGGGCACCAGTCACACAGGTACGTGCGATGCACAATGCCTGGCTTACAGCCTATTGATGACGCCCATACTATTAGATCAAGCGGGCTGCCCAGCATCATCATCATATCAAAAAGCATCTCACAGGACAGACATCCCAAGGCGCCTGCCAACATCCTGTATAAAAATGTGCCATAAAAAATTGTATAAGATCATAATTAATAAGTATGAGAGAAAAAAGCAGTTTTCCTTTTTATACAGTGAAAAATTTGACTAGAGTCTTAAAAAACACGCCAAATTTATAACCATATTTCATGCAGAATTATAAATCTGGTGCATTTTTAAATCATCTATTTACATCCCTTATTAGTTGACTTATTTTGTGCCAGAAAATTGTACCAACATTTTGCAAATTTTTTGCCCCTTAAGTCACATGGTATTCCAATGAAGCCACATTCCATTGTCAAATAATGAACAATACCATTTCTAATTGACCAGACTTGGACTGAAATTCAGCTCTAGCTCTACCATGTAAAAAGTACACAAAGTGAACATGAAGTCCACCCCACAAACCCACTTTCATAGATAGTGGTGTCAATTACAAATATGACCTTGCCTAGTGAAGTAAATTATGATTTACTGCAAGACTAATACTACCAAAAATAATATTATACAGAGTTCAATAATGCCACCACTCTATCACCACATGATACCATCATATAGTTTTGGAGTTATGTCATCATAATGATTATTACCAAACCGTGACCCTGACTACTGTCCAAGCCACCATTAACCAAAACCACTATACTAAGGGGTACTTTGCAGGCTGCGACATCGCTAGCCGATTGTAGTGATGCCGAGCACGATAGTCCCCGCCCCCGTCACAGATGCGATATCTTGTGATAGCTGCCGTAGCGAACATTATCGCTATGGCAGCTTCACACGCACTTACCTGCCCTGCGACGTCGCTCTGGCTGGCAACCCGCCTCCTTCCTAAGGGAACGGGTCATGCGGCGTCACAGCGACGTCACACGACAGGCAGCCAATAGAAGCGGAGGGGCAGAGATGAGCGGGACGTAAACATCCCGCCCACCTCCTTCCTTCCGCATAGCCGGTGGAGGCAAGTAAGGAGATGTTCCTCGCTCCTGCGGCTTCATACACAGCAATGTGTGCTGCCGCAGGAATGAGGAACAACATCGTACCTGTCACTGCAGCGAAATTATGAAATTGACAGACACTACACAGATCACTGATTTACGACGCTTTTGTGATTGTTTATTGGTGCTTCTAGGCTTTACATGCTGCGACATCATTACCGGCACCGGATGTGCGTCACTTTTGATTTGACCCCGACGAGATCGCACTAGCGATGTCGCAACATGCAAAGTACCCCTAAGACTGATATTACCACCATACAGTAACATGTAATAGTATATATAAATGATTCATGGGTAATATTCCACCTGATTGTAGTCATTCATTTTCCCTTTTATTTTCCATTCAAACCAGACAGCCATGACCACTTCTTCCATCCATAACTCATCCCTACAAAACGTAACACATTTGGCTTTTTAATTTTCCAGACCCCTCCTCATATCCCCCACCTCTACACAAACCAAATTATTCTATAGTCAGTGCTCTATACCGTAATAATGCCCTGTTCAGTCATATTACTCTCCTTTTGTGCCCCTTACACTAACAGTGACCCTATACACTAATGTTTCCTCTGTACCTCCCCATAGTAACTATATTTTCATTGGCCTCCTTATAATAATCATTCTCCATTGTGTCCCTAAATAAAAATCACTCGCATTGTACAACCTTTTATTAATTATGAACCCATTATGCATCCCCTGTCCTTGCCTAAGGAGATAAAAATAATACAATACCTCACTCCACCGCCATGCCGAGTGCAGATGCACTTCTCCTCTACTGCAGACTCAATAAAGTTGTCATCATGGCCCCAGCCTTTTTCAGGCTGGTAGGAGACTAAAGTGGCTGAGCAAGAAGCGGATGACTGTCAGTTCCACTACATTTGTTAACAGTATGGGCATCTCGAGTACGCAAATACTGCTAAAAGTGTTGTAGGCTGATTGGGTCCACTGCTGGATCGGTTCTATCTTTTCCTGCAGTAGCCTATCAGATGGATATTTATATTATGTAACTCATTCTACATTGGTCATTGAAGTCAGACCTTCAAACTTTTCCCTTTTGTGGGGGGGGGTAGTTTAATCTGGGACATGTAGAATGCTCACATGAAGTATGACGTTGCCCCCCCAGAGATTTTGCCCTGTGTGCATCAATTTTGATAGGTGGCGTGTGATGTATTGTGGTCAGTTGATATTATTTGCCCTTTGGCCATGTTCACAGTATTGAAGAAAAAATAAAAAAGTCAGCACTAAATGTGCACTACAGCACTTAAAATTCCAACTGTACTTATTATAAATTTGAGATTTTTGGGAAAAAATTGCAATTTCGTGAGCTACCCCGCCACGTCACGGCAAATCTCTTTGGGGCAGTCCTACGCTAAAATATTTTTATAAAATGTGCCAGACAGCCTCACATATGAAATGGTAGAACTGCTCTTAGCAGCACTCACCTGGTCTATTTCAATCCCGTACACATGACTGAGTCATGGCTGTGGGCGGGACAGGTCCAAGCAAATGCTGCATGAAGTAAAAAGCCTGTGGACAGGGCCTATGAAAAATATAGACAGATCCAATACATCCCAAATTGGGGTGTATATCAAGGTGTGAGTCAGCCACCGACCAATTCAATGAAGATAAAACAAAAAAGCCAGCACTAAATGTGCACTACAGCACTAAAATTCATGCAGCATTTGCTTGGACCTGTCCCGCCCACAGCCATGACCCAGTCATGGGTACGGGATTGAAATAGACAAGGTGAGTGCTGTTAAGAGCAGTTCTACTATTTCATATGTGAGGCCGTCTGGCACATTTTATAAAAATATTTTAGTGTAGGACTGCCCCAAAGAGATTTGCCGTGATGTGGTGGGGTAGCTCAAGAAATTGCAATTTTTTGACAAAAATCTTAAATTTATAAGTACAGATGGAATTTTTAGTACTGTAGTGCACATTTAGTGCTGGCTTTTTTGTTTTTTCTTCATGTTCACAGTATTGCTGATTATACACTGAGCAATGGCTGTAACAGGCATAGATATATCATTGGTGAAATCTGTGCCACCAAACCAGGGATCAAAGAGGTAAATGGGCAGACTATCACCTCCAAAGCAAGTGTAATTGTGCATTATGATGAGCATGATGAGCTATTGGACTACAAAGGACCCATATATTGTTCAGGAGACTTCTCATGTGTCCGCACCTGGGCTGTAAGCACGCTTCAGCAATTTGATTGACAGCTCACTCTGCACAGGTGCTGGGGTATGCTTACAGCCAACGCTCCCTGTATAGTGAGCAATGCTTGTAACCTGTGTACGCCTCCCTGACTGAAAGTTGGCAGCTCCAGGGAGGAAATAGGTTTATTATATCCCAGTAGCCGCACTTTCAGTAAAGAGACTGGACAGCACTGTAATGCTATTTACCTGCAGCTTAACCACAGTTGTGCAGGTAAATAGCGTTTTCCGAGGAGCCAGCCCTAGTCTCTGTAACTACAGTCTTTTACATTAGAGGTTACAGAGAAAAGGTCTCTGGTCTATCTAATGAACTAAACCAGATCAGCCCGTAATTTATATTTAACACATCACAGATTACAAGAAAACTATAAACTGAGCAAGGAATTATATTCGTTGCTATATTTCATATTTTTAATGTAGTTCCACATCAATGAGAAAAGCAAAGGATTTATAAACATTTTATATAGATTTAAGGCATGGAAGGCTGAAATGGTTGATTAGCAGGCAGCGATATGGAAAGTGAACATGTAATTTGTATTGACATGACAAAATAATTGTCATAAAAATCCAACTATTGTATTTATTCCAGGCTTTACAAATCCAATTTGCTAATAAGAATCATAAAAGATTGTTCATTGTTTACATGAAAAATGGACAGATACCATGAAATTACTGTAATATTTCCTTACAATGGCAAATAGAAAAATTTCCAGCGTCTCCAGAAGATAAAATAACAATTCTTTTATTCATGTAAAAATCTTCTTACCATCAGATAAAATGACATGGAATGCCATGATTAAGCCCTCCACAGGGTGAAACGCGTAGGAAAGAACTCCTCTGTCCTCATGTCCATATGTGTCATTTTATCTGATGGTAAGAAGATTTTTACATGAATAAAAGAACCGTTATTTTATCTTCTGGAGACGCTGGAAATTTTTCTATTTGCCTTTGAGATTACGCACCCGGGTCAGGGTGTTTACGTGCGTCGGGGGTGAGATCAGGAGTGAAGAGGGGTGAGCTGATAATCTTCTGTTTTCTGCATTTCCTTACAATAGCTGGAGTAGCTTATTGTCACATGGTCTTCAGCTCTAGACTCACCTAGTGTCATGGCAACTTCTGACCCTGTTCACACTGCAAAGTCTGACACGTCACCTGGTGCTTTTGAGTTGCTCACGGAGAGTCGGGCATCGACCTGTTGTGTGCTTACTATTGATCGGTCTCGCATGAGTTAATTTCCGCTGGCCTGTAAATTGATTCTAGGGTTCTGAGTTTCTGGAGACCTATCACGTCCACCTCCGCCCTTTAAAAATGGTGGAATCTTCTCCTCCATGCCAATAATAGCTTTTGCGATTCCGGTCTATGTGCATGGTTATCAAGTTTCTGGTGAACTACTGAATGCTATTCTGGTGTGTTCTGGAAATACTCTTGCCGTTTGATTATTTATTCTTTAGATCTCAAGTCACACATGGAACATGTTAAGGTACCGTCACACATAACAAGATCGCTAGCGAGATCGCAGCCGAGTCACGGTTTCTGTGACGCAGTAGCGATCCAGTTAGCGATCTCGTTATGTGTGACACCTACCAGCGACCAGGCCCCTGCTGTGAGATCTCTAGTCGTTGCAGAATGGTCCAGACCATTTTCTTCAAAGGTGATGTCCTGCTGGGCAGGACACATCGCTGTGTTTGACACTGTGTGACAGGGTCACAGTGACTGCTGAGATCGTTATACAGGTCGCTACTGCAACCTGTATTGTTCCTGCATCGCTGGTAAGATCTGACTGTGTGACATCTCACCTGCGACCTCCCAGCGACTTACCTGCGATCCCTATCAGGTCGCATCGTTTTCGGGATTGCTGGTAAGTCGTTGTGGTTGACTGGGCCTTAAGACAGGTGTTGCAGATACTCAGGGCTAACACGCTGTATGCCAAACTGTGTTCACTGTTCAGGAATGCAGTTTCTGAGTTTCATTATTTCTGCCTTTGGGTTTAGGATGGATCCTACAAAGCTGTATTCTATTCTAAAGTCGGACCATCCTGAACATCTTAAGGTGCTGCAAAGGAACTTGGGTTTTGCCAACTACTATAGAATGTTTATTAAAAAAAAAAATCTGCTATAGTTAGACCCCTGACTGACATGACTAAAAAAGGAAGAGTTTTCTGACTGGTCTGACAGTGCTTTACACGTGTTTGACTTTCTGAAAAATGCTTTGCGACAGCACCAGTTCTTATACAGCCCAATGTGTCACTTCTGTTTACTGTGGAGGTTGACGCTTCTGAGACAGGGGTGGGGGCTGTTTTGTCTCAGGATCCATCGGTTGGTGAACTTCGCCCATGAGCATGCTTTTTTAAAAAGTTATTGCTGGCTGCACGAAATTATAACATATAATAGGGAATTACTCGCCATTAAATTGGCATTTGAGGAATGGTGACACTTTTTGCAGGGGGCCATTCACATGTCACTGTCATTACAGATCATAAATATCTACTTGTCTCTGAGAAAGTCAGCAAAGTGCCTTTCTCAGAGACAAGCTTAGTGGTTGTTGTTCTTCAACAGGTTTAATTTTTTAGTTACCAGTAACAGTAGTTCTGGTACCAAAAACACTAAAGCATATGCTTTGTCCAGGAGTTTCCGGGTGGGGAATCCTATGAGGAACCAGTGGTCATCCTGCAGAAAGGAGGACTGGTGTCGGCTCTCAGTACACAGGTTGAGTCTGAGATCGCTAAGGGCCAGGATGAGGCACTGACTGGGATTCTAGATAACAAATCTTTTCTTGCCCTGAACCATCACCTTAAAGTTTTGGGGGAGCATCATGACCTGGCTGGTCACCCTGGGGTGAAGGGCACGCTGGATCTCCCTGTTGAGTCATTTTTGGATGCCCAAAATCTGGAGGGATGTGATCTCTTATGTGACTGCCTTGTACCACCTGTGCGCAGTCCAAGCCATCACACTCTCATTCGTCTGGCTGTCTACTGCCATTAAGTGTGCATAGCAAACCTTGGACGAATATTTCCATGGATTTCGTTACAGATCTCCCTCATTCTGCTGTTAAGTTGGTTATTTTTGTTGACAGGTTTTCCAAAATGTCACATTATATTGCCTTGCCAGTTCTACTGAATGCTAAGACGTTAGCTCAGGTGTTCATGCGTGAGATTGTGAGACTCCATGAAGTCCAAATCTGACATTGTTACTGATAGAGATACTCAATTCATTGCTAATTTCTGGTGGGCGTTCTGCTTGTGCCTAGGATTAAATCTCACTCATCGGCGTTCCATCCAGTCTAATGGGCAAAGAGAGCGCATGAATCAGAACCTGGAGCCATATTTGTTTTGTCTCATAACCAGGAGGATTGGTCCTCGTTCCTCCCTCTCGCTGAGTTTGTGATTAATAATGGCCAATCAGAGGCAAGCAACTGAGGTCATATGGGTCAGTTGCTTGGCCAGCGGCTGGCATTGAGCTATGCAGTGAGAGCTTGACTGTGCGCAGAGTCGGCAAAATGTTCACCTGAAATAAAGCTCTGACGGCTGCAGCCCCTGGACCGGCTGCAATCGTTATCATTTCCACGTGCCTGTGGGCCGCAAGAAGCAGCTTGAGGGGCCGCATGTTTGAGACCTCTGCTGTGGAACATTTCTAGTATAATGCAAAACGGGCTGTTCAGAGAATGCAAATACTATCATCTAGATCAGGGTTCCCCAACTCAAGTCAGAGGGCCGCCAACAGTATGTTTTCAGGATTTCCTTAGCATTGCATGGGTGTTGGAATCATCAACTGTGCAGGTGATTAAATCACATGTGCAATACTAAGGAAATCCTGAAAACATGCACTGTTGGTGGCCCTTGAGGACTGGAATTGGGGACCCATGATCTAGATTATAGCAAGAAACAATCCTGGCTGCATGGGGAAGTATTATTGCAGAATGATTTCAGCAACCAGTGGAATCTGTGACAGGAAGAATTGCTGCAGTTCTGAAGTCCAAAGAAGGTCCAACACGTTACTGGATGGATGTTTCTCAAAAGTGTCCATTAAGAGAAGATAATTTTAGATTCTGAAGAACAATCCCGACCACAGTGATACCATTATTATTCTCCCCACTGTCATTACTTTAGATTTTAACTGTAAGAAGTATAGACTATACACACCAAGGCAGATTTAATTTGTTTTTTATTTTAATCCACACAATTAATAAAAAAAGCTGCAGCTCAAGCACATCCATAGTATGGATATATATATAACCCTTTTCCTACCCCAACCTCATGTGAGATAGAACATCCACCAGGGACATATACAGCTTGTGGTTTTTCGAAGGACCGGGATGTTTCTGCAAAATCTGCAGTATAAAGATTGTGACTACCTTAGCCTGTTGAGGGTGCAAAAGAATAAATATATAAAAAGAAAAAAAAAGATAAAATTTAAAAAGAATTCCCACCAAAGTCTGGATTTAACAGTTCTGAGCTAGAAAATATGACATATTAGAAATAAAGATATCAAGACCCTTCATATTTAGACAATGACCACTAAAGAAAAAAAATAGTCCAAGCAAAATTGTACATTTTATTGCACGGTTCACTGAAAAAAAGGAAAACAAAAATCAAAAAAACAAATGAAGTGGCAATTAAAAAATAATTAATTCAAAGTAAATTTGTATATTGTAGGTAGACCAGAAAGGGCGATTACATTTCTTCCTACATTAATTTAAGTTTGTGAGGCTCAGTCGACATTTTTGGTGCCTTCCTTCATTTTGCACTTACCTCCATTTCCCTGTTCAGTGGGATGGATATTGGTAGAGGAAGAGCAGGGGGATGTAGATTTAGACTTTTCACATTACTACCGGTGCAACTGTGGCAACAATATTGGAGAAGAGGAGGGTCCAAAGCACAGGGAAAAGTAAGCAGAGCAATATAATGGAGGGCACCAGTTATGGTGACTATATATACAATATATATTGTCAAATTTAATATCATAAATGAAGAGGGTTGTACTAAAGGAGACCTTTCACCCAAACTTAGTGCCTAATGTCTCGGTGATGTCACAAGATTCTAGGTTTTTGCAGCCTGCATTCTCAAATGTTGTTAAAATTCAATTCCAAACAAAATTTGAAAATGAAAGTTAATAGCAAATTTTCCAGCCCCCTCTGTCCCCTGCCCCATTATACCAGGTATCCAGGAAGCTGTGGCCTATGGTGATGCGTGCAAAGTGGAGGAAAAACCTGTGGTCACCTTTGAATTTCTTCCTCTGTAAGACAATTACGGAATACAAAACTTTCTGCTTTCCTCAAACTAAAATGCTGGATTAGGAAGCCGAAGGAGTTTAGCTGACTATCATGAAGTCACAACTTTTTATAGCATATTATTATTTTGTTTACCCTTAAGTTACCAGCCATTTTCAGTGCTTTCATTTTCTTCCTACCCTTCCATGAAGAGCCATAACTTTTTGATTTTTTTGTACAGAACCATATTTCGGCTTTCTTTTTGAGTTAATTTGTATTTTTGATTGACACCTTTCACTTTACCAAATAATGTACTGGAAAAAAATGTGAAGCGGGGATGAAGGGGTTGTACATTCTTAAGCTACAAGACTGCAGTCATTATGTGATGAGAGAGTTCTCCAGGGTCGGGGGCGGGCAGTCATGTGGCCACAAGTATGCGATAAGCATACTCTTAACCAGATTCCAACTAGTTTCTGGCCTCAATACAATTACATAGAGCAAGACAGCACCCATCTAGTCAGAATCTAGGTGGGACTGTGCATATGGCATCCTTGCAGTCACATGATCGCCCGCTCATGGCACCGGAGAATCCAAGCAACACACTGTGCTTAATTGGCTGCAGACTTGTAGCTGAAGAAAGGACAACTCCACAAACCCCCCCCCCCCCCCCAAAAAACTAAATTATGCCATTCATCTATTAGTTTTGTTTCTACAAAATTCCTTGTATGGTGCAAATGACCTGGGTACATGATCGGTCAGGTCAGTATCATTATGGTGATAAACTTATAAATAAAATAGTAAATTAAAAAATATTTAGAGGCTTAAAAAAATAATAATCAAGCACTAAATAAAAAATGTGGTTTGTATTGCCATTTTCTTAGAGACCTGTGTTTTTATTTTTCTGGCTAACCTACAGTACAGACCAAAAGTTTGGACACACCTAATCTCTAGAACAACTGTTAATAGGAGACTCTGTGCAGCAGGCCTTCATGGTAAAATAGCTGCTAGGAAACCTCTGCTAAGGACAGGCAACAAGCAGAAGAGACTTGTTTGGGCTAAAGAACACAAGTAATGGACATTAGACCAGTGGAAATCTGTGCTTTGGTATGATGAGTCCAAATTTGAGATCTTTGCATCCAACCACTGTGTCTTTGTAGAAAAGGTGAACGTATGGACTCTACATGGCTGGTTCCTACCGTGAAGCATGGAGAAGGAGGTGTGATGGTGTGGGGGTGCTTTGCTGGTGACACTGTTGGGGATTTATTCAAAATTGAAGGCATACTGAACCAGCATGGCTACCACAGCATCTTGCAGCGGCATGCTATTCCATCCGGTTTGCATTTAGTTGCACCATCATTTATTTTTCAACAGGACCATGACCCCAAACACACCTCCAGGCTGTGTAAGGGCTATTTCACTAAGAAGGAGAGTGATGGGGTGCTACGCCAGATGACCTGGTCTCCACAGTCACCAGACCTCAACCCAATCGAGATGGTTTGGGGTGTGCTGGACTGCAGAGTGAAGGCAAAAGGGCCAACAAGTGCTAAGCATCTCTGGGAACTCCAAAACTGTTGGAAAACCATTTCCGGTGACTACCTCTTGAAGCTCATCAAGAGAATGCCAAGAGTGTTCAAAGCAGTAATGAAAGCAAAAGGTGGCTACTTCGAAGAACCTAGAATATAAGACATTTTCAGTTGTTTCACACTTTAAGTATCATATTCCACATGTTTTAATTCATAGTTTTGATGCCTTCAATGTGAATCTACAATTTTCAGAGTCCTGAAAATAAAGAAAACTCTTTGAATGAGAAGGTGTGTCCAAACTTTGTCTGTACGGTATGTAAGGGCTTGTTTTTGGCACGGCTAAATGTCATTATTATTAGTACCATTTAGGGGTACAAGGGACATTTTGATAGCTTTCGTTGCATTTTTTGGGAGTGGTGGAGCCCTAAAAAAACAGCACTTTTTGTATCCTGAATTTTTAAATTCTTTATGACATGTACCTTATTAGTTAAGGTTATATTTTCATAAATTGTACTTTTACGGATGTGGTCATACCAAATGTTTTTTTTTCATATTAATTTACAGATAAAAAAGGCAGGCAATTCACATATATATTTTTTTTAATTACAAATAGACTTTTTTGAGCCCCCTCTATTTAGCAGCAACTTAAATGTCGCTGTCAGTATTCAGAGTAGCACCTAAATGATTAAACAGCAACATTCGGAGCTAGCCATGGTCAGAGCCATTAGAGGCAGGTGCCGACTATATAACACCGCCGACACCTGCAGTGTATGGACTAAATTCTTAAGTGTATGTGCCCACTATCAGGATTCACTGTGCCCTGGACGCAGTGGGTCCTGACCTGCGGGGCTGCAAGTCTCCTCTGCAGGAGACCGCAGCTGCTTCTACCCACGATCAGGGTTCAGTGCGCTGCAGTCTCTTGGTTGTGTTCTCCCTACGGAGGATGCATGCGAGCAATTGACATGCTGCGGTCTGAAAAAACGCACCGCAGGTCAGTGTTTGCTGCGGAAACAAGAAGCACAGTAGGCACGGGATTTCTAGAAATCCCGTCCACTATGTCTTTTACTGTACAACGCAGCATTTTTGACACAGCTGAAGCATGCTGCATCCAAAACGCTGCAAACACTGATTGTGGGAACGCACCCAAACTCTCCTACATATACATGCATTTGACTGATAACGAAAATATATGTCACAGGTTGTTAACACCTTAGTGACTACCAATAAGTCTTTTTATTGACCTGACATATAGGTAAATGGCATTTACCATGGGTGAAGATGCAACTGTCAGCTGTACACTGGCTGGAGTTACACTTGTGACTGTTAGGAGGATCGCTCTGCCCGGACCGGCTGCCGGCTCTCAGGACAGGACATATATTTCTATGAAGCTGCACCATCCTTTTGGGGATCTGCCTGCCGGTCAAGGTGTTGCGATACTATCATCGTGCGAGTCAGATGCAAATGTGACTCCAGCCTACAGCTGACACCCTTCTTCAGCAGTTATGATTGGTGTTGGCTCTTGCCATTTAACCCTTACATGCTGCTGTCAATAGTGACTACAGCATCTAGATGGTTAACAGAGTGTGGGAGCTAGCTCTTTAACCCCATTGGCAACCTAAATTCATGATTATGGGGTCCTGATTTTTCTCATGGTAATTCATGGCCAAATAATGTCCGTCGAGTCTGCCAGCTATAGTGACCTGTTCAGAAGTTAGCAACATTTAGGTAGTAAAAACATTTTTCATTCCAGTCATGCCAATTTCATTAATTCCTGAAAAGCACCTGAAGGGTTAATAAACTACCTAACAGCAGTTTTGATTAAGTTGTGGGGTGCTAATTTTAAAATGGTATCACTTTGGGATACCTATATTTTGGAAAACTCCCCAAAGTCACGTAATAATTAAATAGATCCCTAAAACAATACATTTTGAAAATTTCCTTTGAATTTTTTTTTTTTTTTAAACTTTATAATATCCTAAACAACATGAGCATTTTACAGATGGCGCTGATGTGAAGCAAACATGATGTAAATGTTATTTATTAACCATTTTATGTGGTGTGACTATCTGGATAATCAAAGTTTAAAAATTATAGACATTTTTGACAAATTTCTGATATTTTTATAATTAAAACATGTCAACTTAAATTTACCATTAAAATAAAGTATAATGTGTCACAAAAAACAGTGTAAAAATCATTGGGATATGTTTAAACATTCCACAATTATTGACACAAAAAGTGATGGATGAATAGTAACTATTCATGTTTGGATTATTCATAACGAATCCCAAATTAATATTTCAGTATTCATAGCAAAAAACTATCCTAATGCAAGTCAATGGAGAATCCAAGCATTTTTCTTGACGTGGTGAATACTAGAATAGTACTTGTTAAGCATTATCCAAACACAAATAGTTACTATTCGCCCATCACTACAAAAAGTGACATGTCAGATTTGAAAAATTTGGCTTGGTCACTAAAATTTGGCTTAGGGGTACTTTGCACGTTGTGACATCGCCACTGCGATCTCGTCGGGGTCAAATAAAAAGTGACGCACATCCGGCACCGGTAACGACGTCGCAACGTGTAAAGCCTAGAAGCACCGATAAATGATCGCAAAAGCGTCGTAAATCGGTGATCTGTGCAGTGTCAGTTATTTCCATAATTTCGCTGCAGCGACAGGTACGATGTTGTTCCTCGTTCTTGCAGCAGCACACATCGCTGTGTATGAAGCCGCAGGAGCAAGGAACATCACCTTATCTGCGTCCCGCCTGCAATGAGGAAGGAAGGAGGTGGGCGAGATGTTTACGTCCCGCTCATCTCTGCCCCTCCGCTTCTATTGGCCGTCTGCCATGCGACGTCGCTGTGACGCTGCACGACTCGCCCCTTAGGAAGGAGGCGGGTCGCCGTCGCAGGGCAGGTAAGTGCGTGTGAAGCTGCCGTAGCGATAATGTTTGCTACGGCAGCTATCACAAGAGATCGCATCTGCGACGGGGGCGGGGACTATCGCGCTCGGCATCGCTACAATCGGCTAGCGATGTCGCAGCGTGCAAAGTACCCCTTAGTCTCCACAAGTGGGAGGTTAGGTGTTTACTGCATACTGTTATTCGGGCTCTTGTAGATGCCAGTTTTCAGTCCAATATCGGATCTCAATGCATGGACTGGCCGTGCTTCTCCCAATCTGAGTGCGAAAGCTGTATATATATTTCTATGAAGAATTCACCAGAATTTTGCTACATGAAATAAAGGCAGTGCCATACTGGCACTATTATGCTGAATCCAAGCATACCTTTTGTTGAAAGATTGGATGCTTCATAGCGGAAATACCTTTTTTTTTTTAACCAAAATGTTTTTATTGAAAATTTCAAGATATAGTTAAACGGATCCCGTCACCAGTTTTTTCGGTATTAAACCAAAAGTATCACCTGGATGTGACAGAGGCGTCATCCAAGTCAATTATGAAAGGAGGATGGCGAACAAGGGCAGAAGGAGAGACAGGAGCCGAAAATGAGCACACCCATTTGACCCGAACAGGTCATTAGCATATGTGGCGGTCAGATTTTATAAAGGTATTTCTGGGGTCTGCAAGGGGAGTCAGGAACAAGGTGCACCTTCATAAAAAGCAGCCCAGAAGCTGCAGAAGGTGATACGTTTGGGTCAATACTGAAAAAACTGGTGACAGGTTCCCTTTAACACACAAGTATGGGGTTACCAAACCCCAAAACTCCCGACCGCACTCCCAAAAAAACATTAAATATGCTGAAAGATCTTTTAAAGTTGCAGAAATGCACTGCACTTTGATATATGCATCAGGGGTGGGCCTTTGTGGGTCATTTCCTCCGTGTATATTCCTCCTCCTCGCCAACAGTAGCAATGGCGGCGTCATACCATATTTAAAAAAAGCATCCTAGTACTAGTATGGCACTACCTTTACCTCATGTAGCAAAATCCTAGTGGTTGGTTCCCCTTAAGCCTATAAATTCCCAAGTTCTAGCCAGTAGTGTGTTATATATCCATTTCTATGCTTAGAATTTGGAGCTCAGACTTCTATCAACCAGCTCAGAACTTGAACCTAATTAGATTAAAAAAAAAAAAAAGTTTTTTTTTTTTTAAAGAGAATTTTCACTTTATTGCATACTTACTTTGTAAGATAGAGAAAAGAATTCATAGATAACCACAAGGTTTCCCAAATATTAATACCTTACCAGGTGAAGCAGCTAACATATGCAAAAGTTCTGCCAACACGATGCATAATTATAGCTTCTTAGACTCCTGAATCAAGTTGTGGGGAGAGAGGGCGGCTGTTCTGAAAGTTGTTGTCCCACAATTACAACTTATCCCATAGGCACAGGATAGATTAGTATCTCATCTCTGGGGGTCCTGAGGAGCATTTTACTTGGCTATCTCCATCACTTCCATTGAAAGGAGCACCAGCGCACACGCGGAGATGTTGTTCCATTCAAACGGAGGATACAGGACCCCATCATAAACAGTGCTGGTACTAACATCACATTATTATCTATCCTGGAGACATGGCAACCGATACTTGTGGGAGAACCCCTTTAAAAAGGGGTATTCCCATCCCCAAGATCCTATCCAAATATGTAGTGGGTGTAATAATAAAAATGTTAGCTAATACCTTCAATTAGAAATGTAGTATAGTTCTTCTGATGCACTGTCTCTTACCTCATGTTCAGGGCATTACAGGAGATGGGAATACCCCTTTAACTACACCTTAATATTCAGATTTTAAGAGCAGTTAGAGCTAAAGCTCCAGCACATGCATGATATTAAAAAAAACTGTAAATGCAAAATTTTATTCCGAATACCGGGTTGCAGTGACTCTCATTTTTGCCAAACACTAAAAATGATATCACTTTTACACTGTAGCAAGTGATAAGCAAACTCCAGCCATGACAACTGTTCATGCTGCAAGACTTTCATGTAGAAAAGTTTCAGCTTTAGATTGATTGCAGATAAGAGAGAATTTAACATCTACGTACAATTACTTTTGGCAAAATACTTGTATATTTGTAGTGGTATTAAGTCATGAAATACCAATGCAATAGTTTTGTGCCGATTCCATGGTCAACTAGGAGCTTAAGAAACAATGCATATTACATAGTGCCATAGTAAGCCTTGGCTTAGAGGATGACGGCCATTGTTAGATTCCCATATTGCAGCATGCCTCTGTTTATTGTCCACATTCTGGACGATGACCCCCAGCAGAGCCAGCCCGAGTGATCAGTTACAGTATACCTGCTGTCCTTTCTATTCAATTAACCAACCAGGATAGCAACCGTATATACATAATACACATATGTAAATAATAAGATACAGGGTGATCACTTTGAGGGTCTAGGAAGCATTGCAATGTGGTCTCCCAAACTATAGGAGGGCAGAAAGAAAGGCACCATTCAGCTGGGAGCCCCCATTATGAACATCCAGGACCGTAAACTCTCACTATATTTACGCATATACAGAGAGAGATGAGACCACTGGACAATGAGACATCCCCAGCTAACGAAGATCCACTATTCCACCAAGGGGTGAAAAAAGATGCAGAAAACAGTACATGAAAATAATAATTTATCTGATTCTCTTCTCCATTTCCACCAACAAGTAAAGTAAAAGACAATCCAATGAAAGCACCCTGCAACTTTAAAAACGCGGAAAGGAGCCCATGCAGTAAGGTTGCCAGGCGGTGGACAAGAATGCGGTGTCAAATCACTCTTCTCAGGCTGGAAGCGAACACACACAGTCCCAAGGACGTGTATAGAAACTGCATCTCTCAGTCCGTGGAAATGGCAATATTCTCCCATTCCTATAGGTGGCACTGTTCACATCCTCATTGTGATTAGGACAAGGGTTCGGAGGATTTGGTTTCTGTGTCGCTGTCGCTCAGGTAGCTCCGTGAGGAATATTTCGATCGGTATGTGCTATCAAAGTTGTCCTGCTCATCATCACCTCTGTCATAGCTCAATGGTTTTCTATAGCTTGGGGGGCTGAAAAGAAAACAAAAAAAAACGAGAAAAAAAGTCAGTTTTTCATTTTGGTTAGATGTATGTGAAAGGTGAGAGGGATGTCACTTTTTCACTCACAAAGTAGGATCTTTAATATTAAGGATTATTAATGCACAGTTATGGCTACATGCATATTCAGGTAACTGCACTCAATCTCCTGTAGAAAAGGGCTAATTTGCATATTTGTCCCATGAGTCTTCATACACCACCTGGATCTCTAATGAAAAACTGTACCCCCTAAAGTTTAATTAGAGGTAGACACTTTTGAGGATATTCTTGCAGAAATTGAACTTATGTCACTTACCGGGGGAATCCAGACGGCATTATATTCATATAGGTCCGAAATACATTTGAAGATCTCATTGGGTTAAACCCTTTGTTTAGATTTGGAGATTACAATTACTGGCGTTAAAATGGATTTTCTATTGCATTTCTTCGATGGTGGACACCACAGCAATGTGGTGTCCTCGCACGTATTTATGACATGTCAAAAAAATCATTAGTACTGGATATCCTCTTTCAGGTTAGTTCTCTAGGTCTTATTTATGGCATTACTTTCCAGTGAACTGATAAATCAAGTATTTGGCTGACTCACGAAAAACAATGGGGCAGAATGATCAAAGCTTTTGCACCACAAAACCAGTAAAATAAATAAATAAATAAAGCTTTGAAAAAAAGTCACAAATATTTTGCGGAGTTGTGCAAGAACTTAGCATTAGCAACTTTTGACATTTTCACACCACACTACTAGATCATTTCTGCTGAAATGGGTTGCGACTGGGGAGGAGATGCGGCAGGGTGTGTCTTTGCCCTCTTCCCCCTCGTTGAATTTTTTATGCAGTTTTCTAGGACAGAAAAACTGCTCTATTCCTTCACTCGAGTAGCATTTTTGGCACAGAAGGACAGACCACTGACAAGAGAAGCCAAATTTGTAAAGTGGCGTGAACATCTTACGGAATATGAAACCATATACACTGTCGAGACTGGCATAGTGCAAGCTGCACCACACCAGTATTGATAAATCAGCCCTAATGTCTTCTAATGTTTTGTGTTAGTGAAGTGTATGCAAGTATGCATATATTCCCCTAAATTATGGGAGGGAGACTTGGTTTTAGGCCAGTGTCACACTTGAGGGTCACTCGCGCGAGAATTGAGTTGCATCACCAGGCACGGCCTGCCGCTCTTTGGACAGGTACGTGCAGCTGCATGTATTTATATACAGCTGCACGCTCCTGCATAGAAATACATGCAGCTGCACGTCCCTGTCCGGAGAGCGGTAGGCCGTGCTGGGTGATGCAACTTGATTCTTGCGCAAGTCACTTGCAAGTGTGATGGTCTCTAGATGCTTATGACCTCAAACTACCAATATTCATAGTTTTCAACAGAGTAAGGCCACGTGTACATGTTTGCCTAATACTACAAACCTTTATATTCTGTAAAAAAAAAAAAAAAATATTTTACCAGAATCTACAAATTTAGATCTTTTATTATTGTGCTTCATACCATGTTCTTCCCTAATTCTAATTTCCAATTAATAAAAAAAAGAAACAAAAAAACAACTTTCACATCTGTATAAAAGAAAGAAGCGTCTCCTTTTAAGATTTTAAGAAAGTTCTTCTAATATAAACTAGTACATCCATATAGGAACTTACTAAACTAATCAGCAGAAGTGCATCTACCAAACATCCAAAAAGTGGAACAATAGACATCAGCCTTGACTCATCGAAACTACGACCCATCCAACTTTTAAAAAGTCAGACAGTGGCAAAGATTAACTACAAAACAGGCGAGCAACGCCAAAATTATTATTGGGATGCTTGTGAAACATGTTTGTGTAATGACATGTATACAATGTAGAAACACGAAAAAAGTGAAGAATAGGTCATGTTAGCACTGCCAGTTATTACGAATGACCAACATACAGGGTTGCCAACCATTAAGCATTTCCAGGACAGTAAAAATATTGCTTTTTTTTTTTTTTTTTTAAAAACAAAATAAAAATGCAAGAGTCTTTTTTTTCTTGAAGCTGAAGAAACTTATACAGATTGTTTTGAGTGTAATTATCATTTTACAGTTTATAGTGAATGCAGCTGATATCTTCACATCAGAATTATGGGCTGTGGGCATGTATTATAATATCATAATGATTTATTATGATTTTACAATGTGTCCGTAAAAAATATTGTCTGTGTGATTTTTTGGTAAACTGCCCAGAAAAAAAAATAAAAAGTCAAGTTGGCCACCTGGCGGAATGACCAAGTATTAACGAGGGATGGAGACTGTATATGGCCAGATAATTTCCAATGAGCAGTATTGCATAATTTATTGAGCACAGCAGCACTCAATAGTTTAGTACTATTAGACCTCCTGTTTCTTTTTTTAGTGCCATTTATTAAATGGCACCTCCAATGTAGTTGACATTTATGTACTTGTCTCCAGAAAGAAAGTTTAGTCAAGAGAGTGGGAGACAGTCAGCAAACAAGCGAACCATTTGATGACTGAAGTCTCTGCGGCAGAAGTAACACAAATCTGTAGGCTGCATCTAATCAGATGTAAACCTTTGGTGAAAAATGAGAGTACTAGCAAAATTAGAGGTATCAGTTAAGGAGCCCAATGTTCAAACTATCAGGCAAGACATGGGAAATGCTGTATATATTTCTTCACATTCGGGAATGACTGCTCCTCACTGCATCGGATGCTAGGTTTCCAGTTCTGCGGCGTGCAAACAGTTAAAGCTCCAACGTGGCACATTAATTCTAATGAATACCACCATCACCATTTATTAAAGAGGTCTGCAGATCCTGTGAAACTGCACAATGCGGAAGGAGAAATAGCATCATTAAGTACTGATAGCTACCATTCAATCATCATGCGGCTGTGGACATTAATCCATTTAATAGATGCAAACTACCTTCTTCCACTAATTAATACATTTTCCATGGCAATACACCGGGAAGTCTTATTTCCTTCCAGCTTTTATCTCCTGCTCATATTCGCACCATATAACATGTGTATACAATAAATACTTAAGGTACAAGATTTCCATCATCGGTAAATGCCGATAGTTTCCAATCAGAAAGCTGCATTTAGTAATTGCTTCTATCTGCACCCACGTCCCCTCCCTCCTTGTATTCCTGATTTTCTACCCCTATGAATCTTTATTCGGCTCCAAAACGTGCCCTCCAGGCAGAAACAAATTGCGTTGAAGTTGTGCAAATTGCAGGCACGCCAGAGTATTAATCCAGATCAATGAGCGGAGGGAGATTGAAAAAACAAAAGGATCTGTCAGGGAATTTGCCGCCCGCCCTGCGAGGATTCTGCTAACTAAACAAATAAATGAACATGCACAGCCGGGCAGCCATGGCACTGTGTCTGCAGGTGGAGGGGCACAGAGTCCAAATTATCCGTCTCCCAAGTAACATCCACAGGCTATAAAATGTACAATACAAAATGCTACAGACGAGTCTTCAATGCTACAAAGATTTCTACTGTGAGCCATTGATACATTAATTGTGATGTTTTGTTTCAGAAACTGTTCTGTCAACTTAGGCAATGTATCATCAAAATAGGCTATGGAGTTGTTTTTTTTCATTAAAACTTTTTTCATGTGGATCTCCATTAGAAAACAAATTGCAGCTTTTACAAAAATGGCTTATTCAGATGTCAGTTTCTTTCATGTTCAAGAAAAAAGGACCTGTTTTTTGGATCAGTTTGATCAGAGTGTGGTCTAAAGCCTGCTTTACACGGGACGACCGATCGTGCGATTTCACGATCGATCGTACCCGCCCCCGTTGTTTGCGCGCCACGGGCAATTGATTGCCCGTGGCGCACAAAGTCGTAAACCCCCCGTCACACGTACTTACCTCCCGTGTGACGTCGCTGAGGGCGGCGAACATCCACTTCCTGGAGTGGGAGGGATGTTCGGCGTCACAGCGACGTCACACGGCAGCCGCATAATAGAAGCGGAGGGGCGGAGATGAGCAGGATGTAAGCATCCCGCCCACCTCCTTCCTGCCACATAGCCGGCGGGTGCCGCGGGACGGAGGTAAGCTGCTGTTCATCGTTCCCGGGGTGTCACACGGAGCGGCGTGTGCTACCCCGGGAACGATGAGCAACCGGCGCCATTTTAAATAAACGAGATTATGAAACTGAGCGATGAGTACACAACTCACGATTTGTGAGCGATACTGCATCGCTCAGAGGTGTCCCACAGCCCGACGTCGCAAGCGATGCCGGATGTGCGTCACAAAAACAGTGACCCCGACGATCTATCGCACGATAGATCGTCTTGTGTAAAGCACCCTTAAGTTTCATTAGTTTTTCGTAAAATCTGAGTGCGGTCTGATTTATACTTACAGACCCAAAGGCTTGCATTGCCCTTGGATCAAAATCGGATGCGTCTCCGCAATTTGTACCACATTGCACAGACTGTAAAAAAAAAAAATCCCAAATATGTAAATATGTGAATGGCCCCATTGATTATCACAATTATGCATGCCACTGGTGAAACCAAGGCAATTATTGGACTGAATGAGGCCTAATCTGTAGCTCACTTTCCAGCTTTGCAGTGTAGATTGGGACATGATCTGCGCCGGGTTTAATTACAGCTCTTTTTTACAAAGAAAGACAGCAACACTATACACAGAGAAGGAGTTGTATATACTGTGCCTTCTGCCATTTATTCCACTCTGTAATAATAGAGAGTGCAATAGGGTTTTAACTGCTTAAAAAGTGAGGTACATATGGAGAGACACTCACCTGGCCAGGTTGTGAAAGGCACTATATAGGCCTCTATAACCTGAAAGACAATGGCAGCTGCCGCAGTCCCACGTGGAAATTCTTAGGTATTAAAAAAAGGAACAGGTTATAATATCACGCTGCCACCAATAGGAAAATTACATTGATGATTAATGTTGAGTTTATTTCAGGTCAACACATTTCTAGGATGAAAGTCCCCTTCCTCAGGACCAAAGAAATACTACATATCATGTATCTCTTTGGTCCTTAGGAAGGGGACTTTGATCCCAGAAACGCGTCGACCTGAAATAAACTCAACATTAGTCATCAACATAATTTTCCTATTGGTGGCAGCGTGGTATTATACCCTGTTCCTTTTTTTTTTTAATACCTAAGAATTTATTCCATTCTGGCATAGGGGGCTACACTTTTCTTGTCCTGGACTGCATTAGGGTATATTCACACTTGGTGTTTTTGTAGCACTTTTTTTTTTCCTACAGCAAAAACCAGTAGGAAAAAAATGCTGTGTAAAATGATCACTTTTTTGTGTGTGTGTTTGTCCCCCCCATTCAAAAATGCGTGTAAAATGCTGAAAGAACTGACCTGCCACAGATTTAAAAAAAAAAAAACAAAAAAAAAACAAAACATAACGCCTAGCAGCTTAAAAGCGCAAGGGGAAAAAAACAAAAATGTGCATTAATTTGTGGGGGTTTTTTTTTTTTTAAACCTCATTAATTTTTCTGGTACTGTAATATGAAGTAATTTTTTTCCCGCTGCAAAAAAAACTGCCATATGTGACCACATCCTTAGTCTGTAGAAATGTTTCGATCCACTAATATCCCAGGATGGCAATCGTGTCTTTCTCTGTAAAAAAAGGAAAGAAGTGCCTATGCCAGGAAAGAGTTTTGTTTTTGTAAGTTAAGGGGAAAAAAATATAAATGGCCGATCTAAAGCACAACTATTGCTTTACACATGGCCTGACCTTCCAATTATATAAGAAACATCTATGGACTAAATGATAAATCTCCCAGCGTTTACAGCCTCAGTTTTATGCAGTAGAGTTAAAAAAAATTAGAAGAAAAAAACCCAAAACAAGGATTAACAGGATTAACTATAGGGCACTCCATTATCTTGCATTCATTGGTAATTTCGATAAGAATGGTTGAACGTATAACCTAATGTGATGGACTATCAATGGTGGGGAGGGGGAACTGAAGATTCTAATAAGTCTTTGCCCTTGTGTGCATGGAAATTTCCCGATGCTTGATAAATGCTAGCAGCACAACTACTTTTATAGCCAGAAAAAAAATTTGCTAAACTACTAAAAAGTGTCTCAATTATATGCAGGAAATTACCCTAGAGGGGTACATGGTGACTGACAGCCAAGCCGATCCTCAACATCAGAGGCTCTAGTGCAGGGGTGGGGAACCTCACCTCATGCGGCCCGCCATGACCTTTTATGTGGCCCCCGGGCAGATTCCCGGGGGAGGCAGTGCTGGTGCTGTCACCGCGGTCTTGCTGCCGCCGGCCCTTTAAATCCACACATTGCTGTTTGTGCTGCAATATGTTCTCCCGTCGGCCAGTGCCAATTGTGGGCGGGTCCACAGCAGCCTCACAGCTTCCAGCCTTGTGTGTCCGCCCCCTGCCCTCTGGAGATCAGTGCCTGCCTTCTCCTTCTGATGCAGTGTGTCCGGCTCCTGCACTCCGGTGATGTGAATGCAATGCTGCTGTGAGTCCAGCGCCGACCCTCTGCTGCTATGTGCCCTGCCCAATGCTTTGTGCCTCCCCACACCAGTTCTGTAAACATTCTCCCCCAGAGTTGCATGAAACTCTCAGCGCAGTGTGCCCCCCAATGTCCTGTGTGCAGCCCCCCCCCCCAGTGATGTCTGTGCCCCCAGCCCCGCGTGTGGTGTCTGTGCCCCCAGCCCCGCGTGTGGTGTCTGTGCCCCCAGCCCCGCGTGTGGTGTCTGTGCCCCCAGCCCCGCGTGTGGTGTCTGTGCCCCCAGCCCCGCGTGTGGTGTCTGTGCCCCCAGCCCCGCGTGTGGTGTCTGTGCCCCCAGCCCCGCGTGTGGTGTCTGTGCCCCCAGCCCCGCGTGTGGTGTCTGTGCCCCCAGCCCCATGCCCCCAGTTAATTAATTGCTTAACCCAATATAGCAGGGTCATTTAAACATTGATAATTTTGTGTGGCCCCCGAAGGTTGGTAGAAATTTACAAATGGCCCCAGACAGAAAAAAGGTTCCCCACCCCTGCTCTAGTGAATACGTTAGAATCACTTAGTTACGCCCATCCAGGGTAAGCCCATGGGGCATTACGTCCACTCCCACCAGCATTACACGAAATGGCACATACTCTATAGTTAAAAACCCCATAAACCTTAGATGGCCTTTTTTCGAACCATTCATTCATCTGGCAACCATCTTTCAACTCACCTGCAGGGTGAATGCTCTTGTGCTCGGTATGAGAGCCACAGCTCAACTCCTCTGACACCTGCTAATCTCGCAAAGAACAAAAGAATCTGAAAATGGAAATGCTGGACCCTAATCTCCTTTGATATCACCTATACATATTAGACAGTCCGCCAACCCTGTTGACACTTAATCTAATGTATATAAAGGCCTATACTCAATTTAAGCTCCTGACCACACTGATGAGGAACTGATGGGCTTGGGGCCCATTTTTTTGCAATTATTTGAAGTCCCATCAGTGTGGTCCCCATTAATCAGATGTTTATCACCTATCCGGATAATAGGTGTTAAAGGCTTACGGTGGACAAACCCCATGTAAGCGTTCTTTACTGCAATCAGGTTTTCCCAATTCTAACCCACCGTGTAAATTTTGTAATCTAACAAAGATACCCCAAAGTGTAAACCAGAAAAAAAAGGAATATTCATGACACTGGATGAAAGTGAGCAGAAGTTAGACTATACTGCATACCTATCATCTAATATCAAAACCGATGAGTAGGAAAACCGAGTTGTATTTACACAGAGCACAGTCATTTATCAGATTAAAGAATACAGTAGGAAGACTTGGAGACTGCCCTGATCTCATTTCCCCATTTAATCATAGGGACAGGCACAGCATCTGATCAGTCACAGAAAGAAATTTGTTGAAAAAAGAAACAGGCACAACCGGGTTGAAAGAGGTTTTAAAGAACTTTAAAACATAATAAGCCATAAAGGATGTCTTTCTCCTTCCAATATATACAGTGCCTACAAGTAGTCTTCAACCCCCTGCAGATTTAGCAGGTTTACACATTCGGAATTAACTTGGCATTGTGACATTTGGGCTGTAGATCAGCCTGGAAGTGTGAAATGCACTGCAGCAAAAAAGAATGTTATTTCTTTTTATATTTTTTTTTTTTAAATTGTGAAAAGTTTATTCAGAGGGTCATTTATTATTCAACCCCTCAAACCACCAGAATTCTGTTTGGTTCCCCTAAAGTATTAAGAAGTATTTCAGGCACAAAGAACAATGAGCTTCACATGTTTGGATTAATTATCTTTTTTTCCAGCTTTTTCTGACTAATTAAGACCCTCCCCAAACTTGTGAACAGCACTCATACTTTGTCAACATGGGAAAGACAAAGGAGCATTCCAAGGCCATCAGAGACAAGATCGTGGAGGGTCACAAGGCCGGCAAGGGGTACAAAACCCTTTCCAAGGAGTTGGGCCTACCTGTCTCCACTGTTCGGAGCATCATCCGGAAGTGGAAGGCTTATGGAACTACTGTTAGCCTTCTACGGCCTGGACAGCTATTGAAAGTTTCCACCCGTGCCTAGGCCCGGCTTGTCCGAAGAGTCAAGGCTAACCCAAGGACAACAAGGAAGGAGCTCCGGGAAGATCTCATGGCAGTGGGGACATTGGTTTCAGTCAATACCATAAGTAACGTACTCCACCGCAATGGTCTCCGGTCCAGACGAGCCCGTAAGGTACCTTTACTTTCAAAGCGTCATGTCAAGGCTCGTCTATAGTTTGCTCATGATCACTTGGAGGACTCTGAGACAGACTGGTTCAAGGTTCTCTGGTCTGATGAGACCAAGATCGAGATCTTTGGTGCCAACCACACACGTGACGTTTGGAGACTGGATGGTACTGCATACGACCCCAAGAATACCATCCCTACAGTCAAGCATGGTGGTGGCAGCATCATGCTGTGGGGCTGTTTCTCAGCCAAGGGGCCTGGCCATCTGGTCCGCATCCATGGGAAGATGGATAGCACGGCCTACCTGGAGATTTTGGCCAAGAACCTCCGCTCCTCCATCAAGGATCTTAAAGTGGGTCGTCATTTCATCTTCCAACAAGACAACGACCCAAAGCACACAGCCAAGAAAACCAAGGCCTGGTTCAAGAGGGAAGAAATCAAGGTGTTGCAGTGGCCTAGTCAGTCTCCTGACCTTAACCCAATTGAAAACTTGTGGAAGGAGCTCAAGATTAAAGTCCACATGAGACACCCAAAGAACCTAGATAACTTGGAGAAGATCTGCATGGAGGAGTGGGCCAAGATAACTCCAGAGACCTGTGCCGGCCTGATCAGGTCTTATAAAAGACGATTATTAGCTGTAATTGCAAACAAGGGTTATTCCACAAAATATTAAACCTAGGGGTTGAATAATAATTGACCCACACTTTTATGTTGAAAATTTATTAAAATTTAACTGAGCAACATAACTTGTTGGTTTGTAAGATTTATGCATCTGTTAATAAATCCTGCTCTTGTTTGAAGTTTGCAGGCTCTAACTTATTTGCATCTTATCAAACCTGCTAAATCTGCAGGGGGTTGAATACTACTTGTAGGCACTGTATAGTTGTATATATCACTGCACAATAAAAGGTATACTTCTAATTAGAGAATTCTGCTTTTTACTCTCTATAATGCTAAAGGAACCTGACCTTTTCACTTAGATATTTTTGTGACTGGAGCTTCTGTGCAACAGTTTATATAGAATTATAGAGGTTAGCTCCCCATACTGTAGACCATTCAGCCTAAAACTAAACTAGTCAATTTCCACCACCAATTTTTTTCAACTAAATTTTAAAAATTCTGTATATATTACAAAAAATAAGGGTTGGAGTATCGCTTAAGATGGCAGTGCCTGGACAGCCAACCAAAGCACTGCTCACCAGGGGAGGTCCAGACAGGTGATGGGAGGAGAAGCCTGTCCCCCTGAGCAGTAGCGGCATAAGGAAACTCAGGGGGACGCTGCTTCCTCCTGTTTGGCTGCTCCTCCGCTGTATAGCACATTAAGTTTTGTTTTTACTTTTTTTTAAATAAGCGAAACACGCCATACAGAAATAGATACTGAACCCTACTCTAGGGCCTCAAGAAAATTCTGGGCTCCAATATAGTATAATCTGTACATAAAGTAACATTTAGCGTATGTGCCCACATAGCAAATTTTCTGCACACAAAACTACATGTTTTGGCAGGAAAATCGTAACAGAAAAAAATACGCTTTTTTTAAGGAATTTTTTCCATTTGTTTTTTTGGTTATGGCGATTATCGGGGTTCCTGAGCTGTACCCCGGCGTCTCCAGCTGATAATACATCTGGGATCCGGCTCTCAGTGCCCGGAGCGGTGCCCACACCGCTCCTGGTAGTTTAACCACCAGGATTCAGGAGGCAGGGAAAGTGATTGCTTACCTTGGCAACCCTTGGCCGTCACCATGACAACCCCAGGTTACTGAGCTACGGAAAGCCTCACATACCACGCTGGATGCATGGTGTGCGAAGCAAAGTGTCAGTGCAGTACTGACAGATATAATCCACTGCAGTGATCGAGCTTGAGCACTGCAGTGGATTATATCCACAGGAAAAAAAATGCTGAAAGAATTTACATTTGCACATTTTTTCTGCACCGAAATCAGCAAGGAAAAAATCTGTACACAGCAAGTCAGGATTCTCATAGACTTTGCTGGGATGCATTTTTCCTTGAATTATTGATTAAAATCTACGAACAAAACGCATTAAAGACGAGAAAAAAACGCCGCATGGGCACGCAGCCTTAAATTGCTTGCTGCCAACACGACTGATATGAAGTCTTTAATATCAATTTAATATTTCCATCAATAGGTTGATCATTACTGTTATTTTAAAGGGAACCTGTCACCAGATTTGGGGCCTATAAGCTGTGGCCACCACCAGTGGGCTCTTATATACAGCATTCTAACATGCTGTATATGAGCCCAGGCCGCTGTGTACAACGTAAATATCACTTTATAATATTTACCTAAACGGTTGCTGCAGTAGAGTTGGGTCATATGGGTGCCTTCGTTCTCCGGTGCCAGCACCTCCTCTTTCGGTCATCTTTGTCCTACTCCTTCTGAAGCCGGGGTGCATGACGCGTTCTTCGTCATGCACACGCGCCGACATTGAGGTCCTGCGCAGGAGCACTTTGATCTGCCCTGAGCAGTGCAGATCAAAGTATTGCAGTACACACTCGCTGGTCCTGCGCAGGTGCATGACGTAGGATGCGTCATGCACACAGGCTTAAGAAGGAGGACGACAAAGATGGCCGAAAGAGGAGGCACCGGAGAACGAAGACACCATATGACCCAACTCCACCGACGTGACCGTTTAGGTAAGTATTATAAAGGGATTTTTACGTTCTACACTCTTAGATACAAGCATGTTAAAATGCTGTATATAAAAGCCCACTGCTGGTGGCCGCAGCTTATAGGCCGCAAATCTGGTGACAGGTTCCCTTTAAGGTTTAATTGGCAGTAAAAACTAATTACATACAAACAATTCTAGATACAAATTTTCCTGATCTTTGGCATTTATACATTATTAAAGGCTTTGCATGGCAAGGAGAATCATCTGCTCTTCACCACAAAAAGCACCGGTGTGACTGGACACTTAAAGGGACAGTATCGCGTTTTTTTATTTTTGTATTAAAAATAGTGATTCAGAAATCAAGTATTTCTAATAGAAAAAGTAAATAAGCTACGATTTTCATTTTGCGTTATTCTAATTTTACTGTATGCACTGGGGGCCATGTTGGATTTGCTGTGTGTGTAACGACAGTTACACACTCCATTATGGCAGCCCCTGTGCATAGAGAATAGTGGTCGCTATCCGACCCTATGTTTAATGTTACAGTGGGCGTATGCTGTGACCTGGATGCGCCCCCTGGGCTGTCCAGATCACAGCAGAGGGAGGAGTTCAGCGCCATCATCGTGGAGCTGACAGCGTATGCTGCTTGCTCCACTTCACCCCTGTCAACCGCCGGGATGTGTGAGTACAGGCCGCCTCCCCTCCCCTGCCCCCGTTACCGATGACACCGCCTCCCTCCGCTCTCCCAGCCCCCGCTACTGCTACCGCTAGTGCCGCCCCTCGCCGTTCCCTTCTCCGCTGACACCCCATCCCTTCGCTCTCCTCAGCCCCCGCTAGTGCCGTCCCTCCCCCTCGCCGTTCCCGTCTCCGCTGACACCCCATCCCTTCGCTCTCCTCAGACCCCGCTAGTGCCGCCCCTCCCCCTCGCCGTTCCCATCTCCGCTGACACCCCATCCCTTCGCTCTCCTCAGCCCCCGCTAGTGCCGCCCCTCCCCCTCGCTGTTACCGTCTCCGCTGACACCCCATCCCTCCGCTCTCCCCAGCCCCCGTTACTGCTACCGCCGCCCCTCCCCCCGCCGTTACTGTCTCCGATGACACTTCCTCCCTCCGCTCTCCCCAGCCACCGCTCTGCTCGCCGCTGCTGTGTATGTGTGTGCCCGTGCCCCACTGCATGCGAGTACTGCCGCTGATGCTGTCTGCACGGCTGTGTATTATCCTCTCCTGTTTGATACTATCTGCTGAGCCGTGTATCTAATCCTCTCTTGGGTGATACACAGCTCAGCAGACAGCATCACCCAGGACAGGATTAGATACACAGCTCATCAGACAGTATCTAATCCTGTCCTGGGTGATGCTGTCTGATGAGCTGTGTATCTAATCCTGTCCTGGGTGATACTGTCTGCTGAGCTGTGTATCTAATCCTGTCCTGGGTGATGCGGTCTGCACGGCCGTGTATCTAATCCTGTCCTGGGTGATGCGGTCTGCACGGCCGTGTATCTAATCCTCTCCTGTGTGATGCTGTGTGCACGGCCGTGTATCTAATCCTGTCCTGGGTGATGCTGTGTGCACGGCCGTGTATCTAATCCTCTCCTGTGTGATGCTGTGTGCACGGCCGTGTATCTAATCCTGTCCTGGGTGATGCTGTGTGCACGGCCGTGTATCTAATCCTGTCCTGGGTGATGCTGTGTGCACGGCCGTGTATCTAATCCTGTCCTGGGTGATGCGGTCTGCACGGCCGTGTATCTAATCCTGTCCTGGGTGATGCGGTCTGCACGGCCGTGTATCTAATCCTGTCCTGGGTGATGCGGTCTGCACGGCCGTGTATCTAATCCTAGCCTGTGTGATACTGTCTGCTGAGCCGTGTATCTAATCCTAGTCTGGGTGATACTGTCTGCTGAGTTGTGTGTCTAATCCTATCCTGTGTGATACTGTCTGCAGAGCAGTGTATCTAATCCTGTCCTATGTGATACTCCTGCTGTCCTTGGTGACACTTTAAACATTTCTGGTCACCAACAAAATGGCTCTGCATTGTGTCCCTACATGTCATTCTCTGTTATCGTTTGTAAACACTCAGATTGGGAGGTGGAGGCATGCCATCACACACAGGAGAGCAGACTCCGCCCACTTTACTGCAAGCTGTAACGTGAGCTTTTTCCTACAGTGGGATTTCTGTAGGATTTCAGAAGCTGCTCCCCCTAGTGTTTAACAGTGGAAAATATTAAACTTTTTAATTTTTTTTTTACATTTTGCTCAATTAAAAAAAGAAAATATTTAAACAAAACATTAAAATAATATTACTTTACATTTTTTCAGGTATTTAATTTTTTTTTTTTCTGACGATACATTCCCTTTAAGTCTTACTATTTTTATTTCCTTTACAGTGAAAAAGAATAAATGTATTTCATACAGAGAATCGCAGCAGCCTCACTGACTGTAAAGGGTTACCCAGTGAAGTGCTAGATTGCCGCATTGAGTCCATGGATAATAAAACAGGCGACAAGAACTACAAACTCTTCCTGCTGTGCCGATTAATTTTCAGTCTGTTCACTCACTAGCTTCCTTGACAGAAAGAACTACACAAAGCTTAGGAAAAGTGGCATTTTCAACAAATATGTATAGAGGGACATTTGCATATCTGTGGATCACCAAAGTCTTTTATTTCAGCGTGGGAAGGATTAAGGTCACTCATGGGGGGTGTAGTAGCTGCACAGATTAACAGAACAGCCTCTAAGACATAACCGTGCTTATAACTCATGTGCATGCATTTACAGGGTTGGCACAATATGAACATTCATTCTGATCATCTCTGAAAATCTCTATGGGATTTTTTTTTTTTTTAAGGATAATGGTATATCGGTATAAGCACAAGCTTTAAAGATGTTAAACTTAAACTTGGGTAAGTTATTATGGGAGTCTCGCCGGCAGTCTAATAAGATTCTACACTTACAAAAACATTGTTTAATATGATGGATCGACAAAGAAAGATAAATTGTGCAGTGTATATAGATGCCAAGAATATGCAGATATTCCCTTGGTGGGTGACCCCAAATATCAACTCTGGAACATACTTGAAGAATAGAGTTAATCTAGCAGCGGTATTCTCGCTATATAAATTTACTACAAAAACATTAATCTTTCTATTTATGCAAATATCTTCCAAACCTACTAGTAGATAATAATGTTGGATCTATTCCACCTACTACATACAGAGAAATTTCCAGTTTTCAAATAAGTAATGTAACACTGCGAGTATAGGAGGTGCCAACACACTGTTAAAAAATGCTAGTCCTCAAAACACCACAAACTAAAGTTAGTAATCCACTCCGTGCAGGGCATGCTATTGAAGGTTCACTCACAAGCAAACACCTACTGCCTTAATCACTTTCCGGTCGGTATAAATATTTCATCATGAGACTGTCTACTTGTTTCTTCCTTTTCTTATCTTCTTTTTTTGCCAGTTTGCCGCCTTTTCCATCTTTTTTGTCTCCCTGAGGCTCTTCTTCATCTTCCAAATCCTTATTTTTCGGACCCTTTTTCACACTGCTTCCACTACGGTAAGATACTGTAGAGCCTGAGGAGGAATCGGATTCTGAAGATGATGAAGAGGAGGATTCAGACTGTTTCTTCTTGGATTTCTTTTTGGACTTTTTAGAATGTTTTTTGGAGCTCTTCTTTTTGCGTTCCTCCTCAGAGCTAGAAGCAGAACTACTCTTTCGAACTCTACTTCGTCTGCTGGAAGCCCTGGAGAAGTCTACAGCAGATGCAGACCTCTTGAGACCAGAAGAAGACTCTCCTTTTTCTGAATGCAAGCTCTTAATACTTCTTACACTTTTTGAGTCATCGTCCTCCTCCGATTCAGGATCAAGACTTTTCCTCTTAAACTTTATAGGCTTGTAGCTCAGAACCTCATTGATTGCGGCTTCAAGGTCTGGATCTAAGTAGTTGCGGTGTGAAACAGGCTGAACTTCTCTACTTTCTAGTTCACCATCTTCTGTTCCAGGTGTTCTAGCCTGGGGAGGTACTGAAAAACTACGTCCAGAGGAGTGCTGACTATACAAAGACCGAGAATCACTAAACCCTATGCTAACAGAATCATCAAAATCATCTAATGTGCTTCGGGCCATAGACAAACGAGTGTCAGACCGGTTGCCCAATGTTGGACTTTCTAATCCAAAGTCCGAACGCCTACTGAGTGAAGGACTTACAGCTGACAAGCCATTACGTGGTTCATCTAGTTTAGAGGTGCTACGTCTTAGATTAGGTGGACTGGTAATACCAAAGCTCAGTGAAGACTTTGTTTCATCGTCATCTTCTAAAGCCCGCCTGTTAGAAAGGCGACTGGAAACTACTGACACTTTATCAAACTCTGGGCTTGCAATGGACCATCGCTTGTCAAGTCCCTTCCTTGCTCGGCTAGATGCTTCAGTAAACGCTTGAGACACCAGAGATGCCCGATCATCCAGGTCTTCACTACCTTGAGATTTTCTCCACGAAGTTACAGACATTGTATCATCAAGGACACTTCCAGAAGAATCTTTCTGAACCTTTCTAAATGACCTATCCGGGGACTCAGATCTATCTTTCAGAGTGGAAAACAAAGAATCCACATCGCCTTTGCCACCTATAGAGTCCTTAATGTTTACCCTTTTTCTATAGCTGAGAGAGCTCATTACAGACACTGGCCTGTCATCAATCTCTTTGACTTGTTTGATAGGCTTTAGTTCCTTTCCTTCCTTCATTTCTGTGCTCTGGCTAGGTCTTTAGTCGTGTGAATGTGTGGAAATTTGATGCATGATAAAATGGCATGGAAAGCAAAGAAGAAGACAGAAACAGTTAAACAAGTAAGAAATAAAATGAAAAAAGGTAAAATAGAAAAATGTATGTACACAACATGAGTATGGAGTAGAAAGCACAAAATAAAATTAAAATTATAGCAGACAGGATAAAGAACATATGGAACTGTACCATAGTCCTCTTTTTTGCGCAACATCTTCCAACATACATGGTATTCATTTGGAGCATTTATCAAGTGAAAGGTTATTGCAACCCCCCAGAAACCTCTAAATGGAAAACGAAGAAACACATCCACCTGTTCCACAGAGCGAATACTTTACCTTACCAAATCAGTGCTGAAGTGAGAGGCAAATACATGGAAGCCACTCAGGTCTCCAGCAGGACTCCATAATTAACTTATTTATTTGGGGAGATAATGAAATAAAGAGATCATAATCTCTGCCCGAGATTAACACTGTATCAAGAAAAATTAGTTTGGGGACAATGTTGTTTGAGCTCCGATGCTGTGGCCCGTTGCAAATTGCTTAGAAATGACTAATGTGTTGAGTGATTCAAGCTGGCTAGAGAGTACCCCAAGTTATAAACTGTGATTGGTTTTGTGCTTAATGACGCAGACTATTTGTTGATGACCCTCAGCAGAGGGATACAACTGAAATAAACAGGCTTCTTGAAGAAGTCTTCTCCGTTTATTGCCTGCTTTGCAAAATATACAATTACCACTGCAGTATTTTCCCACAATGCAGAAATGAAAGTAACGCACATTATTTTCTATGTCTGGCCAAGTTACTAAGTATTTATGATGTTTACATTCAAATATGCAGCATCGGACCCTCAATTCATCATTTAAAAAACTAAACAACAAATTAACAATTAGGAGGAGACCTGTTTGAGGTTTTGATCAGGGTGGTGAAGAGGTGAAGACCTCCACCAATTGCTAAAATGAAAAGAAACAGAAGCATTCATCTGAGCGCTGCTCTCCTCTGAGACTGAAGAAGACTCAGATGTCAAATTAAGACGGTCTCAAGTCTTGGAGGAGAAGAGCGCTTCTGTCCCTTTATTTTAGAGCACAGATCAAAACCATCAGACATGTCTCTACAAGAAAAAAAAATCACTTTTACTTTTGAAGCTCTGTTTTTGATTCAGATTGGTTCTGTGGTAAGATGTATTTACCATTATTGTAATACATTTTCCTTCTTATTCTAATGATTTCTTGCATACCTAAATAAATCTGTCAGCTCAAGTCATTAAGACAAGAACGTATGAATGGTCTGGAGAGTATAAAAATACACCTAATAGCTACATTCATGTGTTAATGAACTGCACTGTATGAAGCTATTGTATTGTAAAAGGAGTGACTTGAAAACTACAAGTTGAAACCTACAGGGGTATTTATACAGTGGAACCTTGGTTTAAGAGTAAAGCTAGGGTCACACATAGTGACGCAGCAGCGATCACGATGACGACCTGACCTTATCAGGATCGCTGCTGCGTCGTTACATGGTCGCTGGTGAGCTGTCACACAGGCAGATCTCACCAGCGACCAGTGACCAGCCCCCAGCCAGCAGCGACGCGTGGAAGCATGCTGCGCTTGGTAACTAGGGTAAATATCGGGTAACCAAGCAAAGTGCTTAGCTGGTTACCCGATATTTACCTTGGTTACCAGCACACACCGCTTAGCGCTGGCTCCCTGCACTCGTAGCCAGAGTACACATCGGGTTAATAAGCAAACCGCTTTGCTTATTTACCTGATGTGTACTCTGGCTATGTGTGCAGGGAGCCGGTGCTGGCAGCGTGAGAGCGGCGGACGCTCGTAGTGAAGGCAAATATCGGGTAACCAAGCAGCCTTTGCTTGATTACCCGATATTTACCTTAGTTGCCAGCATCCGCAGAAGCTGGCTCCCTGCTCCCTGCATATTCAGTTCGTCACTCTCTCGCTGTCACACACAGCGATGTGTGCTTCACAGCGGGAGAGCAACGTCCAAAAAATGGTCCAGGACATTCAGCAACAACCAGCGACCTCACAGCAGGGGCCAGGTTCTTGCTGGATGTCACACACAACGACAGCGACGGGACGTCGCTGCTACGTCACAGAAAATGGTGACTTAGCAGCGACGTCGCTGTTGTTGTGTGTGACATGACCATAACTTGGATTGAGAGCGTTTTGCAAGACAAGCAAAGCTTTTTGAAAATGTATAACTTGGTTTAAGAGCAATGCTTTGCAATAAGAGCAAATACTGTACTCACTGTGCACACTTCCGGTTCCGTCCTTTCACCGCGCTCTGGAGGTAACTTTCTGTACATATCTATTGTGTACTGTATACAGTATACCATTGTACAGTACAGTATATATTATATAGCATGTCTATCAATTTGCATTTGTGAATACAGTATTGTAAGCAGTACAGCACATTGCTTGTACTGTAATCTAATTGCCTGTGCAGTATTCCTACCCCACATTTGCTTAGTTCTGCATTTATTTTGGGGAGAATTGATTTGGGGTGTGTTTTTTGTGTCTTCTACTAGAATAAAGATTGTCATATTTATACATTATTTTTTCTCTCTATAGTACCACCCACACACCAACAGTTCTATTGTAAGCAGTTTAATTTGCTTTGTTCTTTACTGTACAGTATTTTGTATCAGTGTACTGTAATAATTTTATATGAATACAGTACATTATATTGTGTTACTGTAATTAGTTTGTATACATACTGTAAATATTTTTGGGTTGTGGAACAAATTGTCTGCGTTTCAATTATTTCCTATGGAAAAATTCGCTTTGATATAAAAGTGTAACTTGGTTTAAGGCTATGTGCGCACTAGAAATGTGAATTTTCTCAAGAAAATTTCTTGAGAAACTTCTGGGAGTGGAAGATTTCCGCACCTGCGGAAAAATCCGCGGCAAAAACGCATGCGGATTTGCCGCGGATTTACCGCAGGTTTGTCCCTGCAATAAATAATAAAGATAATCGATAGACAGATAATGGATAGAGGGAAAGATGGATAGATGAATAGATAGATAGATAGAGGGATAGATAGATAGATAGATGAATAGATGAATAGATAGATAGATAGAGGGATAGATGGATAGATGAATAGATAGAGGGATAGATGGATAGATAGATAGATAGAGGGATAGATAGATAGATAGATAGATAGAGGGATAGATAGATAGATAGATGGATAGATAGATAGAGGGATAGATGGATAGATAGATAGATAGATAGATAGAGGGATAGATAGATAGATGAGAAAAACCTATATAATGTTCCACCTCCCTGCATTTTCTAAGCTGGCACCCTTTAGTGACTTTCATGTGGCACTAAAGGGTGCTTAGCCTTGTATTTAGCCATAAAATAAATAATTAAAAAAAAACGACGTGAGGTCCCCCCATATTTTGTAGCCAGCTTGGGTAAAGCAGACGGCTGCAGCCTGCAGACCACCGCTGGCAGCTTCACCTTGGCTGATAATCCAAAACAGTGGGCACCCCACGCTGTTATTTTAAATTATATAAATAATTTAAAACAAAAAACGTGCGGTCCCCCCCATATTGGATCACCAGCCAAGGTAAAGCGGACAGCTGGGGTCTGATATTCTCAGACTAGGGAGGTCCACTGTTATTGGACACTCCCCAGCCTAAAAATAGCAGGCCGCAGCCGCCCCAGAAGTGGCGCATCCATTAGACGTGCCAATCCTGGCGCTTTGCCCCAGCTCATCCCGCGCCCTGGTGCGTTGGCAAACGGGGTAATATATGGGGTTGATGCCAGATGTGTAATGTCACCTGGCATCAAGCCCTGGGGTTGGTGAGGTCAGGCGTCTATCAGATACCCGACATCACCAACCCAGTCAGTAGTAATTAAAAAATAGACAACAAAAAAAGTTTTATTTGAAAAAACACTCCCCACATAGCCTCTTTAACCAATTTATTGAAAAGAACAATCAATCCACGTCCGGCGTAATCCAATAGGGGGGGGGTCCCACGGCGATCCATACCATAGTCGCTGTCCCAGTCAATGAAGAACAGAATGTTCCCCATTGGCTGGGAGAGCAATGCAGTGACCTGAGCTAACATCAATAGGTCAGCCCAGGTCACTGCAGGGGATGACGAGCGCAGCCATCAGGAGCATAGATGAGATCATTACCTTCTGTGATCATCTCCTGTACTGCTGACGTCAGCGCTGTCACTGACTGCGTTGTCAGAAGTATCGCGAGAGCCCGTGACGTCACCGCTAGTGACAGTCTCGGGCCGCTCGTGAGACGGGCATAGACAGCACTGACGTCAGGAGGCAGGAGATCGTCACAGCAGGTAATGATCTCACCTCCTGACAGCAGCGATCGTCATCCCCGCGGCTCCCAACACTGCAGGGTGTCAGTGTCTGCCTGTGTCAGTGTCTGCCTGCGCTGCAGCGTGACAGGCTGCTGACACTGCGGGCAGACACTGACACCCTGCAGTGCAGGCAGCCGCGAGGCCGGAGCAGGACACAGACTGGCACCTGGAGGTCGCACGGAAGTGCTTCTGTGCGGCGTCCAGGGAGTGTGACGTCTGCTCCGCTTCCTCTTCCTGACATAATGACATCGCTTCCTGCAAAACCGCAGGCAGCGATGAGCATTCCCGCAGGTAATTCGCGGCTATTCCGGGGGTATACCGCACATCATTGCTACCTGCGGAATACCCCCGGTACCTGCGGAAATTAATGGACATGCACATTTTCTCAAGAAAGTTTCTCGAGAAAATTTTCTCAAGAAATTTTCTTGAGAAAAATCCGCACAGTGCGCACAGCTATTTTTTTTTCTCATTGAATTTCATGGGAAATGTCTGCACAAAGATTGCAGACATTTCTCAAGAAATTTCCGGGGCAAATCCGCGGGTAAATCCGCAGGTAAAAAGCTCTAGTGCGCACATAGCCTAAGAGCTCACTCCTGAAACAAATTATGCTCGTAATCCAAGGTTCCACTGTATCTGGTATTATGTGTTGTTGTAAATCGTGGAAATTTCATCCTCTAGAACAACCCCAATCCAGAATATGAACTGTTGTCCTGCACAATTCAAGTGAATGGGGCTAGCGGCATGGTGACCAAAGTCATAGATGTGGTCCACGATATGAGGAGCAATGAGGGTCTATGAAGTCAGACCCCCACTGATCATAAAGTGACAGCATTTTTCTAAATTACGCCATCACTTTCTAAATTGGGATACTCCTTTAATTTGGAAACAGCAAAGGAAAAAAAAAAAAAAACTACTAACGGTGGCTCAGTGGTTAGCACTGTTGCTTTGCAGTGCTGGGTTCCTGGGTTCAAGTCCCACCAAGGGCAACACCTGCAAGGAGTTCGTATGTTCTCCTTGTGTTTGTGTGGGTCTCCGCCGAATTCAAATTTTCCTCCTACACTCCAAAGACATCCTGATAAGGCACTGAAATTGTAACCTCGATGGGGACAGTGATGACAATGTCTGTAAAGCGCTGAGGAATTAATGGCGTTATATAAGGGGCAATTAATTAAATCTAAAACAATGTTGGAATGTTTTATGATTGTATGACAATCAAAGGTAGATGTTCACTAGAGGCCGGGGTCAGACGAGTATGAAATATCACCCAGTTTCCATCTAGAAAACTCGACTTTCTTCCGTATTGTCGTCCATGTGTCTGTATTTTAGGTCACTGTGGCATCCATATTTGATATCAACTTATTAAAATTTACATGATCAAATACAATTGCTTAGATTCGTAATGGCAAAGTATTCATAAAAAAATGGATCAAATACAGATGTCTCATATGGGAGCCACTATTTTTTTTGAGCATAGACTTGAATATGCAAATCATATTTGCTAAATGTAAGAGAATAGTGCATGCTATGATTTATTCTCTCAGGCACATATTGTTCAAATGGAACGGCCTACAGAATTACATTGGTCAGAGTGCTGTCCAATGTTTACTCCGACAACTCCCCTCCGTATAATATGCTCACATGAGCGAGCCCTTAAAGTGCCACCTTCATGGCATAGTAACAAAGAGCAGCTTGGATCTCAAATGCTTGGATCAGGTTAAATCAGTGGGCAAAAAGAGTACATGCCATATTACAAGTCCTCTGTCCTGCTCATTGGAGTGCACACTTGTGGTTTGACATAAAGCAGGTCTGCTGGCAAATTAGGCTGCTTTCACACTACGTTTTTTTTAACGTGTCATTAAAGTTTTTTTAACGCAAAAACGGATCCAGTGCAAATGCATTTTAATTTCAATGCATTTGCAATGGACTCGCGTCAACATGCGTTCACATGCGTTTGGGTGCGTTATAATGAGGATCCAGCGACTTGCAGTTTTTTAACTTTTTTCAAAAACGCTACTTGTAGCGTTTTTGAGCTGCGTCCAAATACTGCAAGTCGCTGGATACTGCACGCAAACGCATGTGAACGCTGGCATGCTGATAGACAGGATCCTGCTTGCTCTACTGAGCATGCTCAGAAACCAGCCTGGCGTGATCAGTCTCTCTCTCCCACTCCCTCCCCCTCTCTCTCCTCTTTCTCTCCCCTGCCTGAGAGCGGCGGACGCTCGTAACCAAGGTAAATATCGGGTAACCAAGCAAAGCGCTTCGCTTAGTTACCCGATGTTTACCTTGGTTACCAGCCTCCGCGGCTGTCAGATGCCGGCTCCCAGTCTACCACATTCAGTTCCCCTCACTCCTGAACACATGACTTCAATGCCCGCCCATAAACTTCAAGTGACAGGATCCTGCAAAATAACACTTGCGTTTGCATTCGTTTTTCTTTGTAAAAACAGGATCCACTTTTACAGCAAAAAAACGTTCCTGACGCATGTTAAAAAAAAACGTAGTGTGAAAGCAACCTTAGTGAAATGGGGCTAATCCATGTATCCTTCTGTTGCAAAATCTACATTGCGAATTTCAACTCTGCACCAGATAATACCAGCTGAAAACAATTTCATATTTCTTTTGGCGCAGAAAACACACCATGTGATAATGTCCGCTCTGTGAATGACTGACTGCCCTCCACCAATCAGGATCAGTAGTGTGTTTGTATAAAAATGTAAAATTGAACATCATATGATCATATATACTGACCTAGAGCTCTTTAAACTACCATCATCGGAGTATGCTTTGGAAGAGCTTTTGTTTTTGGACAGCCACGACTTTACTCCATCCACTCGTTCGTCAAGTTCAGAGTCTCCATCAGAGTCTCCATCACTGCCAGAAAGCAAGACACCAATTAGTCACAGCAAGAGAGGATTAGTTAGGTAACCAGGAGATCGAAACGTGCCAAAAATTAAAGTTTTAGTTATAGTACAGAGGAGCGTAAAATGTTAGCAATAAATAAATTATTATTAGGTTTGGAATAAAAAAAAAAAAAATAAATAAAAAAAATTACACATTAAGTTGGTTTGATTTTAGAGATTTTCCAGCCTGGTTTAAGAAATTTTACTTGTTAAGAACAGTAGAAATAAATGGGCCCTAAAAGCATTCACATAAAATACCGCTCCCTGTGGACACGAGTGATTCCAGATGTCATTCAGACAAAAAGATAAAAGCCGAAGCAGTAATATCATGTACATCATTACATCTGCACATACCTTTATTAATTATTATTATTATTATTATTCCTACAGTACACATCCTGCTTGTTATATTTAATTTAGTTTCTGTGTAACTAAACTGAAGACAATGACTAATATCAGCCGTACATAAACTTGTTGTACATTGTTATTTTCGTATGCAACATTCAGCTTTTTTGTATACGAAAAGCATAAACTGGTTATCGACAATCAATGGATAAAATAATTTTATGGGCAGAAAAAGTATGCAGACAGCGAGCTGAATAACTTTTTAAATACAATGTATTAGTTATCTTGTACGTTGTGAGTTGCAGCCTGTGTAATAGCCTGGAGCTGCATTCATAATTCTGCTGGTTGCCATTGGAAACATGCACATACTTCATATCTTTGCTACGTTTCATAAGCTTTTGTAGAGTGATCCAGATTACTATTCCAAGATGGCAAATCATTACAGAAAGCTTCATGTCAGCAAAGTATATTAAGAGATTTCAGCTCTGAAGCTATGAGAATTCTAAATGCAGCACTGAACTTTAAAGGGAACCTGTCAGGTCCAATATGCACCCAGAAACACAAGCAGTTCTGGGTGCATATTAGTAATCCCTGTCTAACTGTCCCTGTATACACTAGCATAAACAAACAGATTTTTAGAAAGTATTTCTAAAGATAGTTTATTATATGCTAATGAGCGCAGGGACTAGTTGCAAGGGTGTTACTCTCCTTGGCTAGTCGGCTCACATAGCATGTTAGCATTAGGATTTCACCGTGTTGAGCGGCCTCGTTGGCTGCCGGCAGTGTTTTCTCTGGCTGGTCTCCCCGAAATCAGTGATTGTTTTGTCCTGTTGGTCTACTAGGCATTGCTCCCACCTGGCCAGAATCCTACTCCACACTGATGAGGGGCAATACCCCGAAACAGCTGTCTGTGGATGGATACCTGGCCTTGGTATTTCCTTTGTCATATCTTTAAACTTGTCAAAGAGTTGGATATTGACTAAAAGGGCCACTTCATATGGTGGTTATGGTGGTTTCCTAAAAAGAGCCACTCCTTGGCTAGGTCCTTCCCGGAGGGATATCTGCCTAGTTTCTATGTCGAGACTGCTAACAGAGGCTCCACGGACTTTTTTGATTTGAGTAGAACCACAGGGGCATGCTCACATGCTATGTGGGCCAACTAGCCAAGGGAAGTAACATCCTTGCAGTTAGTCCCTGCGCTCATTAGCATATATGACCTTTAGAAATATTTTTTCTAAATATCTGTTTATTTATGCTAGTGTATACAGAGACAGTTAGACAGGGATTACTAATATGCACCCAGAACTGCTCGTGTTTCTAGGTGCATATTGGACCTCACAGGTTCCCTTTAATACAGGCTATTAATTACAATAAGTACGAGAACAATAATGTTTTTGCAAAGTTGCACAAAATTTTGTGTCATTTCAGGTGTTTTTTTTTTTTTTTTTTTAACCAAAACTAGAAGTGATGATACCCTCTGATTGCTGAAACCACTGACTGACTACATGGTCATGTTACTGATGGTGGTGTCGGTAATTGCTTGACCGGTGGACGTTCGTAAAAACAAGTAACGCGCTCCTTTGATTATGTTATAATGATCTCTTTGCCTTGGTAAGAAATAAAAACCAGTCCATCCAAGTAAAACTAAATTTAGTTTCACGAGCTGTGATCCTCTAATATGCGGCGTTATGTCGTAGTCCATAAGACCTCGCTGCACTTAAAATCTATTTATATCATTATAACAGGCTGGTAAAGGTTTAGCATCCAATGTGAACGCCAATTGCAGTGCGCAGACAGGCTCACTCAGGCATCTGCCTGCAAACCTGAAAGCATCACGGGTAATTTAAGCCGACTCGTCTGTTACAATAATTTAAAATCAATAAATATTTCAGCATTTCTGGCCTGGCATCCGGATAGGAGATGACTAGAGCAGAAGGCTGGGCGGCACGAAAGGCTGTATACGGGAGAGGATATTTCAGCCGAGGTAGCGTTACACAATATTTAGTGATGCTATGTAAAGAAAACTAATTTCCAGCGCTGAGTGTATTAAAAGGCGGCTGTCACAGCGATATGTCATCAGCCGAAATCTTCATCATCACACTTGCAGCTGGCACTATTCATCAGGGAGGTATCTTTATGGACATGTGAAAAAAATAAAAAAATTGAAAACACGAGAGCATCTGAAATAAATAACACCTTTAAAGCTCTATGCACACAGTGCATTTTAGGGTACTTTCACATTTGCGTTCAGCGGAGTCAGTCACTATGGAGAATAGCGCAGTCCGTTAACGCACTGCGCTATTCTCCATAGACTTGTATGGACAACGCACTGCAACGCAAGTGTCAGCGTTGCATCCGCTGGCTGACGCAGCGTCGTTATTTTGACGCTGCGTCGGGCGGAAGAAACGCAGCATGTAACGTTATTTTGAGCAGCGCAATCTGTAGAATTTCACTGCGCATGCTCTTTTTTTTTTTTTTTAAATCACAAACTTTATTTTGTCTGTCGGTGGCCGAACGTTCAGCTGAGCGCCCGGCCGCCGGCATGTGAAAGCGCGCAGCTGAGCGCCCGCCCGCTGGCATGTGAGCGCTCAGCTGAGCGACCGGCCGCCGGCTATTGAGAGCGCTCAGCTAAGCGCCCGCCGGCATGCCCGGCCACCGGCATGTGACAGCGCTCAGCTGAGCAACCGGCCGCCGGCTATTGAGAGCGATCAGCTGATCGTTCACAATAGTCTGCTGCCGGTAAAACTAAAAAAGAAAAAAAAAAGCTTTTCGTTGTTGTTTTGTACGATCCGTAGCATCCGTTGTGCCACTATATGCAACGCATCCGTTGCATCCATCACACAACGCAATGCTACGGAAGCCGTCCAGCGCAAGTGTTAAAGTAGCCTTATTTTGTTTTTGAGTGCAGTTTTATCACAAAGCTGCATCCAAATCCTTATGCCAGCAAAGTCAATAAGAATTCTGAAGTTTTGTGCACATGTTGCTTTTTTTTTCCCTTGCAAATGTTCTGAAAAAATAAATCTGCAGTATGTCAATTCTTTCAGCATTTTTTTTTTTACCCCAAAATGCTTGAAAAAAACATTGGTAAGTACGCATCAAAAACGCTGCAAAAATGCAAGGCAAAAGTTTAGCATCTTTCTTGCCAAGAGATGCAGAAATGGTGCAGAAAATTCTGCAACCAAATACTCAACGTGTGCACATAGCTTGTAAAGGATATTAAAACCTAGTTGAAATGGTGAGCTAGTAGTAAACTGTCCAAAGGTAGGTGGAGTGAGTGCACTTGAGAATAAAAACGTTGGACAGTGGAGAAAATTTCTTTAAAATAGGCATCAGACATAAGGTTTTTATTGCAGAGGGAACTCCAAACCGCAGCTACAGACTAACAAACTACTGTGTCAAACTGTAGTTGGAGTGTAAGCTCCTCAGGCCATCATACACATCAGACTAACGTTGGTTGTCATCAGCGATAACGACAGATTCAGCCTACAGTCTGATGTGCATGGAAACCTCGCGACTACACCAACAGAGAATGTCCGAGGAAATAAAGATCTGCTGTGTCCGATTTCAGACAGCTGTTCCTTCCATTCTGTGCAAGAGAAGTTGTGGCCAATGCAGTCAGGTGGCAGCACTCTCCGAGAACACAGGAGCGTTCATGTATGGAGGCGTCGTGACAGATCGCTGTCAAAGAGATGACTGAACATGGAAGTTCGAGTTCTACAGGTTCAGCCGAACTTTAGAAAAACTTCTGTTCTGGACTTGAACCTCATAGGAAGTCACTGATCAGGCAGTTTGGCTCTTCGCCCAGATACAGCCAGCCATAAACAGAACACTTCCTGGGGAGGGAGGATATTTTTGGGGGTACTCACTACATCCGATCACGCTAATTTTACCCCCAGTGCGAGCTGTTCAAAAACTGCAAGTGGCTCACATTGAGCCGAGCACCAAGTGTACACGATCACAGCGATGCTCACTTGAGTGGTTAGCATACGAAGAACACCCAAACTCTGACATTAATTTTGTTTTGTACAGTCCGTGTTCGGTACGACCCCCAAACCTTTACAGTTCGGGTTTGCTCATCTCTAGCGATCACCTACTTTGTGAATACATGATGACACATAGGGGTCTGACTGTTGGGACCCGCACGTATTGACAGACCAAGAAAACTTTTAAAATGATACATCAGTTTGCATGCTCGATCCCCACTCCAATGGGGCTTATAATTTTTTTTTACGGCACCCACGTAGCAAATGAATGGAACAAACAAACCGCCATTTAATTCTAACAAGAATAAAAGTCCCCCTGGTCTGCCAATAAGCTCGGATCCCAGACGTCAGACCTCACCAGTCAATATGTTATCACGCATGACATGGAAAAGTGATTAATGATCTTCGCTGGACAATCTTTTAATGGGCTGTGCTGAGTAACTCTCCTCTGTATAAAGTTGATTCATCCGGATGAGGTCAGGACTACACATACTTGCTGCTTGAAGTCAACTGGTGTAACCAAATTGTAATTCGACACAAACTGTGAGATGAAGAAGTGGCTTGCTGCAGGGCCAATAACATTTTTGTGATTTAATCGGGTGGTTTGCATACGCAAGTCACCAAAATTCCGAACACTGATTGTTTCGTAAAGTTTGTGTTCGGGTCCGCTCATCTCTACTGGCGATCCATAGTTTGGCAGACAGCAATTTACTGTGTATGAGGCCCCTTATTCCATAACTTTACTGATCTAGAAGCTCAATATTTAAATTATTTCCATTATATGAATATGATGACTTTCATTCATAGCGTTCTCTTAATACCACATTAAGAGATCGCAATGTATGAAAGTCATCATATTCATAAACATAAGATACACATCTTCTGTGGACGGCTAGTTTTAAGGACAACATAAATTGGCTCAATTTTCCATTCAATGTGTAATGTTAGTGGTTGCTCTTACTTTTAAAGTGTAACTGAACTTTTAAGTAACTTAATATGTCTAGTATTTGTAAGGACTTGCTGATAGTGGAGGTAAAGGGTCATAAGAATCACATCAATAGCTCAAATCTTGGGAGTAGCTTATTCATAGCAAGCAGAGACCGAATGGGGTCCATACTTCGCTGTGTCTTCATGCATAAACGCAGCACGTCTGAAGTAAAATATAAGAAAATAGTGGAGGTCTTGGAAAAATTAAATAAAAGTTTTGCCAAATTTTCCGTGAAGCTTTAAAGCACCACTATAAAAAGTTTTTTTTTTTTTTCCCAGCACTGGAGTGGTGCTTTAAATCTAAGTCCCCTATCCCTGTACTTATACTCACCCTCTGCGGTTTTCATCCTTTTTTCATCTTGCGACACGATCTTGTGACTTTAACTTTTAATTGGCCGGAGGTTATGTTACAAGCTCTCAATACAAGTCTATGAGAGCAAGAAAGGGGCCATAACGAGGCTCTCATAGACTTGTATTGTGTTGTGACCTTCAGTGCCTAATGAAACGCTGGAGGTGAGGGAAGGTCACAAACTGCAGAAGACAGACTGAAGGGTCGGTGAAAACAGATGAAGGCACAGGAAGGGGAGTATAAAATGGAGGGGCAAGGGATTTAAAAGCACCACTCCAGTGGGTAAATCCTCATTCCATGAGCTGCTAGTGGCTCTTGTTCTGATATACTAGTCATCTTTAGCCTTCCTCTGAACAGACATCATGAAAGTGCCTAGCTGGCCTAAAAAAAATATGTTTATTCTATTCACCCAGACAGTGACATATTTAATGAAGTTGTCGCCTTAAAGGGAACCTGTCACAACTTTTTCCGCCTATAAGCTGCGGCCACCACCACCGGGCTCTTATATACAGCATTCTAACATGCTCTGTATAAGAGCCCAGACCGCTGTGTAGAACATAAAAAACACTCAAATGGGTGTCTTCGTCCTCCAGTGCCGGCGCCTCTTCTTTTGGCCATCTTCGTCCTCCATCTTCTGAAGCCTGTGTGCATGACGAGTCTACGTCATACAGACTCGTCGGTCCCGCGCATGCGCACTATAATACTTTCATCTGCCCTGCTCAGGACCTGAATACCAGTGAGTGTGTATGACACAAAGAGGAGGGGAGCCAGCACTGCTTATGAATGGCATGCAACAATGAAAAAATAAAAAGTGTAATATTCAAAAATTCATTGCTACTTTAACAATGAAATTTTTTGCAAATGATTGATCAATGATTTGAGCCCCCCTGCCACGTCACGGCAAATCTCTATAGGGGGGGTCCCTACACTATGTAATAAATTATTATCGTACCATAAGGTCTTATGTAATGCGCAGGTCCATATAAGAACACCACTTACCCGAGACATGTCTGAACCGCTCCCATGCTGCAAGGACTGACAACTGCGAATAAAGGCAGCCCAGGTGCCAGTATGTGTGGCAGAACCACACACACCAGCACAATGTCAGAACTGGCCCTCACAGTGCCAGACTAGCAAACATGGATGAGGGCAGAACAGCCCCAGGCAGGTGGTGCTTAAATAATGATGCCTGTGGAACAGGGGGCGGTGGCTGTGTGTGAACAAGCACAAACATGAATTTTGATGACAACAGAAGGAATTTGCAAACCACACTGGGTGTGCACGGGAAGGTGGCGGTCAACCACCGACCAGTTAAACGCAAAGAGGAGGGGAGCCAGCACTGCTCATGAATGGCATGCAACAACGAAAAAATAAAAAGTGTAATATTCACAAATTCATTCCTACTGTAACCACTTACCCGAGACATGTCTGAACCACAGGCATCATTATTTAAGCACCACCTTCCTGAGCCTGTTCCACCCTCATGCATGTTTGCTGGTCTGGCACTGTGAGGGCCAGTCCTGACATTGTGCTGGTGTGTGTGGTTCTGCCGCACACACTGGCACCTGGGCTACCTTTATTCGCGGTTGTCAGTCCTTGCAGCATGGGAGCGGTTCAGACATGTCTTGGGTAAGTGGTGTTCTTATATGGTCCTGCTCATTATATGAGACCTTATGGTACGATAATTTATTACATAGTGTAGGGACACCCCTATAGAGAGATTTGCCGTGACGGGGCAGGGGGGCTTAAATCATTTGCAAAAAATCTCATTGAATTGTTACAGTAGGAATGAATTTGTGAATATTACACTTTTTATTTTTTCATTGTTGCATGCCATTCATAAGCAGTGCTGGCTCCCCTCCTCTTTGAGTGTGTATGACGTCGGACGCGTCATGCACCGCGGCTTCAGAAGATGGACGAAGATGGCCGAAAGAGGAGGTGCCGGCACCGGAGGAGAAAGACGCCCATTTAACCCACATCCACTGCAGTGACCAGTTTAGGTGAGTATTATAAAGTGTTTTTTATGTTCAACACAGCGATCTGGGCTCTTATATACAGCATGTATATATATATTATATATATAATATATATAGATTTATCATTCTATTTAAGAGCCCACTGGTGGTGGTCGCAGCTTATAGGCCGAAAAAGTGGTGACAGGTAAAAAGCAATCAAAAAATTGTATCTACCCAAAAATAATAGCAGTAATAACATCAACTCAGGAAGTTTATATCACCAACCATTCCCATTTTATTTAGGGCAAAAATCTGGTGACAGGTTCCCTTTAAGTTTACTTTTCTACTAAGAAATTGTATTCAACTTTTAATAAGAACATTGTAGTGTGCAATGAAATGACCTGGCCATCAGCGTAGGCAGAATGGGGCCATTATTTGTGTACTTGACCGGTCAGTTCAGAATTAAAGATTTTTTTTTTTATTTTATCAGAAGAAGAAAATAGATCTTCAAGATCTCTCTGGCGCTTTGCAGTTCTGTAATGGAATCTGGATTAACCAATAGCTCATTGCTTACATATGGGTTTTACTGTGAAATCTAAAACTCCTCCAACCTTGACAGAGTTTATTTAAGTTAAAAATGTTTGTTTCTGGAGCTTTGTAAAGCTTGTGTGGGAGGAAAAAAAACTCCACTTCAATATCACAAAATGCTAAAAGCAACAAAAAGGGCTGGGACTGCTACTTTAGAATAATAACAGTCCCCCGAAGTGAGGGAGCAGAGTGATGGCAGCTAAAGAATCGGCCTTGTTTAATGGCTCACTCCTTGGAGATGAATAACAATTTGATGGACCAGGTAAATACTTGGTTTAAAGTGAGAACGGGGAACCAAAGGTCATAATCGCTTCCCATTTGACTTACACCTACACAGGGACCAAGCAAAACTTGTAAATCCGCTTGACATATGCAGCCGTGCTATAAATTACCGCCTCCTCCCGGCACACAGATACATCCGTCACCCGTCCCTCTTCTCCCCACCCTAGCATACCGCTGATCTGATTTCCGACACTGCCGTGGAGCTTTGCTGAATCTATTCCCTGCATGCTCAAAGCAGTTTCTCGTGACATGGTCTGAATACAGAAGAGCCCCCCGCTCTCATTATGTGCGAAGGGAAAGGCAACTGTGGCTGTGCAGAGAGTAGATGGAAATAATTTCTTTCCTGCTTGGCTGGGTAATGGTATAAACAGCACCTTCCTCACCCATTAACTCCCTCACGTCTTTTCCCTATTTTCTCTGCACTGCACCTTCCCGTCCACCACCACAACTGAGGAAGCGGGGACCGGTCTCCCGGGATAGCGGGAGAATCTCTGCTCAAATCGAAAGCATGTCAGGAAACAGCTACTAGACATTAGTAGCAATAAGCTATTTAGTCACTGGCTTTTTTGGTGTCTATAGAGATACAGAGAACAGACCATTCTACAGGCTATGGCTGGGAATTCTGTATCAAAATCTTCTGACACCAGACAGACCGTGATACTGGCAACCCAAGATCTACCGTATGTTGTATTGACATGCACATATTCCATCCCGCCAAGATAGTCCGGACTGAATGGCGGAGGTGGCACAATTCAGAACAGCTGATAACCAATGAGTGTAAATTCAGCCATCCCACCCATTGGGGTATTTACAAGGCCCATTAGGCCATGGGCTCGCTGAGTAGTTGGTGAGTTTTTTACTCTGTATTCTTAGGGCGGCTTTGCACGTTGCAACATCGCACGTGCGATGTCGGTGGGGGTCAAATCGAAAGTGACGCACATCCGGCGTCACTTTCGACATCGTAGCGTGTAAATCCTAGATCATGGGTCACCAATTCCAGTCCTCAAGGGCCGCCAACAGTGCATGTTTTCAGGATTTCCTTAGCATTGCATGGGTGCTAATTTAATCACTTGCACAGTTGATGATTCTAACACCCATGCAATGCTAAGGAAATCCTGAAAACATGCACTGTTGGCGGCCCTCGAGGACTGGAGTTGGGGAACCCTGTGGACCTAGATGATAAGATTAACGAGCGCAAAAGTGTCGTTATCGTATCATCGGTGCAGGTTCCGATTTTTCCATAATTACGCTGCCGCGACAGGTACAATGTAGTTCCTCGTTCCTGCGGCAGCACACATCGCTGTGTGTTACGCCGCAGGAGCGAGGAACATCACCTTACCTGCCGCCGGCGGCTCTACGGAAGGAAGGAGGTGGGTGGGATGTTTACATCCTTTTCATCTCCGCCCCTCCGCCGCTATTGGCCGCCTGCCGTGTGACGTCGCTATGACGCTGCACGACCTACCCCCTTAGGAAGGAGGCGGTTCGCCGGCCAGAGCGACGGTCGCAGGGCGGGTGAGTGCATGTGAAGCTGCCGTAGCGATAATTTTCGCTACGCCAGCTATCACAAGATATCGCACGTACGACATCGCAGCATCGGCTTGCGATGTCGCAACGTGCAAAGCCCGCATTAAGTAAGGAGTGAAAAATCAGGGGAAAAGTAGAATAGAAACACATCACTATGTCTGCATGTCTACCCACTCCTGGTTTTAACTTACAAATACAAAAAGGTAAAAAACTCAACAAATTCTCAACGTGTGCACGTGGTCTTGGTGCGCCATGTGATCAAAGTGTAGTCCACTAATACGCTGTATTACTATTACCCTTCCCATCTGATAAAACTTCTAACTTCATTTTAGCAAATTCTCTACAAGTCCAAATTATATAACAGAACTAATATGATAGCCAGGGGCAGAATGTTTCTGCGATTGTGAGAATGTATCATACATTTGGCTGATCGGGAAACTACATACAATTAGGCCGATTTGAATAATACCAAAGTCCTCTAAAATAGCATTTTTGGGTAAAATAGATAATAATGCTAGATATGACAAGAATGATACTAATTAAAGCTAAAAACAAAGTCCAGATTAATTCCAAGTGGCTAAACTATGTATAGCCTGGTGTGCCGTTAACTGCTTGCCAGCCATATTGGAATCAGATCGTGTCATGTGTTTCTATGTGATCGAAGAATCTTGCCCAGCCATATTACCCAAGCTTAAAAAAAAAAAAAAAAATCCCCCCAAAAATGTAAAACTGTAAATCAATGCAGCATGGGAATCTGCAGCAATAGTATCGGCACAAAATCACAAACAGTCAAACCACTAATGTAATGTACATGACGGCTTCATACACCGTGCAGCCCCCTATGGATACATATACTAAACAACTTTGCAAACTTCTAGATGAGAACTTCAACAAGACAAGGTTAATGGTTTAGACATTGTAAAAGGAAACTGCAAGAAAAACACGGGTTTTGCATTCAGATTAAAACTATTTCAATATGGTAAAGGGTTAAATTAAGGGGCATGCATTTCCTCTGGGTCAGAAAATAACCATGCAGTTACGACTGAGACCAGGAACATTTGTAGGAGCTATGTTTTTAGGGAAGGTTTTGATACTTAATGCATGCTGCGGTTAATGAGTAATTCGATAAGTATGCGGGAACATTTAATCTCACTTTTTATTCTTGCGTTTATGATACTTGGTCACCATGTCCTGTAGACTGAAAACATGGAGATAAAATAAAACGTGAAAATATGGCCAATGGGAAACAAAAAGTAATAATCAGTAGTCAAATAAATGCAATGAGATGCAATGAATGACAATGCTAAGAGAGAGGGATTGGGCGGATTTCGCACCTGTTGATAAGGTCTTCGTTGTCATCACTTTCCATCTCATCTTCGATGGCGGCTTGAAGATCCCCGATACGCTTGAAAGCCAGTTTCAGGTCTGACTGCAAACTCTGATTTGCAGCTTCCAAACTCTCTAGATCCATTTCCTGCAGAGACAGATACAAATGTAGATGCCCATCTTGTTTTTGTAGGTTTGCCATTGCTTTAGATTTCATCCTAATTAAAACTCTGCACACAATATACTAACCCTTGTCTGGCACCATGAAGAAACATCACTAGTTGTACCAATCTTCATGAGGCGACTTTGACCCCATGGAACCAGACAAGTTTGTGTACACAGCCACTATGCAGACCAGTGTGCCAATGGTTATTGACTGTGAACCAGTGTGTAGACCAATCCGCAGTTATTTGATAACTCCTTCCATCTGCCAATCAGAGTAGAAAGGAGACATTGGCCTTCACACAGACGTGGACACAACAGTGGCATACTTTAAAGGGAACCTGTCACCAGATTTGGTGACTATAACCTGCGGCCACCACCACTGAGCTCTTTTATATAGCATTCCAGAATACAGTATGTAAGAGACCAGGCCGCTGTGTATAATGTAAAAACCACTTAATACTCAGCTAGGGGGCGGTCCGGTCCGATGGGTGTCGCTTTTCTCCAGTCCAGCGCCTCCTCTCTGCGGCGAGCTCCGTCCCCTTTCTATCCAGCCCAGGCCGGCATTGAGGTCCTGTGCAGGCACAGTTAGATCTGCCCTGCTGAGGGCAGATCAAAGTACCATAGTACGCAGGCACGAGGAAAGGTTAAAGACAGCCTGCGTATGTGCACTACAATACTTTCATCTGCCCTGAGTAGGGCAAATCAAACTGCGCCAGCACAGGACCTCAATGCCAGCCTACTTCTGAGGCTCATGTGCATGACGCGTCCTACGTCAGGCACACTAGCCAGCATTGAGGTTCTGCGCAGGCGCACTTTGATCTGCAAGATCAAAGTATTGTAGTGCACGGGCGGTCTTTAACCTTTCCTCGTGCCTGCACATTACAGTACTTTGATCTGCCATCAGCAGGGTAGATGAAAGTGTGCCTGTGCAGGACCTCAATGCCAGCTAGTGTGCATGACGTAAATGCGTCATCCACATAGGGCTGGGTAGAAGGAGGACGGAGATTGCAGCAGAGAGGAGGCTCCGGACCAGAGAGAGGCGACACCCAAGGGACCGGACCACTCCCCTAGATGAGTATTATAAAACTGTTTTTAAGTTTTACAGAGCTGCCTGGGCTCTTATATACAGTATTCTGGAATGCTGTATATAAGGGCTCACTGGTGGTGGCCACAGCTTATAGTCGCCAAATCTGGTGACAGGTTCCCTTTAACCCCTTTACAACTTACAATGTACATGTACTGTACTTCATAAGCAATCTTCCTGCCTCTGATGCGGGCTCAAACTCTGAAAGTTGAGACACAAGCAAGATTTTTTTTTTCACGTTTTAAAAAAATAAAAATTTCACCTCTTAAATATAACAAAAACTATATATGTTTAGTATCTACGTACCGTATTTTTCAGACCATAAGACGCACTTTTTTTCCCCCAAATGTTGGGGGAGTAGGGGGTGCATCTTATGGTCTGAATATAGGGCTGCGGCCGGGAATGAGGGTGCTGTGGTGGAGCGGGTCTGCGGCACGAGCAGGCTGTAGCAGCGCCTGCCGTGACCATATGGGCCCACTCATTACATATGCATGCCCATCATCTTCTCTCAGCATTGAAGCCAGCGCTGACAGGTGGGCGGAATGATGGGCGGGGGGTGCGCGCATAATTAACAGCCGGCCGTGATCACCCCTGGCAACTACAGCCTGGAGTGATCATGTGCGGCTGTATTCACTGCCGCCCCCCGTGCATCATCATCAGCACGGGGGCAGTGAATAAGTACGGTACACTCACCCGTCACCATTCCCCTGCAACACCGCGATCTTCTCCTGTCTGCTGGCCAGTTGATCTGTGTAGCGAGCGGTGAGCACAGAGATGACGTCATCGCTGTGCGCGCTCCCCACACACATCAGTCGGCAGAAAGGAGGACATCGCGATGCTGCAGGGGAACGGCTCCACACAGCTCAGCGCCGGGGGCAGTGAATCAGTATACTCGCCCGTCACCATTCCCCTGCAGCACCGCGATCTCCTCCTGTCTGCCGGCCAGCTGATCTGTGTAGCGAGCGGTGAGCACAGCGATGATGTCATTGCTGTGCGCCGCTAGTCACACAGATCAGCTGACAGCAGGACGAGCGATGCTGCAGGGAACAGTGACGGCTCCACACAGGTCAGCAGTGCTGCTGCCGCCACAGACAGGGGGAGGAGCGATGCTGCATGGAGTGAGGAAAGGGGAGTATAGACGTTTATTTTTTGTGTGATACAGGATACATGCAATATAGCAGGATGGGGCCATATAGCAGGATGGGGCCATATAGCAGGATGGGGCCATATAGCAGGATGGGGCCATATAGCAGGATGGATGGGGGTATATAGCAGGATAAGGGCATATAGCAGGATGGCAGCATATAGCAGGATGGGGTATATAGCAGGATGGGGTATATAGCAGGATACGGGCATATGCTAGGATGGCAGTATATAGCAGGATGGGGGTATATAGCAGGATGCCAGTATATAGCAGGATAAGGGCATATACCAGGATGGGGTACATATACAAGGCAGGAGGATCATTACCAGGATGGGGTACCTTAGCAGAGAATTTGGGGACATTACCCCCATAACAGTGTAGGCAGCAGATCCTCGCCCCATAACAGTGTGTCATGACCACATTTTTTGCTTAAAATTTTATTTTCCTCCTCTAAAACCAGGGGTGCGTCTTATGGTCCGGTGCGTCTTATAGTCCGAAAAATACGGTAATCGTACCTACCTGGAAAATCATACTGCCAGGTCAGTTTTATGGTAAAACTGAATGCTGCAAGTAAACCTCCCCCAAAAAACAATAGTAGAATTTCACTTTTATTTTTGCTATTTGGCTACACTTGGATTTTATAGAATCTAGGATCATAGAATAAAATAGACGGCATCATTCAAAAGAACAACTCATCCAGAAAAAAACAAGCCCTCAAATGGCTATTTTGTCAGAAAAATAAAAAGGTTATGACTCTTGGAATAAAATCAGGAAAAAACAAAAGCGCAAAAATGAAAAATTGCCCGGTCCTTAAGGGCTCAAGGTTACTTGACACATTATTTTTTAATGAATGTAGAGCACGTTATTTTCCATCCTCACACGGCTTAGACCATTGGATGACTGGTTGCATGAAATGAACAAATATTTGTAGTGCTTCTAGTTCACAAGGTATTAGACTCATATCCATCACTTTAACACCTCGCACTGGGTTGAAAATGCATTTAATCTTTGTAGACATTCCTCCACTAGGAATGGCTTTGCTTTCGGCGGTCTCATGACAGACAGTACAAGAATCTGTCTCTGGGCTTCTTAACTTTAAGAAATTAATTTCTCATCAGTTAAAGTTCAGCAAAATTGTTTTTACATTTTTTACCCTACAACCTTCAAAAGTCATAACAAGTGCAAAGCAGACACGATGGGCACTGCACGCCGCTCCCAAGATCAAACACATCAACAGCTTTACAGGCAAAATAGAGGACAATTTAAAGAATTGTTAGAGATTAGGAGGAGAAATGTCTAATCTATGACTGGTATTGCAGCTTAGCATCTTGCAGGAAAAAGGCTTCCATATTGCACTTAAGTCAGTCGAACCCGCCAATTTCACCGATAATGTGAATGGGGGCCTTTATGATTCCCTGAAGGCCTAAGCCACACGGCATGAAAATCGGACCGAGTGGAATGCGATAAAACATCGCATTCCACTCGGACCAATATTACTCTGTGTCCCAGCACATATGTCCCAGCACTCAAGAGCGATTATTTTCTCGGCCCCAATCGGACCGAGAAAACAATCGCAGCATACTGCGATTGTAATGAGAGGCTCTTTCTCTCGCACCCATTCAGGTCTATGGGCAAGAGAAAGATTGCACTGCACTCGCAGTATACCGGTGTACCGCGAGTGCAGGGTGAGAACGGCAACAGCTGACTACGGAGGAGAGAGAGAGATAAATTCCGCCCCTCCTCAGAGCCAGCCTACCCCTCCTCCTCAGTGCCGGCCCGCCCCCCCGCAGCTGAGGTCTGATCGCATCATCGGACCCCAGTCGCAACGACACTCGCATGACACTCGGCTCCTGCTGTGCTACCAACGTGAGCCGAGTGTCATGCGAGGATCGCATTAGTCCCCCGTGTGGCCCTGACCTAATAGATGAAGTCAGAAGAGTTAAGGATCGAGTCTGTCAGTGACTATCAGGGAAAACAAAGGTGGGGCTCGGCTGAGCTGCCAGCTATCCACTGTTATCATATTGGCGCCGTAAATTTAAATCTCTATTACAGCAACTTTGCTTTGATGCCATTAGTTTGGGGTAGAAAAACCTGCTGACAGGTTACATTAAGGCTATGTGCGCACTAGAAATGTGAAGTTTCTCAAGAAAATTTCTTGAGAAACTTCTGCCAGTGAAAGATTTCCGGACCTGCGGAAAAAATCCGCACCAAATCCGCATGCGGTTTTGCCACGGATTTGCCGCGGATTTGCCGCGGATTTACCGCAGGTTTGTCCCTGCAATAAATAATAAAGATAATCGATAGACAGATAATGGATAGAGGGAAAGATGGATAGATGAATAGATGAATAGATAGATAGAGGGATAGATAGATAGATAGATGAATAGATGAATAGATAGATAGATAGAGGGATAGATGGATAGATAGAGGGATAGATGGATAGATAGATAGATAGATAGATAGATAGATAGAGGGATAGATAGATAGCCTTGTATTTAGCCATAAAATAAATAAATAATTTAAAAAAAACGACGTGAGGTCCCCCCATTTTTTGTAGCCAGCTAGGGTAAAGCAGACGGCTGCAGCCTGCAGACCACCGCTGGCAGCTTCACCTTGGCTGATAATCCAAAACAGTGGGCACCCCACGCTGTTATTTTAAATTATATAAATAATTTAAAACAAAAAAACGTGCGGTCCCCCCCATATTGGATCACCAGCCAAGGTAAAGCGGACAGCTGGGGTCTGATATTCTCAGACTAGGGAGGTCCACTGTTATTGGACACTCCCCAGCCTAAAAATAGCAGGCCGCAGCCGCCCCAGAAGTGGCGCATCCATTAGACGTGCCAATCCTGGCGCTTTGCCCCAGCTCATCCCGCGCCCTGGTGCGTTGGCAAACGGGGTAATATATGGGGTTGATGCCAGATGTATAATGTCACCTGGCATCAAGCCCTGGGGTTGGTGAGGTCAGGCGTCTATCAGATACCCGACATCACCAACCCAGTCAGTAATAATTAAAAAATAGACAACAAAAAAAGTTTTATTTGAAAAAACACTCCCCAAAACATTCCCTCTTTAACCAATTTATTGAAAAGAGCACAATCAATTCCACGTCCGGCGTAATCCAATAAGGGGGGGGGGGGGGCACGGCGATCCATACCATAGTCGCTGTCCCAGTCAATGAAGAACAGAATGTTCCCCATTGGCTGGGAGAGCAATGCAGTGACCTGAGCTAACATCAATAGGTCAGCTCAGGTCACTGCAGGGGATGACGAGCGCTGCCATCAGGAGCATAGATGAGATCATTACCTTCTGTGATCATCTCCTGTACTGCTGACGTCAGCGCTGTCACTGACTTCTATGCCCGCCGCGTTGTCAGACGTATCGCGAGAGCCCGTGACGTCACCGCTAGTGACAGTCTCGGGCCGCTCGCGAGACGGGCATAGACAGCAGTGACAGCGCTGACGTCAGGAGGCAGGAGATCGTCACAGCAGGTAATGATCTCACCTCCTGACAGCAGCGATCGTCATCCCCGCGGCTCCCAGCACTGCAGGATGTCAGTGTCTGCCTGCGCTGCCGCGTGACAGGCTGCTGACACTGCGGGCAGACACTGACACTGCAGTGTGTGCAGCCGCGGGGCCGGAGCAGGACACAGACTGCACGGGCACCTGGAGGTCGCACGGAAGTGCTTCTGTGCGGCGTCCAGGGAGTGCGACGTCTGTGTTTACTCTGCTCCGCCTCCTCTTCCTGGCATAATGACATCGCTTCCTGCAAAACCGCAGGCAGCGATGAGCATTCCCGCAGGCAATTCGCGGCTATTCCGGTGGTATACCGCACATCATTGCTACCTGCGGAATACCCCCGGAATACCGCAGGTACCTGCGGAAATTAATGGACATGCACATTTTCTCAAGAAAGTTTCTCGAGAAAATTTTCTCAAGAAATTTTCTTGAGAAAAATCCGCACAGTGCGCACAACTATTTTTTTTTCTCATTGAATTTCATGGGAAATGTCTGCACAAAGATTGCAGACATTTCTCAAGAAATTTCTGGGGCAAATCAGCGGGTAAATCCGCAGGTAAAAAGCTCTAGTGCGCACATAGCCTTAAAGTTTAGCTACAATATCAGGCACCACCAGAGTTGTGTGGTTTCTGATATTACAGAGAATCTGTCAGCAAATTTGTGCTATGTAAGATGAAGGCAGCATGCTGCAAGGGTTAACACCGAGAATTCAGGGATGCCTGTCTTGTCAAGGTCCGATCTGTTTATTTACTATGTTTGTTTAACCCCTTAAGCTGGTGTCACACACAGCGACAACGACAACGACGTCGCTGCTACGTCACCATTTTCTGTGACGTTGCAGCGACGTCCCGTCGCTGTCGCTGTGTGTGACATTCAGCAACGACCTGGCCCCTGCTGTGAGGTCGCCGGTCGTTGCTGAATGTCCAGCTTCATTTTTTGGTCGTCACTCTCCCGCTGTGACACACACATCGCTGTGTGTGACAGCGAGAGAGCGACGAAATGAAGCGAGCAGGAGCCGGCACTGGCAGCTGCGGTAAGCTGTAACCAGCGTAAACATCGGGTAACCAAGGGAAGTCCTTTCCCTGGTTACCCGATGTTTACGCTGGTTACCAGCCTCCGCCGCTCTTGCTGCCAGTGCCGGCTCCTGCACTGTGACATGTGGCTGCAGTATGCATCGGGTAATTAACCCGATGTATACTGTAGCAAGGAGAGCAAGGAGCCAGCGCTAAGCAGTGCGGGCGGCTCCCTGCTCTCTGCACTGTGACATGTAGCTGCAGCACACATCGGGTTAATTAACCCGATGTGTGCTGCAGGAGAGCAAGGAGCCAGCGCTAAGCGCGGCTCCCTGCTCTCTGCACATGTAGCACAGCGACGTTATGATCGCTGCTTCTGCTGTGTTTGACAGCTAAGCAGCGATCATAACAGCGACTTACAAGGTCGCTGTTACGTCACCGAAAATGGTGACGTAACAGCGACGTCGTTGTCGCTGTCGTTTAGTGTGAACCCAGCATTAGTGACGGAGCTAATTTTCACCTTAATGACCAGACCAAATTTTGCAATTCTGACCAGTGTCACTTCATTAGGTTATAGCTCTGGAACGCTTCAACGGATCCTGGTGATTTTGAGATTGTTTTTTCGTCACATATTGGACTTCATGTTAGTACCAAACTTAGGACAATATTTTTTGCGTTTGTTTATGAAAAAAATTGAATTTTGGCAAAAATTTTGAAAATTTAGCAATTTTCAACTTTTGAATTTTTATACCGTTAAACCAGAGATTTCTGTGACACAAAATAGTTAATAAATAACATTTCCCACTTGTCTACTTTACATAAGCACAATTTTGGAAACAAATTTTTTTTTGTTAGGACGTTAGAGGAGTTCAAAGTTTATCAGCGATTTCTCATTTTTACATCAAAATTTACAAAACCATTTTTTTAGGGACCACATCATATTTGAAGTGACTTCGATAGGCCTAGATGACAGAAAATACCCAAAAGTGACCCCATTCTAAAAACTGCACCCCCCAAAGTACTCAAAACCACATTCAAGAAGTTTATTAACCCTTCAGGTGCTTCACATGAACAAAAGCAATGTGGAATGAAAAAAAGCAAAAATTAAATTTTACCTAAAAATGTTGCTCTAACCCAAATTTATTCACTTTTAGAAGAAATAACAACAAAATGGACCACAAAACTTGTTCCCCACTTTGTTATGAACGCACTGATACCCCACATGTGGTCAGAAACCTCTGTTTGGACAAATGGGAGGGCTCGGAACAGAAGGAGCAATATTTGAATTTTGGAAAGCAAATTTGGCTGAAATAGATTGTGGGCACCATGTTGCATTTACAGGTCCGCTAAGGTACCTAAACAGAAGAAACCCCTCACAAGTGATGCCATTTTAGAAACTAGACCCCCTCAAGGCTTCTATCTAGGGGTATAGTGAGCATTTTGGATCCACAGGTACTTCACAGATTTTGTTAACGTTACGTTGTCATATTGAAAATTTTAATAATTTTCTCAAAAATGTTGCTTTAGCATCAATTTTCTCACTTTTTCAAGAGGTAATTCTAAAAATTTGTCCTCAATGTTTGTTACCCACTTTTTTATGAGCGCGGTGATACCTCACATGTGGTCTGAAACCTTTGTTTGGACAAATGGGAGGGCTTGGAACGGAAGGAACAATATTTGAATTTTGGAAAGGAAATTTGGCTGAAAAAGATTGCGGGCACCATGTCGCATTTGGAGGTCCCCTAAGGTACCTAAACAGCAGAAACCCCGCACAAGTGACCCCATTTTGGAAACTAGGCTCCTCAAGGAATTTATCTAGATGTTTGGTGAGTACCCTGAACCCCCAGGTGCTTCACAGAATTTTATAACGTTGAGCCATGAAAATAAAAAAATAAAATTTTACCACAAAATTGTTATTTCAACCAGGTAGCTTTTTTTTTCACAAGGGTAACAGGAAAAAAAATCACCATGAAATTTATTGTGCAATTTCTCCTGAGTTTGGCGATACCTTATATGTGGTGGAAATCAACTGTTTGGGCGCATGACAGGGCTTGGAAGGGAAGGAGCGCCATTTGACTGCAAAATTGGCTGGAATCAATAGCGGACGCTATGTTGCATTAGGAGAGCCCCTGAGGTGTCTATACAGTGAAGCTCCCCAACATGTGGTCCCATTTTGGAAAATAGACCCCTGAAGGAATTTATCTAGATGTTTGGCGAGTACCCTGAACCCCCAAGTGCTTCACAGAAGTTTATAATGTTGAGCTGTGAAAATAAAAAAATACATTTTTACCACAAAATTGTTACTTCAAGCAGGTAGCTTTTTTTTTTACAAGTGTAAAAGGAAAAAATTCAGCATAAGATTTATTGTGCAATTTCTCCTGAGTATGCTGATACCTTATGTGTGATGAAAATCAACTGTTTGGGTGCACAGCAGGGCTCGGAAGGGAAGGAGCGCCATTTGACTGCACAATTGGCTGGAATCATTAGCGGACGCTATGTTGCATTTGGAAAGCCCCTAAGGTGCCTAAACAGTGGAGGTCCCCCACAAGTGACCCCATTCTGGAAACAAGACACCTCAAGGCTTTTATCTAGGTGTATATTGAGCAGTTTGAATCCAAGAGTACTTCACAGAATTTGATAAGCTTAGGTTGCCATATTGAAAATTTTCATTTTTTTCACAAAATGTTGCTTTAGCATCATATTTCTTACTTTTTCAAGAGGAAACAACAAATCGTAGACCCAACAGGTTGTTATCCAATGTCTTATGAGCACAGGGATACCCCACATGTGGCCAAAAACCTCTGTTTGGATAAATGGGAGGGCTTGGAATGGACGGAGCACCATTTGAATTTTGGAAAAGTTGAAATAAATTGCGGGCACCATGTCACATTAGCAGGGCCCCTTGGGTACCTATACAGCAGAAACCCCCCACAAGTGACCCCATTTTGGAAACTGGATTTTATTCAGGAGTATAGTAAGCATTTTGAATCCACAGGTACTTCACAAAAATGTTGCTGTAGCAACAAATTTCTCACTTTTAGGCTATGTGGCCATGATCCAGCAACACGGCGTCTAGTACACAGTGTCAGGCTTCCTGCAGAGATGTGAGTGTTGTCCACGGGAGAACGCAGCTGCCCATGCCCACGATTGGGGTTCAGGCTGCTGTGGAGCTCTATGCTACCTGCAGAGAACACTCTTGTCTCCGCAGCATAAATTGACATGCTGAGGCTCGGGAAGCTGCACCACAGGTCAGTTTATGCTGCGGAAAAAAGAAGCACATTAGGCATGAGATTTCTAAAAATCCTTCCACTGTGCTTCTACTGCACAACGCAGCGCTATGGATGCAGGGAAAACACTCTGCGCCCAAAACGCTGCAAATCCTGATTGTGGGCACATAGCCTAAAATGCTACAATGGATGAATGGATAGATGTCAAACATATATAATGTCCCACCCCCTGCATATTCTAAGCTGGCGCCATTTAGTGCCTTTCATGTGGCACTAAAGGGTTCCTAGCCTTGTATTTAGTCCCCCAAAGAAGGGAATTTTGTTTACTTACCGTAAATTCCTTTTCTTCTAGCTCCAATTGGGAGACCCAGACAATTGGGGTGTCTAGGCTATGCCTCCGGAGGCCGCACAAAGTATTACACTAAAAGTGTAAAGCCCCTCCCCTTCTGCCTATACACCCCCCGTGCTCCCACGGGCTCCTCAGTTTTGGTGCAAAAGCAAGAAGGAGGAAAGAAATTATAAACTGGTTTAAAGTAAATTCAATCCGAAGGAATATCGGAGAACTGAAACCATTCAACATGAACAACATGTGTACACAAAAAAACAGGGGCGGGTGCTGGGTCTCCCAATTGGAGCTAGAAGAAAAGGAATTTACGGTAAGTAAACAAAATTCCCTTCTTCTTTGTCGCTCCATTGGGAGACCCAGACAATTGGGACGTCCAAAAGCAGTCCCTGGGTGGGTAAATAATACCTCATAATAGAGCCGTAACGGCTCCGTCCTACAGGTGGGCAACCGCCGCCTGAAGGACTCGCCTACCTAGGCTGGCATCCGCCGAAGCATAGGTATGCACCTGATAGTGTTTCGTGAAAGTGTGCAGGCTCGACCAGGTAGCTGCCTGACACACCTGCTGAGCCGTAGCCTGGTGCCGCAAGGCCCAGGACGCTCCCACGGCCCTGGTAGAATGGGCCTTCAGCCCTGAGGGAACCGGAAGCCCCGAGGAACGATAAGCTTCGAGAATTGGTTCCTTGATCCACCGAGCCAGGGTTGATTTGGAAGCTTGTGTCCCTTTACGCTGGCCAGCGACAAGGACAAAGAGTGCATCCGAGCGGCGCAGGGGCGCCGTACGAGAAATGTAGAATCTGAGTGCTCTCACCAGATCTAACAAGTGCAAATCCTTTTCACATTGGTGAACTGGATGAGGACAAAAAGAGGGTAAGGAGATATCCTGATTGAGATGAAAGGGGGATACCACCTTAGGGAGAAATTCCGGAACCGGACGCAGGACCACCTTGTCCTGGTGAAACACCAGGAAAGGGGCTTTGCATGACAACGCTGCTAGCTCAGACAGTCTCCGAAGTGAAGTGACTGCAACTAGGAAAACCACTTTCTGCGAAAGGCGTGCGAGAGAAATATCCCTCATTGGCTCGAACGGTGGTTTCTGAAGAACCATCAGCACCCTGTTCAGATCCCAGGGTTCTAACGGACGTTTGTAAGGAGGGACGATGTGACAAACCCCCTGCAGGAACGTGCGTACCTGTGGAAGTCTGGCCAGGTGCTTCTGAAAAAACACAGAGAGCGCAGAGACTTGTCCCTTAAGGGAGCCGAGCGACAAACCCTTTTCCAATCCGGAATGAAGAAAGGACAGAAAAGTGGGCAAGGCAAATGGCCAGGGAGAAAAACCCTGAGCAGAGCACCACGACAGGAATATTTTCCACGTCCTGTGGTAGATCTTGGCGGACGTTGGTTTCCTAGCCTGTCTCATAGTGGCAATGACCTCTTGAGATAATCCTGAAGACGCTAAGATCCAGGACTCAATGGCCACACAGTCAGGTTGAGGGCCGCAGAATTCAGATGGAAAAACGGCCCTTGAGACAGCAAGTCTGGTCGGTCTGGTAGTGCCCACGGTTGGCCGACCGTGAGATGCCACAGATCCGGGTACCACGACCTCCTCGGCCAGTCTGGAGCGACGAGGATGGCGCGGCGGCAGTCGGCCCTGATCTTGCGTAACACTCTGGGCAACAGTGCCAGAGGAGGAAACACATAAGGGAGTTGAAACTGCGACCAATCCTGAACTAAGGCGTCTGCCGCCAGAGCTCTGTGATCGTGAGATCGTGCCATGAATGCCGTGACCTTGTTGTTGTGCCGGGACGCCATTAGGTCGACGTCCGGCATCCCCCAGCGGCAACAGATCTCCTGAAACACGTCCGGGTGAAGGGACCATTCCCCTGCGTCCATGCCCTGGCGACTGAGAAAGTCTGCTTCCCAGTTTTCCACGCCCGGGATGTGAACTGCGGAGATGGTGGAGGCCGTGGCTTCCACCCACATCAAAATCCGCCGGACTTCCTGGAAGGCTTGCCGACTGCGTGTTCCGCCTTGGTGGTTGATGTAAGCCACCGCTGTGGAGTTGTCCGACTGAATTCGGATCTGCTTGCCTTCCAGCCACTGCTGGAACGCTTTTAGGGCAAGATACACTGCCCTGATCTCCAGAACATTGATCTGAAGTGAGGACTCTTGCTGAGTCCACGTACCCTGAGCCCTGTGGTGGAGAAAGACTGCTCCCCACCCTGACAGACTCGCGTCCGTCGTGACCACCGCCCAGGATGGGGGTAGGAAGGATTTCCCCTTCAATAATGAAGTGGGAAGAAGCCACCACCGAAGGGAAGCTTTGGTTGCCTGAGAGAGGGAGACGTTCCTGTCGAGGGACGTCGGCTTCCTGTCCCATTTGCGTAGGATGTCCCATTGAAGAGGACGCAGGTGAAACTGCGCGAAAGGGACTGCCTCCATTGCTGCCACCATCTTCCCCAGGAAGTGCATGAGGCGCCTCAAGGGGTGTGACTGACCCTGAAGGAGAGATTGCACCCCCGTCTGTAGTGAACGCTGCTTGTTCAGCGGAAGCTTCACTATCGCTGAGAGGGTATGAAACTCCATGCCAAGATATGTCAGCGATTGGGCCGGTGTCAGATTTGACTTTGGAAAATTGATGATCCACCCGAAACTCTGGAGAGTCTCCAGAGTAGCGGTGAGGCTGTGCTGGCATGCCTCTTGAGAGGGAGCCTTGACCAGCAGATCGTCTAAGTAAGGGATCACCGAGTGACCCTGAGAGTGGAGGACCGCCACTACTGCAGCCATGACCTTGGTGAAAACCCGTGGGGCTGTCGCCAGGCCAAACGGCAGTGCCACGAACTGAAGGTGTTCGTCTCCTATGGCGAAGCGCAGGAAGCGCTGATGCTCTGGAGCAATCGGTACGTGGAGATAAGCATCTTTGATATCGATCGATGCAAGGAAATCTCCTTGGGACATTGAGGCGATGACGGAGCGGAGGGATTCCATCCGGAACCGCCTGGTCTTTACGTGTTTGTTGAGCAGTTTTAGGTCCAGGACAGGACGGAAAGACCCGTCCTTCTTTGGAACCACAAACAGGTTGGAGTAAAAACCGTGACCCTGTTGCTGAAGAGGAACGGGGACCACAACTCCTTCTGCCTTCAGAGTGCCCAGCGCCTGCCGAAGAGCATCGGCTCGCTCGGGAGGCGGAGATGTTCTGAAAAATTGAGTCGGAGGACGAGAGCTGAACTCTATCCTGTAACCGTAATCTCTCACCCAACGGTCTTTTACCTGTGGCAGCCAAATGTCGGAAAAGCGGGAGAGCCTGCCACCGACCGAGGATGCGGTGTGAGGAGGCCGTAAGTCATGAGGAAGCCGCCTTGGTAGCGGCACCTCCAGCGGTCTTTTTAGGGCGTGACTTAGACCGCCATGGATCGGAGTTCCTCTGATCCTTCTGAGGCCTTTTGTACGAGGAGAATTGGGACCTGCCCGCACCCCGAAAGGACCGAAACCTCGACTGCCCCCTCCTCTGTTGGGGTAATTTTGGTTTGGCCTGGGGTAAGGATGTTTCCTTTCCCTTGGATTGTTTGATGATCTCATACAGTCTCTCACCAAACAAACGGTCGCCAGAAAATGGCAAACCGGTTAAGGACTTTTTGGAAGCCGAATCTGCCTTCCATTCCCGTAGCCACAAGGCCCTGCGTATTGCCACCGAATTGTCGGCTGCAACCGCCGTACGGCTCGCAGAGTCCAGGACAGCATTAATAGCGTAGGACGCAAATGCCGACGTTTGAGAAGTTATGGACGCCACTTGTGGCGCAGACGTACGTGTGAGTGCGTCAATTTGCGCTTGACCCGCTGAGATAGCTTGGAGTGCCCATACGGCTGCGAATGCTGGAGCAAAAGACGCGCCGATAGCCTCATAGATGGATTTCAACCAGAGCTCCATCTGTCTGTCAGTGGCATCCTTGAGCGAAGCCCCATCTTCAACTGCAACTAAGGATCTAGCCGCCAGTCTGGAGATTGGAGGATCCACCTTGGGACACTGAGTCCAGCCCTTGACCACGTCAGGGGGGAAGGGATAACGTGTATCCTTAAGGCGCTTGGAAAAACGCTTATCTGGACAAACTCGGTGTTTCTGGACTGCCTCTCTGAAATCGGAGTGATCCAGAAACATACTCGTTGTACGCTTGGGGAACCTGAAACGGAATTTCTCCTGCTGAGAGGCTGACTCCTCCGCTGGAGGAGCCGAGGGAGAAATATCCAGCATTTGATGTATGGACGCGATAAGATCATTCACTATGGCGTCACCATCAGGAGTATCAAGGTTCAGAGCGGCCTCAGGATCAGAATCCTGATCAGCTACCTCCGCTTCATCATCCAGAGAGTCATCCCTCTGAGACCCTGAACAATGTGATGAGGTCGAGGGGATTTCCCAGCGAGCTCGCTTAGGTGGTCTGGGACTGCGGTCCGTGTTAGAGACCTCACCCTGGGATCTATGAGACACCCCGTGGGAACATTGTTGTTCCAACTGAGGGGAACCAGGGGGCAGTGATTCCACAGTGCCCATGGTCTGAGATACCGGTCTGGACTGCAAAGCTTCTAGAATCTTAGCCATTGTCTCAGAAAGTCTGTCAGTAAAAACTGCAAACTCCGTCCCTGTCACCTGGACAGTGTTAGCTGGTTGTTCCCCCTGGGCCCCCCTTAGCAGAGGCTCCGGCTGAGTAAGTGCCACAGGGGCCGAGCAGTGCACACAATGAGGGTCAGTGGAACCTGCCGGTAGCGAGGTTGTACATGCGGCGCAGGCAGCATAGTAAGCCTGTGTTTTGGCACCCCTGCTTCTTGTGGGCGCCATGTTGTTGTCTCCTTTGAGCAACACAACAGGGTATATAGCCAGAATCAACTGTGCACCATACAGTGTAAAGTATAGCCTGTAAACATATAAACTATAATTACACTTCTGCACAAGTGGGGCCAGCACCTCAGGTGCTGCTGACCGCCCGCTTAAAGCGGTTGTGTGGCCATCAGAATCCCTGCCTGGGTCCCCCAGAGTTTGTCTCCCCTCTGCAGCGTCCGAGGAGCTGACAGGAATGGCTGCCGGCGTCCTGAGGAGAGGAGGGAGCCGTGGGCGTGACCCAGAAAGTGCGGGAACTGGTGCCCCACTGTGCACAGTGAGGGGGGTGGAGTATGCAAAGCATGCTCCAGCCCTCAGTGCTGCCGTGCTGTACAGCGTCCCGCCCTTCCCCTGACTGGCAGGGCTGGGGGCGGGAAGAAAAAGAGACTAGGCCGCAAAAGCCGGGGACTCGAGTTATAAGCGCGGCCGCCGTATAAGCGCGGTCGGCGCGGAAGTCCCCGGCGCACTAACAGTCCCAGCCGCGCCGCAGTGATAACAATGGCAGCGGCGGTCAGCGCGGCAGTCCCCATACACTAACACACTCAGCGACGCTGCAGTGTGTAATGGCACAAACGCGGTCAGCGCCGCGGTCCCCGGTGCACTAGCACACCCAGCAATGCTGGAGTGTTGCTGTGCGCGGTCCCCACGGGGACACAGAGTACCTCAAAGTAGCAGGGCCATGTCCCTGAACGATACTCGGCTCCTATCCAGCAGGGTCCTCAGGAGCTGTGGATGGAGCACGGTCTCAGTGCCTGGAGACCGTTAGGATCCCACTTCACCCAGAGCCCTAAGGGGGATGGGGAAGGAAAACAGCATGTGGGCTCCAGCCTCCGTACCCGCAATGGATACCTCAACCTTAACAACACCGCCGACAAGAGTGGGGTGAGAAGGGAGCATGCTGGGGGCCCTATATGGGCCCACTTTTCTTCCATCCGACATAGTCAGCAGCTGCTGCTGACTAAGCTGTGGAGCTATGCGTGCATGTCTGCCTCCTTCGCACAAAGCAAAAAACTGGGGAGCCCGTGGGAGCCCGTGGGGTGTATAGGCAGAAGGGGAGGGGCTTTACACTTTTAGTGTAATACTTTGTGCGGCCTCCGGAGGCATAGCCTATACACCCCAATTGTCTGGGTCTCCCAATGGAGCGACAAAGAAAAATTAATAATTAAAATAAATGACGTGGGGTCCCCCCTATTTTTGATAGCCAGCTAGGGTAAAGCAGACAGCTGTAGCCTGCAAACCACAGCTGACAGCTTCACCTTGGCTGGTGATCAATTTGGAGGGCTCCCCAGGCGTTTTTTTTAAAAAAAACAAACAAACGTGGGGTCCCCCCCAAATTAGATCACCAGCCAAGGTGAAGCGGACAGCTGGGGTCTGGTATTCTCAGGGTGGGAAGAGCCATGGTTATTGGACTCTTCCCAGCCTAAAAATAGCAGGCCGCAGCCGCCCCAGATGTGGCGGATCCATTAGCTGCGCCAATCCTTCGCGCTTCGCTCCAGCTCATCCCGCGCCCTGGTGTGGTGGCAAACGGGGTAATATACGGGGTTGATACCAGCTGTAATGTCACCTGGCATCAAGCCCTGGGGTTAGTGATGTCACGGCATCTAAACAGATACCCGACATCACTAACCCAGTCAGTAATAGAAAAAAATAAACACACAAAAAAAAACTCCCCGAAACATTCCTTTTTCACCAATTTATTGAAAATAAATAAATTTCGGTCGCTGTAATCCATTTTGGAGGTCCCTCGGCGACTCTGGACCTTCTAGAATATGGGGGGCACGTTCAGGTAACGTATCCCCCATTTTCTGGAAGAGCAAGGTCTCCATGAGCAGTGTGGGTGCAGTAATCTGAGAATACTGCACTTACACTGCCCCAGTCCAACCTAGGGCAGAGTGACCTGCAGTAACCTCATTCCAGAATATGAGGGGCACGCTCACAGAACGTACCCCCCATTTTCTAGAACAGCAGGCTCTCCCCCTGTGAGGAGTGTGGCTGCAGATTACTGCACTCACTCTCCCCCGGTCCACAGCGCAGCAGCAAGGTCAGCGTCCCTGCTTACAAGGATCCAGCTGACAGCTGCTGTCTGCGCATGCGCCGCCAGCTTTCTAGGAGGCGGAGTGATCGCGGGGACGGAGCAGCAGGTAGGTAACGGGGCTGACCGGGGGCTGACCGGGGGCTGACCGGGGGACGACTTTTCTGCCGCATGTGACGTGTCACATGCGGCAGAAAGAGCAGAATGAATGCGGCCGCTCGCTGTGCGCTGCGCGCCGCAATCTTGCATGCTCCGGAGGGGGGGGGAGGGGGAGCGCTCTAGAGAACCGGAGGGGGCTCCGGTGGACCAGAGGAGGGGTCAGGGGGAGGACATTTCCCTCCGATCTGAAATGTTTGATCATTTCAGATCGGAGGGAAATGAATGCAGAGCCGCCGGCGGCTGCAGTTTTCGGTGTGAGTCGGTGCCATTTTGACTGCTCCGGAGGGGGGGTAGCGGTGGTGGGGGGACTCTCCGGTACCGGGGGCTTTGGGGGCACTAGGAATTTATATTTCTTTATCATCTGACATGTTTGATCATGTCAGATAAGAAAGAAATCAGCATTATTTGCCATTTTTTTTTTTTTTTTTTTATGTGTACGTCGGTATACGGTGTATACCGGTGATCACATTATCGGGGTCCAAAAAAAACCACCCCGATTCATAATCTTGGGGGTCTCAGCTACCTCTGGTAGCTGAAACCCCGAGATTTTTCGTCACTGGGGGGCGCTACAAGCTTTTTCCGGCCTGACGTCTCAAGACGTCGGAACAGAATAAGTACCCTGTTTTTCCGACGTCTTGAGACGTTAGGCCGTCGCTATGGGGTTAAGCAGGAGGACCCTCATTATTGTTGACTACAAAGTTACCCCATACACAGTCCGACACACCTCACTGTCAATGTACAATCTATATAGAGAGGCTGGTGTTGGCTGGAAAGCTTTCTCAGCTCTGCACACTGCGAAATCTAAAAATTCTGATGTGTCAGAACAGATGCAGCTAGTAATCTAAGTGATATATCATTGGATTCAGAATCTCTTTGCCTACATCATGCTGCGTTCAGATAAGGTAGCAAAATCCTGCTGACAGATTCCCTTAAAAAAATAAATAATAAATAATAGTATATTATAATATAATAAATGTCCTAATCTCAATCAAACATTTTAAAGTCATTGAATAAAACATTTCTTTAAGGCACACTATAAGCCAGTGGTCGCCAACCTTTTTGACCTTGAGAGCCAGATTCTGCTCTGAGAGATGGTCATGAGCCACATCCAGCTCCTGCCCTCCCACAGTAGTGACACCCAAAGCCCCATTACCGGTGTAACGACAACCAAAGCTGTTCCACAGAAATCACAGGCAGTACAACAAGATCCAGGCCTTCCTACATCACCCCAATTCAGATCTATTTTTCAATGTGGGGTCACTCATGTAAATCACCTGCTCTTGAAGTCTTCTTGATAGACCTGGCGCTAATGTACCGAGTAGGCAGACAGCTGTGAGCTACATATCACGGACTTAAGAGCCACATGTGGCTCCCGAGCTATAGGTTGTGGACCCCTGCCATAAGACATTCTGCAAGTACTGTTTTAACAGTACACATTGATTAACATTTAATTTGTATCATTAGATTGATATATCCAGTTGAGGATGTACATTTATTATCACACTACTATCCTAGAAAAACTGTACTGCTCTAACTACTTGTGACACACTGACTAGCTTGGCCAGCATAACCAACCATTCAGTATCTGACACACAAAAATGGCTGCAGTGGTTTACATGAGCTATTGGCATGAGAGATACTTGTACCGTAGAATGGATTTATTTACCAGTTCATGTTTTTTACGGCTGGCTTCTGCCTCTTTCTTAGCCAGTTCACCCATCTCTTCCTTCATGTCTCTAATCTGTCTCTGCATTCTTTTATTCTGTTCCTTTTCACGGTTCTCTGCCGCGGCTCGCTGATCTCGCTCTTCAGTCAGCTTTTCAATATTCTCTTTTAGTCGGGCTACGAGGCTCTGTTAAGGACAAGTATGAGACTTTGAGCTCTTTATAAAGGAACAATTACATTGAGGTGTGAGTGTGAATTAGATTACATATACATATATATATATATATATATATATATATATATATATATATATATATATATATATATATATATATATATATATATATATATATATATATATATATACACACACACACACACACACACACACATATATATATATAACAGAGGGGGGGTGCGACAGAGGAAAGGGGGGTGCGACAGAGGGGGGGGTGCGACAGAGGAGAGGAGGGGGGGGTCGCGAGAGAGAGAGGAGGAGGGGAGGCGCGCGAGAGAGAGGAGAGGAGGGGAGGCGCGCGAGAGAGAGGAGAGGAGGGGAGGCGCGCGAGAGAGAGGAGAGGAGGGGAGGCGCGCGAGAGAGAGGAGAGGAGGGGAGGCGCGCGAGAGAGAGGAGAGGAGGGGAGGCGCGCGAGAGAGAGGAGAGGAGGGGAGGCGCGCGAGAGAGAGGAGAGGAGGGGAGGCGCGCGAGAGAGAGGAGAGGAGGGGAGGCGCGCGAGAGAGAGGAGAGGAGGGGAGGCGCGCGAGAGAGAGGAGAGGAGGGGAGGTGCGAGAGAGAGGAGGGGGGCGCGAGAGAGAGAAGAGGGGGGCGCGAGAGAGAGAAGAGGAGGGGAGGCGCGCGAGAGAGAGGAGAGGAGGGGGACGCGCGAGAGAGAGGAGAGGAGGGGGACGCGCGAGAGAGAGGAGAGGAGGGGGACGCGCGAGAGAGAGGAGAGGAGGGGGACGCGCGAGAGAGAGGAGAGGAGGGGGACGCGCGAGAGAGAGGAGAGGAGGGGGACGCGCGAGAGAGAGGAGAGGAGGGGGACGCGCGAGAGAGAGGAGAGGAGGGGGACGCGCGAGAGAGAGGAGAGGAGGGGGGCGCGCGAGAGAGAGGAGAGGAGGGGGGCGCGCGAGAGAGAGGAGAGGAGGGGGGCGCGCGAGAGAGAGGAGAGGAGGGGGGCGCGCGAGAGAGAGGAGAGGAGGGGGGCGCGCGAGAGAGAGGAGAGGAGGGGGGCGCGCGAGAGAGAGGAGAGGAGGGGGGGCGCGCGAGAGAGAGGAGAGGAGGGGGACGCGCGAGAGAGAGGAGAGGAGGGGGACGCGCGAGAGAGAGGAGAGGAGGGGGACGCGCGAGAGAGGAGAGGGGGGCGCGAGAGAGGAGAGGGGGGGCGCGAGAGAGGAGAGGGGGGGCGCGAGAGAGGAGAGGGGGGGGCGCGAGAGAGGAGAGAGGGGCGCGAGAGAGGAGAGAGGGGCGCGAGAGAGGAGAGAGGGGCGCGAGAGAGGAGAGAGGGGCGCGAGAGAGGAGAGAGGGGCGCGAGAGAGGAGAGAGGGGCGCGAGAGAGGAGAGAGGGGCGCGAGAGAGGAGAGAGGGGCGCGAGAGAGGAGAGAGGGGCGCGAGAGAGGAGAGGGGGGCGCGAGTGAGGAGAGGGGGGCGCGAGAGAGGAGAGGGGGGCGCGAGAGAGGAGAGGGGGGCGCGAGAGAGGAGAGGGGGGCGCGAGAGAGGAGAGGGGGGCGCGAGATAGGAGAGGGGGGCGCGAGAGAGGAGAGGGGGGCGCGAGATAGAGGGAGGCGCGAGAGAGGAGAGGGGGGCGCCAGAGAGGAGAGGGGGGCGCCAGAGAGGACAGGGGGGGCGCGAGAGAGGAGAGCGCGAGAGAGGAGAGGGGCGCGAGAGAGGAGAGGGGGGCGCGAGAGAGGAGAGGGGGGCGCGAGAGAGGAGAGGGGGGCGCGAGAGAGGAGAGGGGGGCGCGAGAGAGGAGAGGCGGGCGCGAGAGAGGAGAGGCGGGCGCGAGAGAGGAGAGGCGGGCGCGAGAGAGGAGAGGCGGGCGCGAGAGAGGAGAGGCGGGCGCAAGAGAGGAGAGGCGGGCGCGAGAGAGGAGAGGCGGGCGCAAGAGAGGAGAGGCGGGCGCGAGAGAGGAGAGGCGGGCGCGAGAGAGGAGAGGGGGGAGCGAGAGAGGAGAGGGGGGCGCAAGAGAGGAGAGGGGGGCAAGAGAGAGGAGAGAGGGGCAAGAGAGAGGAGAGGGGCGTGAAAGAGCAACAGGAATGGAGAGAGAAAAAGAAAGGAGAGGAAAATAAGAAAACAAAACATGATGATAAACAAGTAACTGATCTGGAAAGGAGCAACTTGTCTGGAAATGAGAACCACAATACCAAAGTTCATATATGTGAACTCTTCTCGACACTGTAAGATCAGGAGCTACACCCACCTCCATGCGTTTCACTTGGGTCCTCTCAAATTCCAGGCGGGTTTCCAGTTCCCGGATTTTGGCTTCCTGTCTGCTCACCACAGATTTATCCACCATGGATTGCTCTAAGAACTCCAGCTGACTCTGCAAACCTTGTAACTGCACAAGAAATAAAGAAAAAAAATGTAAGCAGTGAAAGCTCTGCCATTAGGAGACATTTCCAACTCCCAGACTAACATTTAAAGATGCATTTCCCTTATTTAGAATTCACGGAATAAACCGAAATAAAGAAATGATAACTGGTGACAACTGGTGACACAAATTGCAGCAATTTATAGGACGTTATATACATTTACACTTCACTTAGACTAGTTCTTTAAATCTGGCTGATATGTCTGACTGCGGAGACAAGGGGGATACATATGTGGTGACTGGGAAATATTTCATGTAGATTTTTTCAGCAATAATTATGGGAAGGAAACAAATGCGATCAGAATAATAAACTTGATGGTAAAGATGTAGTAGTAAAAATAAACATGACATAAAAGGGTGTTAAAAAGTTTCTCAAGACAACCCTTTATTAAGCTGAAGATAAGATGATTTCCCCAAGTCCGTCCTCAGGCACCCCAACCTACTGGATGATATACCTGGGGGAGCTCTACAGCAGGTAAGATCAAAGGGATGATCATTTTTTTACAAATCTCATCAATATGCTCCAGCCATTTTACGAATGGACAAACTTCCATTCTGCAAATTTTAAAATCCCCATCATGCTCATTTTATTGCAGAAATACTTTTTTACAGCGAGTTTCACCATTTGCAGATTTGACGTGAATTTCACCGCGTGCGTTCCACAATTCTGCACAAAGAATTACAGGCTGCAGTTCACGTCAGGCGCTGAAAATTTATGCAAAGTGTAGACGAGGCTTTTAAAATCCCATTAACCTTGTACACAGTGCATATTTGGTGTGGATTTTCCGCGCAGAAAATCTGCAGCATAATACAATGCTGGCTTTTACCCTCAGTGTAGCAGGGATAAAATCAATATGAACCACATGAAGATCTTGCTTTAGATCAGCAGGAAAAATTAGGCTGCATGTGGTTCATGTGGTGCTAAATGTCCTCTAAGAACCCTATTAAAGCACCAGGAAAGTGGTCATTCTGGTAAAACACCTGAAAATATGGAAAACATAGGAAAAAAAAAAGAATGAAGGCAGCAAGCCAAGGTAAGATTTAAAGAAAGGAAGAGAGAAAGAACCAGGAATTACGAAGAAAAATAAATAAAAAGCAGGGATAGGAATATTGAAAGGATAGAAGAAACCAAATAGATTAAGGACACGTTCACATTGCGTTTCTGCCATCGTTCATTGCTCCCGTCGGGGCATCCGTTCGAACCCCCCCCTCCCCCTTGCAAAACGTGTTCCGGACGCATACGCCGACTGGGCCATTGACTGTAATGGAGCAGACGGAGTCAGCGTGTGCTCTGTCTTGCTCCATTTTCGGGCATATACGTTTTCTGCAGGCGGACACCCGAATGTAGCAGACTACTACCGTTAATGGAGCAAGATGGACCACACACTGACTTAAGGATGCTTTACACGAGACGACGAATCGTGCGATGCATCGTCAGGGTCACGGTTTTCGTGACGAACATCCGGCATCATACACGATGTCGTCTCGTGTGAAACCTCTGAGCGACGCAGTATCGCTCACAAATCGTGAGTCGTGTACTCGTCGCTCAGTTTCATATCATTTATTTTTAATTGTGCAGGTTGTTCATCGTTCCCGTGGCAGCACACATCGCTCCGTGTGACACCACGGGAGCGATGAACTCTGCTTACCTGTGTCCCACGGCTCCCGCTGGCTATGCGGAAGGAAGGGGGTGGGTGGGATGTTTACATCCCACTCATCTCCGCCCCTCCGCTTCTATTGGCCGGCGGCTGTGTGACGTTGCTGTGACGCCGAACGTCCCTCCCCATTCAGGAAGTGGACGTTCACCGCCCACAGCGAATTCGCTCAGCAGGTAAGTGCGTGTGACGGGGGTTTCACGACTTTGTGCGACACGGGCAGCGATTTGCCCGTGACACACAAACGGCGGTGGGCGGGTACGATCGATTGTGAAATCGCACAATCGGTCGTCCCGTGTAAAGCAGGCTTTAGTCTGCTCCATTATAGTGAATGGCCCCGTTGGCGTATGCGTCCGAAACACGTTTTGCAGGATGGGGGGGGGAGGGGGGTTTGGACGGATGCCCCAACGGGACCAATGAACGTAAGTAGAAACTCAATGTGAAAGTGCCCTTAGTGAAGTCAAGGAAGGGTGGAAGTAAAAGATCAGAAGAGGTAAATCAGGACAATATAATCCAAAATACAAGTGTAAATGAAAGAGCAGGACCTATGGAAGAAAAAGAGATAGAAAGTGCCAAAACAGCAAAGTAAAAGAGAAAAGAAATCATCTCACTTCATGAGAGGAGACCAGGAAGGAATACAAAACAAGCACAAAGGCGACACGGGAGGAAGCTCTTTGTCTTTGCACAAAAATTCTTGTTCATCAAAATCATAATTCTCCATGTATAAGGAAATGGGAACCTACAAATCTATCTATCTAAAACATATAGGAACCGTAGGTTACATATAATAGGTAACAACTCAGATTTAAGCTGAAATCTTAGATTAAAGAGTCTTTAAATTTACCAAGTATGAAAATACCCAAGAAACAGGCGTGATTGAAATGTATAAACATTTTATTTTAGATATATTCAGAGGGTATAACATAGATAATAATCAATGAAAAAAACAGGATATGAGAAGTGATGAAGGGGAAGAAACCCCACGTGACCCAGGAAAGGATACCAGATCTCAAGGTGATCTGCACAAGTGCCCAGATAGGCAGCTGATTGCCCAAATGCAAGTGCAGAAGTTGCCAGCAAAGAGGTAAGAAAGGTCTCAATGCATGGCGTAACAGAGGCAAAATGGCTTACCAAGCTGGCAGGTCACCAAGTTCGACCTGGTTATACACGTGGGGACCGGCGTCCCAACACGTGTTTCGCGTGATGTGCTTCGTCGGGTTTATACATTTCAATCACATCTGTTTCTTGGGTATTTTCATATTTTAAAGACTCTTTAATCTAAGATTTCAAATCTATCTATCTGTGTTGTATTAGATTTGTACCCTTAGGCTATGTGCCCACGCGGATTTTCCAGATAAATCCACAGGTTTCAGCATGTATAGACACTCCCCATGTTCTCCTATGGGACATGGGGAGTACTGTTGTCCATGCTGCGGAAACGGAATATGCTGCGGATGTCCCGCAACTGCGAATAATTGCATGTCAATTATTTCTGCGGAGATCCCGGCCCTCCACTATGGAGATAGAGGCCGGGACTTCCACAGGTAAGCCGCACGAATGCCCGCAGGTTTACCGCAGCTATTTCGCTGTACTACCGCAGCTAAAAATAGCTGCGGATTCCGGCGAGCAGCAACGGGAAACCTGCGGATGTACCTGCGGATATATCCGCAGCTACAAAAACTGAGCACATAGCCTTAGGGTTAACATAATAAAACAGTAAATCTTTTTTGGTACATTTTGCCTCATTATGATAGTGATTTGCAGTTGCCAAATACAACTAAACGAAAATATGAATGGGAAAAAAAGCACAATACAAGGTTTATATACACAAGGATGTTGTAAAGAAAACGCAAAAAGAAAAAATCTATAAATATATTGACTCCTTGTTCCTTCAAGCCTAGATTAATCCACCAGTGAAGAAGTATCCTCCACTCCACCCCCTCTTGCATCGTATTGACTGGGAATTACTTAATGTGTTTTATTTACTCAGTTTCGCTAACAAAGATCAACACGAGTCTTAATTACTAAAGATGAATGCATGAAGCGCGTATGTAAGAACCACAGAGGGAAGTAGGAAGGTTATAGAGGTATCTGCACTCTACCTTTTGCTCTAAAGGAAACATATCTTTAAAAGGCGTAGTCTCAAGTATTTAAATTGCTAGAATTGGTTAGCTTGAAAATAAGCAAGTTAGGAAAAGCAAGTCGATTGCAATCTACTGCCATTCTCCTGGAATGATAGCTTTTATCTTTTAAAGTGTAAAGCTGGTTTCCATGGAGTTTGTGTGTCGGCCGGGGACCAGGGGTACTCAGATCCGGACCACGAGGTCACTTCTGTGGATATCACGGTGGCGTGACCCGGTCTGTGATCCCAGGCTCCACAGTAAAAAGGGGATTGGGTAAGGGAGATTGTCCGTGACGCCACCCACGGTTGTGGTGATTGTGGACACCACCGCTGCGATGAAGGTGCGGGACTCCCGGGAACGGTGTTGGGATGCAGCTTAGGATGTTAACCCCTCCGTGGGTAGGGGCAGTTGGTCCCGGGGCCCGTTCGGGGATAAGCAGGGAGCAGGGCGCAGTGCTGCTGTGCGGTGCCTGAGGGCACGGGCGTACTCACAAGTATTTCACACAGAGTCACTGGTAACTAGGAATTGCCGGTGTCCGCAGCCTTCGGTACGGGGTGTTAGTGTCCCACACACGGTGCAGCAGCTCCTGTTGTTCTTTCCCTGCAGCCAGGTGCCTCTCTCTCCACTCTCTTCCTCCTCAGCCGGGAACGGGGAATCCACTCCCCTGCAGTGATCCGGGTCACCCTAGGTACCGTCGGGCCACTACCCTGCTCCAGCTACCTCTGGCCCCTTCCTCACTGCAGCCTGTCCCGGCCCTTTCGGAGCACGCTTCACTATCAGCCTGGGAGCTACAACTCCAGACTCCTCTTCTGTCTGTCTCCCCAAACACTCTGCTCCAGCCCCTCCCCTCCGCTCTGCTTTTCTCTTACACTGGGGGCTGTGGTTTGTCCTGCTGCACCGGTGTGAGATCAGATTACCAAGGAGGATTAACTCTTTCTGTGACAGCCTGGCTTTGCCAGGGCGTCACACACCCCCTTGGTAAAACACGGCCCGTCCTCGGGCCGTCTGGCCACCAACATTTATTAAAACTGGAAAAATCAACACATTACAATCATACATCTTCCCACATCGGGAGGTAAGTTTTCTAAAACTTTAAACCGTTCTGCCACCCGACACCTGCGGAGAAGATGGCCTCCTCCTGAACTTGAGGGCGTTCAACAGGGGTGACAGTCCATAAAACAGTCAACTTTTTAACTTGTGGGTAGCCGTCCATGCTCCACTACCACTGCCGCCACTCCCAGTACGGGGCACGGGTTCCGTGCTCTGCCTCCTGCTCAGAAGCCAGGCCCACTTGGATGCCCTCGGCGCCGGCTACAACCGGCCTC